>NC_139626.1:17247098-17572098 GCF_964638095.1 Poromitra crassiceps
CTCTCTTCTGTCCCTTTTCCTCTTTCAAATGATCTTTGATTTAAAAATGCTTTTCTATATTGTCTTACACCTTCCTGTTTCTCCACATCTCTCTCCTCTCTCTTCCCCTCTCTCTCTTTCCCCTCTCTCATTTTCCCTTTCTCTCTCCCTCTCTCTTCCCCTCTCTTTTTCCCTTTCTTTCTCCCTCTCTCTCTTTCCCTCTCTCCCCTCCCCCCTCTCTCCCTTTCTCTCTCTCTCTCTCTCTCCCTCCCTCCCTCTGTCTCTCTCTTCTATTCCTCTGTCTCCGCCCAGGGTACCGAGAGGGGTTTCTATGGAAACGCGGGCGAGACAACGGGCAGTTCCTCAGCCGAAAGTTCGTCCTGTCGGAGAGAGAGGGGGCGCTCAAATACTTTAACAAGCAGGATGTGAGGATCAAAAGCTACACTGGCTTGTGTATCCAGCAGTGCCTCCAGGAAATTGCCCTTTTGCGATCACAAGAACTAATGCAAATTCAACCAATCTCCACAATATTTCCAGGGGCCAGGGCTTGCAATTTTTTCGAATATTCCAGCTTTTTTATTTATTTGTATTTATCTTTATTTAAGCAGGTGAGTCCCATTGAGATTGAAAGCCCTTTTGAAGGAGCCCTGGGGCAAGTCCAAAACAGAGTCCCAGCAGAAAAAGCCAGCACACAAAAAAGTCCTTTCAAAGGTCCAAAACAGCAAGTCCAAAACAGCACAACAACACAACAATGATAAGAGCAGTGAGACAAAGACAACAATAAACATAATAAAACATACAGTACAACAATAAGAGCAGTTTATTTTAATGACTAGGCATTTTATTGGCACGCGCATGGGTGTGTGTGTGTGGCGTGTGTTTGTGTGTCTTGCTCACAAAATGTTATTAAGTTTACATGGGCAGTGTTTGTGTGTGGTCTTATGACATCACTGATGACATTATCAGTGATGTCACAATTGAAACAGAGATTGCCCTAAGCCCCTTTTATATAGATTGTGTGTGTGTGTGTGTGTGTGTGTGTGTGTGTGTGTGTGTGCGTGTGTGTGTGTGTGTGTGTGTGTGTGGAACTCTGAATCATGTCAGGCTAGAGAGAACAGGATATTTTCAGGTTTTGCCTTTCTAAACATGAGGGGTCTTTGTTAAGAAACAACTGGATATGAGCCATTTTTTCTGCCGCGGGGCGGGGGGGGGGGGGGGGGGGGGGGGCAGTAGCATGTATCGAAAACAAGAAATGTGATAGGAAACAGCTTTAGCTATGAGGCAGTCAAAATAGTGGTCGCACCGTCGTCAATCACTGTGGGTGATTTATTTTACAAGTGGCAACTAGTCATATCTGACTAGTTTTAAATGTATTTCTCCCCACAAAAGTTTGATAGCCTATCAGTCAGTCAGCTCCTATCCTCTCCGCAGTGGGGAGGCACAGTCACACAACACTGCCTGCCTCAAATGGCAGCCTCACACAATAGAATTGGCTGCATCACGTTAGCGACAAATCTGGAGACTTCAAAAAAAAAGCAGTAAGCGTCCCTCCTGATGCACTGGACCTGGCTGTCTGCAGCTGAAGCGCATTGGCCAAACAATTCAAGACGTTTTTGCAGCACTTGAGGAAACCGTGAGTTTGCTCGTTGATATAAGCGATTGCCCGAACGATTCATTAATTAATAAACTAGTGAACGTGAAGTGAGTCACGAAGAGCCACACCCGCCCACTCAGACGGATCTGCGGATAATGACCTGCCACTGTTTAACATGAGCTGCGATTGCGTGGAAGCGGATCTTATACCGGCGGTCGAGGTAGATAAGATACGGACTCGCGGGAGTGCGCGTAGGCCGGCTAATTGTTGTTTAACATGCAGGCCAACCGGCTAGGAGCAGGTTATAATACGGATTCCACTGCATGTTAAGAAGTGGCTTGTGTGTGTGTGTGTGTGTGTGTGTTTGTGGACCCCTAATTTACATATTTCCAAGATGGGGGCTACCTGGAAATGAGTTTTACCATAACCTTTGACTCTTTTGGCAAACTTGGTGTCTATGTTATGCTTCTTGAGCATTAGAAACACATTGGAATACTACATGGTACCGATGGCCCAGATTTGGGGTCCTGGCTCACAGACTAGTTTTAAAGCAGTTTCTCCAACACTGTTAAGATGTCCCGCCCCCTGTCTGCCCCCCCCCCCCCCCCCGCCCCCCCAGGCCAGGGAGCCTAAGGCCCTGATGAAGATGGAGACGCTGAACGCCACCTTCCAGCCCGCCAAGATCGGCCACCCCCAGGGCCTACAGCTCACCTACCTGAGAGAGGGCTCCACCCGCAATATCTTCATCTACCACCAGGACGCCAAGGTCCACACACACACACACACACACACACACACACACATTTGAATTCTTTATTTGTATTGTTAGAAACTGAGGGACACATAATTGAACATCACTCAATGTGACAAATAATTATCTTGATGTACTCACACATGCTCGCCCCCCCCCCCCCCCCCCCCCGACATGCTAACTCACACACCACTGTGGATGTCGTGGACTGGCCCCCCGTGGACTGGCTCCGCCCCAGGGCCAGGACCCCCCCTCCACCCCAGCACCCCCTACCCCACACACACACACACAAACGCGCGTGAGAACGCGCACACTCATGTGCATGCACACACGCACATGCACACGCACACACGTGCAGAGATTAATAGTCATTAGAGAGAGAGAGAGCACTGTTCCCTCTGCTGGTCAAGTTGCGTCACAGCAGGCTTTAAATGAAGGAGTGCATTTGGTTCAGCAAGTATGGACATGCAGCATCTCTCCTCCCTGCACCTCTCTGTGCAGCATCTCTCCTCCCTGCACCTCTCTGTGTAGCATCTCTCCTCCCTGCACCTCTCTGTGTAGCATCTCGCCTCCCTGCACCTCTCTGTGTAGCATCTCTCCTCCCTGCACCTCTCTGTGTAGCATCTCTCCTCCCTGCACCTCTCTGTGTAGCATCTCTCCTCCCTGCACCTCTCTGTGTAGCATCTCTCCTCCCTGCACCTCTCTGTGTAGCATCTCTCCTCCCTGCACCTCTCTGTGTAGCATCTCTCCTCCCTGCACCTCTCTGTACAGCATCTCTCCTCCCTGCACCTCTCTGTGTAGCATCTCTCCTCCCTGCACCTCTCTGTGTAGCATCTCTCCTCCCTGCACCTCTCTGTACAGCATCTCTCCTCCCTGCACCTCTCTGTGTAGCATCTCTCCTCCCTGCACCTCTCTGTGTAGCAGCCTTTCCTCCCTGCACCTCTCTGTGCAGCAACTCTCCTCCCTGCACCTCTCTGTACAGCATCTCTCCTCCCTGCACCTCTCTGTGTAGCATCTCTCCTCCCTGCACCTCTCTGTACAGCATCTCTCCTCCCTGCACCTCTCTGTACAGCAACCATACCTTCAATTCAGTCAGTGGATAAACCTCAAAAACATTTACTAAAACCATTACTAGTTACTTGTCTCAAAAAGTCATTTTGTTTCTCCTCAGGAGATGGTCGACTGGTTCAATGCCATCCGAGCAGCAAGGTTCCACTACCTGCAGGTGGCCTTCCCCGGAGCCAGTGACGAGGAGGTGAGCTCACTGCCCCGCTGTGACAAGAGCCACCTGGTGGTCATGACAAATACTGTTGAGATATTTTGAAAAGTTTGAAAAACACCTTTTTGACATCTCCTTGTGATGTCGTCCTTGCGATGACGTTTTCTAGTGCTTCTCTATGGAACTCTAAGCTGAGAATGTCCGAGTGTATTGTAGAGCTGCACGCGCTGTGATTGGCTCGTCTGCGTTCGGGCGTGGCTTAGCGATAGGTCAATTGTCACGAAACTTTGACATGACCATGTGTGCCGATTTTTGTGCAATTTGACCAAAAGGGGGCACCATAAACACCCAAAATGTGCGTGCCTTAACTCATTGAGTGCCATGGACAAGTATGTTCGTCATTTCGTTTAGTAACGTAGAGTGCCAAGGACGAGTATGTTCGTCAATTGCGTTTTTTGACGGTGGGACGTGGATCAAAGCCTCAGGCATCTCCTGTACAAATATGGGAGCTATTGAAGGTGTATAACCTATTTTACGGACTCATTAGGTGGCGACAGTGCTCTCCAGATTACAGAAAGGTCCGGAAAACAGGAGGAAAAAGCCGTGATCAAAGAGAAACCGATGCATGCTGCAGCCAGAGCCATATAGATTGCTCTGTCTGCAGCTGACGTTGTCTGCGAACCGCAGTCAATCCGCGCCCACAACTGAGCTCCTCTGCCTCTGTCTGTCTGTCTGCATATAGTTTCTCCACACGATTACCCGCCAGAAAGGCAGCCCCCGACGCCGAAGGGCCAAACCTTTCCCTGCAGTCCGGTTTGGCATTTCCGTGTTGCGCTGGGAAGCCCGGCGCACAAAAACGAAGCGCTCCGAAAATAGACTGGGTGCGTGTAGGCTGTGTGTTAGTGTGGGGAGGAGTTTACAGCTGAGGGGGGGAGAGGGGGGTGGGGCACGCAGGCACCACACAACTACACCACGTCACTACATCAGAAAATATTAGCTAGAGTCAGTGAATGTGCTTGAAATGCTTCATTTCACAAAAGGCTGAATATCTCAGCTTATAATTTGAAACCTGTCTTTTTGCTCAAAACAGTCTATCTTCTCCAGCTCATAACTAAAGAAGGGAAAATGGTATCAATAAACTTTTTTTGCAGATGATAGAAGAGAGTCTCATCGTTCTTTGTGCGTGTTCGGTGTTTACATAGTAATATCACACAATATTCTGTGGGCCTCGAGAAATCACTGAAAATGCTCTGAAACTCTGGCACTGGGAGGGTCCGTTCTCCAAAAGTGGCTGGCACTCAATGAGTTAACACAATAACAGCCGTAACTCCGCACCTGTTTGTCCAATGATCACGAAACTTGACAGATATATCAAGGAGGTTGTACTAGTCAAAATCAGATGTTTTGTTGGTGAAGGTGGACGGGGTTTATGGTGTAACCATGTAATAATGGTAAATCAAGTCCATTCGCATAATACGTTCCAAACATCTCAGCCTCATCTGGAATAGCATTTCTGACATGTTATTGTACGATTTGACCCCCCAAAAAGCGTTTGAGAGCTTAAACCTTTGGCTTTTAATTTGGAATGGTTACATTTGCCATAATGTTCATTAACATTTCTTAAATGCCTTAGATTTTATTTATTTTTTATTTTGGGGGGGGGGGTTAAAGATAAAAGAAGGTTAATGAACATTAGGCAAATATAATAATTCTTACTGTTTGAGCTCTCAAATGCTTTTTATTTCATGTTTCTAACTGCTACTGTACAGAGCCTGATAAATAAAGGTTTTAGTGAACGCTGACCCTTCTGTCAAGTTGTTCACAAAACCTCAGGTTTAGAGGGGTTGTTTTCAAAAGTGCATTAGGTTTAGAATGTCGTTCTAGAGCGCGCGCTTATGTATCAATGGGTTAATAAAAGTAAGGAAATATATTCTGAGGTTGTATGGATGTGATTTTTGACATTTTCAATAGTATTGTCAATGGGTTTCCTTCTTCTTGCAATAGGGGGGCCGCAGCCAAAGGCTAATGCTATTTGGCGGGCCTTGGCATGGAAAGGTTTGGGAACCCCTGTTCTATGTCATGTTGCAGGAGCAAGACTCCCCATAGTGAGATTCTCCTCACCTTTTTATAAAACCTGGGTTATATTCATAACCTTGAGTTTTCTCTTGTCTTGCTCTCTCCAGCTGGTGCCCAAACTGACCCGACACTTCATGAGGGAAGGCTTTATGGAGAAAACAGGTCCAAAGGTTTGTGTCGTCGTTACAAATATTAGAGGGAAAGAAATGTAAAAAATGTTGATTGCAATCCACTTTCAAAGTTATGTTGGTCCAAACCAGACCAAGGTGTCTGCAGGCCAAACCAGACTAAGGTGTCTGCAGGCCCTGCACAAGTCTGAAATTGACTGTATCTGGAATTTGCTTATATTCAAAGCCTCAAACGTCCTTGAATAGTTATCTTAGAGCCCAGACACACCACGGCAACTGTCGGCTGTCGCTCTGTGCTCAAAGCACACACACACACACACACACACACACACACACACACCAAAAAATAAATAAAAAATCAACAGCTATTTCTTTCCAGAAATCATGACCCCACAGCTATACTCCATATGCAATCTTAACATCACAATGAATATTTCCATACATGGATTCTCTTTCATTTGTTGAAATACTTTTTTCCCCTCCAAAGGTGAGAATCTGAATGCCTTTTATTCTGAAAGTAATAGCGGTATTTCCGCTGCTAGTCTGGCTAACTGTCGCTGTTTGGACACAACCCAAAGATTGTTGTCATGCGTTTCAGAAAGGTAACAGTTTAAATATGTATACAGTGATTACATTGATTAACTGTTTATCTGGCCGTGACCATAATGGTGGCGTGCCACAGTTTATGTATTGGAGACAATAGAGTACTGCAGGGATGGCGTATTTTTGTAGGCTTTATCCAGAAATCACCGCCATTTGTTTCTTCAGTGGAAAAGTCTATGGGGTTTTAGAATGGAGATTTTGCTTAAATGCATAAAATAAAGTCTGTGGTTAACAAAAGTTTATGGGAACGCGAATTTGGGTTCAGTAGGTGTTGGAGAAAAATATAAGTTCCATTTGCCAATGGAACTTATATTTTTCTCCAACAGTATGATACTCTTCACAAACGTGAATAACTTTTATGCATTTTGAAGCGTTTTATAAAAATCATGTTTAAAAAAACGCATTTACGTTCCAAAAGTCATAAAAGTTTTGAAGCGTTTTATAAAAATCGCATTTAAAAAAAAATGCATTTATGTTCCAAAAGTCATAAAAGTGAGGTAACACTTTATAATAATGTTCAGTAGTAAATCATTTATAAGCTATTAATTAATGATGAACTAATGATGAACTACCGGTAATCATTTACAAAACATTTGTAGATGATTAATAAGTGGTATGTAAACATATTAAAAACGTGTTGGAAGTCATCTATAAACTTTCAGTAAATCATGAAATGATCATAAATAAAACATTAATAGTAAATAGTTAATAATTAGTCAATATCCTATCCAAAGTTTTTATATTCCAACCATTATCTCTATAAACATGTATTAATCATGAACAAATGATGAGCAAATCATTAGTAAATGATTTAAAAGTAATTAGTTGATACATTATAAATCATTTCTAAGTCAGTTTTTATATTGCAACTTCTGTTTATCAGTATCTCGCCACTTACACATTTGTTAATCATGAACAAATGATGAACAAATCATTAGTAAATGATCTGCATAATTATCTCTCTTTTACATGGTTTAAATAGACTATTGATGTGCTTCCAGATTGATGAGGTGTTGCCTCTCGCGTTGGTAATAGCCGAGATGTAGTATTCGGCTTTCGCGGTTCTCAATTCCTTGGTTACTCGATTCCTAAGTCCCTTATACAGGGCCATGTCAATGTCAATGTTCCTCGAGCTTTTAAGGGCAGTTTTAAGAGCAAGGTCTCTTTGTTTCATGAGTTTTTGAATAGATGTATTTACCCAAGGTAGTGATGGTTTTCTATTGGACCACTTGCGTGTTTTGAGGAATTTGCCCATAATGGCACCGATTATACACATCAATTCATTACAGCATTCACTGGAATCATTGTCAGACAAAAGATTGTCCCACTGCACTCTACCTAGTTCGTGTTCCAGGTTTTCCAGCTCACACTTAGGAATTGTCAGGAGATCAGATTTTAGGTTGTTACGGTCAGGGAAACGGTTGTTCGTTAGTTTCCTCACAGCTAATGTTAGGTTGTGGTCAGACAGGCCTGTGATAAGATTAAACACCTTTGTTATTCTTTCTTCCTTATTGGAGAAAATTAAATCGATCTGGGATTTAGTGGATTTTGTAATCCGTGTAGCACCTGTAACTTTCTGACTAAAATCAAATTTTCCCATTATCGTTTTCAGTTTCTTTCTGTTACATTTGTTTGACCAATCAATATTCCAATCACCAAAAATCAATACTTCCGATTTATAGGAGACAATTTTAAGCAATTTCTGAAGGTTTTCATAAAATGCATTGTCAAAGGAGGGGGGGTTGTATATTACCATAATCCTAAAGTGCATGCGTGGGGAAAGACTGATGTTAACGCATAGATGTTCTAATGGTGAGTCATAATCCGACTCCATTTCTGTGCACTTAAGTGAGTCCCTAATATAAATTACAACTCCTCCTCCCCTGCCAGTGCTCCTATCCTTTCTAAAACATTTAAAACCAGGCACATCAATCAGACCAGACTGGATTTTACTATGAAGCCAACTTTTCAGTGAGGCAAAGATAGTCCAGATTTGAGTCCATCAGCAAGGCTTTGATTTCTTCATGTTTTGGCATTAGACTTCTGATGTTTAAGTGGCCTCCAAAGATCCCTTTGGGCTTAACATCATTGTCCCATATGACCTTTGAGTGGTTGACGGTTCGAAAAATGCCAGGTGTAGCGGGCCCGGGATTCACATTGATATCGCTACTCAGTAGTAATGCACAGAAAAACAGTAATGATGATTGGGAGGATTGTCTTCCCGATGTTGCTGATCGTGGAGGTGGCCATTTAGACAACGGTTTTGACAGCTGGAAGCAGCGCGAGAGGGCTTCCAGGCCCGTGTGATCAGGTGGTGTGTGTGTATTATGATGGGGCACAGTATAACTCTGTCTCTCTCTGGCTCTGCTCTCTGCAGCACACAGAGGGCTTTAAGAAGAGGTGGTTCACCATGGATGACAGGAGACTCATGTACTTCAAAGATCCTCTGGTGAGAAGAGATCTGCTCCCTGCTACACTTGCTCTACATCACTAGTTCAATGATGTTCATCATGTCTTCATTTATACATAGACGTTTGTGTTTTCTTGTGATCAGACATAGGTTTATAGATGTTATTTATTTACCTTGACAGTTTCGACGAGTCAACTCTCGTCTTCTTCAGAAGCAGTCGCACTGACAGCTGGGTATGACGTGTCAACCAGTTGCTTTTCAGCAACTGGCGGTGTGCCCAGCTGAGCTGCCAGGTCTGCCAGGCCGGCCACGCCCACTATGACGTGTCGTGGCCGGACCGACAAACCCCCGAGACGTGCCGAGGGCACCATCAACAGGGACGAGGGGGCCTACATGATCTCCCGCACCTGGGATACTCTACTCCAGAGAACAACGGGCGGCGGGCTGCGCGATGTGCCCGGCGGGGCTGTTGGGTTTGTCGGTCCGGCCACGACACGTCATAGTGGGCGTGGCTGGCCTGGCAGACCTGACGGCTCAGCTGGGCACACCGCCAGTTGCTGAAAAGCAACTGGTTGACACGTCATACCCAGCTGTCAGTGCGACTGCATCTGAAGAAGACGAGAGTTGACTCGTCGAAACTGTCAAGGTAAATAAATAACATCTATAAACCTATGTCTGATCACAAGAAAACACAAACGTCTATCTACATCACTAGTGTGTGACTGGCCATTTAGTCAGGCCTCGCTCACAGAGTTGGCATGCAGCCTTTCCTCTCTCTCCCCACAGAGTTTTGATATTCCACTTCTGGCTGATTACAACTCAGCTCACCTGTCTGCTGCTCCAGACTTCACTGGCTGATTCAAATTCCGCTCACCTGTGTGCTGCTCCACTCTGGAGCTCTCCATGGTGCTGAACCTGTGTTGAGGCTTTTTGGCCACTAATTAGCCATTTCCCCCCATTTAGTCAGCCGTAATTACCTAAGTAAAAAGAAAAAGTGTGTGTGTGTGTGTGTGTGTGTCAGTCAGTGATGGTTAGTTATGTGTCAGTTTGTGACATGCGGTCAAATATTGTGCAGATAAGTGTCCTGCATGTCCCTCTCCTAATATAATCTGTTTGTCATTGTCATCTCTCCCTCTCCCTCTACCCCCCCTCTCTCTCACCCTCTCCCTCTCTCTCCTTTCCTCCGTCTCCCTCTCTCTGTCTGTCTCTCCCTCTCAAATTCAAAGAGGCTTTATTGGCATGACCATTAGTGAATAACAGTATTACCCTCTCTCTCCCTCCTTCTCTCTCCCTCTCTCTCTTTCCCTCTGCCTTTTCTCCATCTCTCCCTCTTTCTCCCTCCCCCTGTCCCTCTCCCAGGATGCGTACGCCCGGGGTGAGGTGTTCATAGGCAGTAAGGAGAACAGTTACACCGTGCTGTCCGGCTTGCCCCCAAGCACGCAGGGGTGCCACTGGAGCCATGGCATCACCATCGTCACGCCCGACAGGAAGTTCCTGTTCGCCTGCGAGACCCAGGCCGAGCAACGAGATTGGATAGCGGCCTTCCAGAGAGTCATCAATCGACCAATGAGGCCTCAGGAATATGCAGGTAGAGGGAATAGAGAGCCAAAGTCACGGCCTCTTCCAGGGTGGGCCCCCGCACCAAGGGATTTCATCCGTCATTCATTTTTCCATAGACTGTAAAATGCTTCTAAAAAAGAAAGAAAGAAAGGATCTGGAGCACACAGTCAATTCAGCAATTTATAGGTGCGAAAAGACCGACATTTTGACAAAAGCAGTGTCTTCCTCAGAGTCAAACAGAGACATGGGAAGGATGACAGGTTTAAATACCCCTGCAAATAAATCAAGGCTCTCATAGGCGGAGCATGGTTATTACATCATCACTACCCAGCCAATGAAAAGTTACCACATACTGTAGGCTACATCAGTGCAGTGACAAGTGCAAAGCACCAGTAAGAATGAAAGATCAAACATATAGCTAGCCTAGCTAAAACAGCTAATACAATGAATGAATCAACCAACAATATACAAAACCATCACAGGAAACAAGATAAGCTTAAGCATGTACACCACATGGGTAGTACTACAATTGATGAAAGAATTGATTTTGAACTTTTTGCCCGTGGGCAAAAAGTGGGGTCGCGACGCCAAGGTTGGGAACCACTGTTCTAAATGCTGTTTGAGTTTCCACTCTGAAAAGCAGATTGTGAAGAAACACTGAATATGCATCTTATTTTGAGAATAAAAATGGCCAAAGTTAACCCCGTACTGGACAAACCTTTACAAAAATGTGCTCCATGTATCTCTTGCTGTATCTAACTTGTATTGTCTCTGCTTGCCTTTGCAGTGGAAGCCCATTTTAAACACAAGCCTTGAAGAGAGCCTCAAACCAGCTGCACTGAGCCCATATCAGAGAGACCAGCCTCTCTTTGATGTATGACTGTGGGGAAGGGGGGGGGGGGTATACAGGGAGCCCGGGACCAAGGACCCTAAAAAAGAAGGATAAGACATCACTCACGTCACAGAGTTCATATTATACATTAAAAATATAGAAATAGACAGAAAGAATAGACAGAAAATACATTACGTGATGTTGACTGATGTTTTTCTATGTAAATATGTGTTTGTTTTCTTTATTATTGGTCTCAAAACAAATCATGGCTCTGTCCAGCAGCTTCATAGCTCAACTCAAGGACTCGTTGTCCTGCGGTGACGTCTTGTGAACGGTTCATCCCACACCTGTAATCTAGTGTAATTATGTAATCTAGAGTAATTTCACTGTTTGCTTGACAAAGACAATGCAGAATGATTGAATGTACAGTTTGGATGACAGTGGCTTACAGTGTGTGGACTTGTGTGATGTTTGGGTTTCACTGAGGAACGCTGTGACCGACCAGTGTTGTAGTCCAGTCCGAGTCTGACCCGACTCAAGTCAGAGTCCTGGACTCATTTTCCGGACTCATCACTCGACTTGGACTTCATGCATTCGGACTTGGAAATTGGAGCCTTAGGACTTATTTTGATAAAGACTGTTTTTTTGTTTTGTTTTTGTTTGTTTTTTGTAATGGTAATAATAATTTGCCATAAGGTATTGATAGCTATATTAATACTGACATTATTCAATTTTGTGCAAGGGCAGACACATGTGGTCCACCTACATGTGGATTCACGCTCATGTTCAGTAACTCCAGACTTAAAACAAAAAACTCCTGACTCAGACTCAGGTGATGGGGACTCAGACTCAGGTGATGGGGACTCAGACTCAGGTAATGGGGACTCGACTTGGACTCTTATTTGGTGACTCGGACCTGAACACTGGGGACTTGAGACTCGACTTGTGACTTGACTACAACACTGGCTGTGAGGTTAAATCTCTCTGGCTTGAACCTGAATCTATAAGGTGCTGTTAACAACAAATATGCATAACAAAACACACGCACAAACTCCAAATGATCACATCTCTCTTAATGTAGCTGGAGTTTCCTGATTTGCATCAGGACAGAGTTATAATCTCTCATTTATTATCACTTTATAATAACTTTCATCTATAAGCCATTTACAAGCAGTTAGTTAATGATGAATTAAACATTAATTACATATTCTTTTTATAGACATAATCTCATTAGTCCATCATTAGTAGGCTATTCATATTAACCAACATTTATATTGGAATTATAAGCAAGGAATAAAAATATCTTATAAGTCATTTGTAAAACATGAACTGATGCTGGTAAAATTCACACGTAGACTGATACGGTCTGGCTCATATGATTCATATTTATGGCTGTCTATCAAAGAGTGGACATTAACTCTTAGTGAAGTGACGCAAATGTCCATAAGAGGCTTCCGTAGGCAATGTCAGCCTCTATTTTGCCCCGTTCACAAGATGGCGGCACTACAGTGTGCCTGTTGGTGGATAGCGTATCGTAGTCGATCTGTTTTTGTAGACGTCTTTTGTTTTTTCCTGTCCTTGTGATTTATGTACCAACAAATCGACGAGGGTTTGTTTCGCATACGTAACACAACATAATTTGGCCCTTGGGGAAAAAATAATTGGGGACCCTTTCAGTACAGCCACATCCTGCTACTAACATGTCTTATTAATCCTTAATATATTGGAATAAATTGCTACTTTAGATTAGCTGTTGCAACAAGTTTATAAATAGAGTAGCTAAGTATTTATTCAGAATCACAATCAATTTTAATGCCACAGTAGGTAATCAGATTACATACTAGGAATTTGACTTAGTCTAAGTATGCAGGGTAGCGGTCACATCTGTTTAGCTGAAATCTGCACTGTAGCCTGGTGCTTTTTATTTATTTATTTTATGTTTGGAAGTTGGTCACTATTCACTTCAATTGTTTAGGAGAATTCTGCAACAGTGTTTTGCTGTGAAATTCCACAAATGTTTTGTGCACTAAGAAACGTCACCTGTCCTTCCATCAGCATGAGCGTGAGTAGATAATGACTGAATTTTCATTTTCGGCTGAACTTATTCTTTAAGGTTTAATTCATCATTAACTGCTTTTTTATAGATTAAAGTGATTATAAAGTGTTGTCTTTATTTGGACTGTTGTACATACTGAATCATCGTAGACAGTAAATGCTGCTTCAAAGGATTGTAATGTGACAGGATTGTAATTTATATGATCTAACTCTTTGAAAATAGTTTTATTTTCTTTCTTTTTCATCTTTTAAATACACATTGTTGGCTTGATCCTTTGATCCTAGTGGTAGTTTGCGTCATAAGAAAATCTTAACATAAATGCAGATAAATCTGAAATTAAGTGGAATTGTTTGGTTTGTCTGTTGTGTTTTATTTGCTATAAAGGTAATCAGAGATGGGAAAAGTACACACATTCTTTACTTAAGTAGAAGGACAGTTGTGTGAAAAGACTGGTAAAAGTAGAAGTACTGATTCGACTTGTTTACTCAAGTAAAAGTTTTAAAAAAAAGTACAGACTCTGACATGTAATAAAGTATCAAAGTATTTCTACCAGCTGTTTCTGTGCAAAATTAACAAACAGCATCATGTTCATATAATTTGAAGACTATTTATAGACGCTTTTATTTTGACAACATAAACATTCTTAATTGCCCCTAGCTTACTTCCTGTTGCAATGTTTGCTAATGCAATAGCTGACAGGAAATAAGATAGGGTTCAAACTGTTCCCATAGCAACCCAATTCCGTGAAAACCGTCTATACAATTGGACGGACAGACACCACCTTTATTGGTCATAGACACACATCAATTGAAGGTGCCGTGAAATGTGTCCTCCGGGTTTGACCCATCCTGGCTCGTCCTCCATGGTCAGGCCAGGAGCGGTGGGCAGCTGCAGTGAGGCGCCCGGGGACCAACTTCTTCCAACCGCCACTGGTCAACTCCTTGGTGGAGGTAACCAAACCAGCCTGTTTTGAAAATGTCATGACTAGAAAGTAATTGTGTTAAAATGTAGGGAGTAAAAGTAAGACATCAGAAAAATACTCAGTAAAGGACAGATAGGCTACCTGAAAATCCTACAGGCTTGCTCCTCATTTGTTTTCACTTGGCCACTAGATGGTGCTCCTACATTGCTTCAAAAGGGAGCGCTTTACAGATTGTTGCTGTCAGGTGAAAACCTTGCATCTCCAAAATATCAACTTTCAGGAGCTGAGTAAGCAGCCTTATAACTCACACAAGTGTTACCTAATAGTTTTCTTGCCTATGCTACCAGGATGACTACTAGCCTATCTGTTCATCATTCATCTTAATTTGAGAGCCATTGGTGCACAGTTGCTATATATATATATATATATTCTACATAATAAAGTTGAAGTTGTCTGTCTGTCTGTCTGTCTGTCTGTCTGTCTGTGTCAAGTCAAGTCAAGTCAAATTTTATTTATATAGCACCTTTCATACACAAAGGCAATTCAAGGTGCTTTACAAAAAAAAATAATCGAAAAAACAAGCAGCAAAGCAATGCACATATAAAAAAGCACATAAAAAACACAGCCGACAGTTTTAGTTAAAATATATACTCAAATTAAACATTATTTCTGTTTTAAATAAGTTACAAGGCATTCTTCAGTATTATTATTACATGCACAGTCCATTTGTTGGAAATGTACAGGAATCTTTTTTTTTTAATTACAGGCCGAGAGAGGCAGTAGTTTAGTAGCAGTTAAAAGCAAGAGTAAACATAAAGGTCTTTAGCTTGGATTTAAAAATAGGCAGAGTAGGGGCAGATCTAATGTGTTCAGGGAGTTTGTTCCAGTTATGAGAGGCATAGTGGGAGAACGCGGCTTCACCATGTTTTGATTTGGTCCTCGGGACAATTAGTAGACCAGTGCCTGAAGATCTCAGGGATCTGGATGGTTCATAGTGTAGAAGCATTTCAGAGATGTAGTGTGGGCCTGACCCGTTGAGAGATTTGTAAACTATTAGCAGAATTTTAAAGTCTATTCTAAGATTTACTGGCAGCCAATGCAGGGATTTGAGAACTGGTGTAATGTGTTCAGCTTTCTTGGTTCTTGTTAGAACTCTAGCAGCCGCATTCTGAATGAGCTGTAGTTGTTTAATAGCTTTTTTGGGAAGACCATTGAAAAGACTGTTGCAGTAGTCTAGCCTGCTAGAAATGAAAGCATGAATTAGTTTTTCAAGATCTTGTTTGGACATATAGCCTCTAATCCTTGCTATATTTTTTAGATGATAGAAGGCAGATTTTCTTATAAGCTTGATGTGGGAGTTGAAATTTAGATCAGAGTCAATAATAATGCCAAGATTTTTTACCTGGTCCTGTGTCTATCCTCTATATAGCCTACGCCCACACCGCCAAACCGATTGGGCTGAAAATTTGCATGGAGGTGGGTTATCATCCGGGGAAGGACATGGGCAGGTTGGAAAGTCCTGGAACCACCTGGAAAGTGCTGGAAATTACATATTAATGCCAAAACTTTCAAACCTATGCCATGACGCTACCCCTTTAAGACTCCATTCTTCTTCTATGACTTTCCGGCAGACTCCATGCATTGCATTACTGCCTCTCACAGGTCGCACATATTATTGCGCTTCAACAACTATCAATGGCTTCAACAGAGAGCTGAACTCTGGCTGAACTACACCACATCTGCGGGAATTACAATGGTTTTGGTGACTTCCAACCATGCTTCCAACACATTACATTGTGGAACCGTTCCAGTTACGACGGCTACCAGTTGGAGCACTACATGGCGTTAGCTATAGCTATTAGCTACGGTAGCCTGGCGACTGCGTTAGCAAGCTGTTACCTGTTTGTTAGCTGTGTGCTACGTTCGTATGTGCACAGCACGTTACATCCATGTATCGCCCACAAACACTATAATGAAGGTGTGTTTGCCTTTTTGCACACAGCGCAGCAGTCATTACACTGCAGTGGAACAAACTATTTCACTCCTGATCAATGGAAGTTCTTCCACGCAAATGATGACATGTGCCTATACACAACGTTTTAACAACTACGGTTATACAGGTAGGAAACCCGACTGGAAAAACAGTTATAGCCTTGCTGTATATCACTAAATTTTTCACAACGACGTTGTAAGACGGTTTTAACTTGAAACAAAAACATTCTAAATTGAACCCCCGCTCACTTCCTGTTGCAGTGTTTGCTATGGACATAAAAGAAAAAAAACATTCAAGTGCAGGACTGACCATTCCGTGAAAACCGTCTATACAGCTGAGCAGCGAAAACAAAAGTAACGAGATGTCGAGTGAATATTTCTGCAGTTGCAGAATGCTGTGCTGAGAAAAAGGAAGTGCTGTGGGGTTGCGCTCTGGTGAAAATCGTCTATACAGGTAACATTACTGTAGGAAACCTGACTGGAAAAATAGTCTGGCCCCATTCAAAAAGGTTTGGACACCAGATCTAGAGGCTAGAGCATCTCTGCAATACCTAAAATTACAATTTATTGTGCAATCATTTTTTTTGTAGAGCATCGGTGCAATATTTAACTTTTCATTTTAATATCAAACCTATTTCTTGGGGGAGGGGCAATACTTTTTTGTAAAGGGCATTTAGCATATTAGGTAATATTCTTGGTGTGTATGTTTTTGGTGGATAGGGATATATCTGTATTGAATGTATTGTAGTTTGATTGTACATGCACTGTATGTATGTGTGCTATGACACCTATTGTATGTGCTCTCAAATGCCCCAAGGTCAGATTGGGCTGCAATTTTGCATGGGCGAGGGCTCTGATCCGGGGAAGGTCATGAGCATGTCATCAAGTTGTGGAGCCACCTGGAAGTCCTGGAAAACACCTCACGCCCCGCCCTCTCCCCAGGTGGGATTGGGCTGAAAATGTGCATGGTGACGGGTTATGATCCGGGGAAGGTCATGATGGCCAGGTCATCAAGTCCTGGAACCACCTGGAAGGTCCTGGAAAATCCTGGAAGCCACCTTACGCCCACACTCAATGTAGGATTGGGCTGAACATTTGCACGCCAGTGGCCCGGGGACCATCAAGGCAGGTTGTATAATGGAAACCATCTGGACATCACCATAATTTCCGGCCAAGCAAAAGACACAGTTGTACTGCTTTGTGCCTATTTAGCACGGGCAACGCAGGGTACATTGCTAGTATATATATATATATATATATATATGTGTGTGTGTGTATATATATATATATATACACACACACACATATATATATATAGTTGGCGCACAGTTGCACGATGGCGCACAGTTGCCCAACTGTGATGTCAATGGGGAGAGCTTGCACAGTTGCCCAACTGTGATGTAAAACAGTTGTGATGTCATCAGTGATGTCACTCGAGCAACTGTGATTGAAGGGCTGATGGCACACTATTGCCCAACTGTGATGTCACTTGGGCAGTTGTGATGTCATCAGTGATGTCACTCGAGCAGTAGTGATGTCATAAATGGTAGGTACAGTATCCAGCCCCGCAACATCTCATGCCTGAACCTGCGGACATCTGCCGGACAACAAGATGGACAAGGATAATATAATTTGGCAAAATTTAGTTGGTGCAGTGCACATTTGCCCAACTCAGGCAGTTGTGATGTCATCAGTATTGTTACTCAAGCAGTTGTGATGTCATCAGTGAGTTGAGTTAAGTAAACTTTATTATCCCAGAGGGGCAATTTGTTGCACAGCCAACAGTGCTCGTCAACAATCGACACACACCAACAGTTTAAACACAAGAAGGAAAAACATAGAATGACATGTTATTTAAAAGGACAAATGCATTTTTGAATATGTTTGTCCTGCATCTTGGCATAATAAATCTGCAACCAGATGGAAGCAACCATGAACTCACTGAACAGGGGGCGTGGCTACGGTCAGCAAGGATAGACTGGGCCTTCTTTATGGCTCTGCCTTTGTACAGTTGGGTGAGGTCACTGAGGTTAATACCTGCAGTCTTACTGCACGTTTTAGCAATGCCTGCTAACCTTCTGTTTCTCAGGGTACGTGATTCAAACCAGGCAAGAAAAGAGAAAGTTGAAACACTTTCCAGGCGCTCTTGAGACATTTAATGTAGACAAGTTTATTTGTCGATTGAATGTTTCTCAAAATGCCATTATCATGCTGCTGACCAATCCGGATTTTAGTACTGTGAGATACCAGTCAAATATGTGGACATTTTGTTTATCGTCGATGATTGTCCCCAGATACTTATACTGCTGAACAACTTCAACAGCATGTCCATTAATGATGGAAGCAAGAATGGGGGGGGGGACTTCTTCCTAAAATCAATCAACATCTCGGGGGTCTGCCCCCTCTCAATGCTCCTCCCTCCGGCCGCCTCGCTCTCCTCTTCAACCGCCGCATTTACACCATTCGCTAAATTCATCCACCACCAGTGATGTCACTCAAACAACTGTGATGCCATTAGTGATGTCACTCAAGTCGGGCAGTTGTCATGTCATCAGTGGTGTCACTTGAGCAACTGTGATGTCATAAGTGAAAAGCAATAGTAAAAAAGTTAAGTTTAGTTGCAAGTGTGTTATTTGACTTTTTAAGTACAAGATTGCTCAACTGTGCAGGCTCACAACAGGAGAGGGAGGGGAGAGAGTTGTGATGTCACTCGAGCAACTAAATGCAGTTGAGCAAATGTGCACTGCACATGCCAATAGAGCAGGTGAGTCCACGCCCGAGCTGCGTATGTGACGCATAGTTCATTTAATTGGTCTGCCATAACTGCACCCAGGGCGCATAATCTCCAGTTTACTCAGCAGCTATTGGATTTTCTGTCGATGCTACGACAACGACTGATACTGCTGGCTTGAGACAGCACGCTCAGCAGTTCAGGACTAAGTTTAATCGAGGATTAGATTATTCTGGCATCTGGTAACAGCTATTCTGAATTTGAGCTTGTTTCTTTGGAAACTAACAACTTCCTCAGGCCAAATTTTAATGGGCTGAATGAAGTACAGACTGGAGCATTCGAAGATTGTAGAAGACTTGCTCGAGAGACTTTCTGCACGGATGTATTCATCACCGCAAATGGCTGCAGTGAAGTCCTTCCCGACTCATGCTCACAGCACACAGCACGCTTCGGCTACCCAAGCAGTAGCCAAGTACCCAAGTACTCACTACTGATGTTATCAATGATGTCACTCGAGCAATTGTGATATCATTGGCGATTATGTCATCTGTGATTATGTCATCAGTGAGTGATGTCATCGGTGATTTCATTGGTGATGATATGTGATATCATCAGTGAGTGATGGCATCAGCGATGAGTGAGTGTGGTTGCAGGGGCCAAGTTCAAAGTGCAGTGCCCGTCGGCGTTCACTCACTCCGATGACATCATCATTGATGACAACATCACCGATGACATCACTTACTGATGACATCAGAATCAATGACATCTTCATCGTGTGCTAGACATCAGTGATGTCATAAATCCTTCCCTGCAGAGGCTATAAGTTGGACAGGTAGAGTAACTTTACTCAGTGCAAGTGAGTGCATTTATGGACACTCCACTAGTTATTGATAATGGCACTCCGACGCAGACTTGCCCTAGAAGAGAGAAAGTTGTCCATGGGAGCCCCGGGAGACCGGAGGGGCAGCCTGGAACTTTGTGACCTTCAACAGACTGGACTCTACATAATGATCAAGACCTTCTTCACCAGTCAGGATCAACGACAATGGAGGGAAGTCACCACTGGCTTCAGCAATCCGCACGTCAAGAAGCAGTTGGCCATGATGTCTATGGACATACAGAAGTGTGTCTCGGGGTGCATAGTTGAGGTTTTTGTCCCTGTGATCCATTGCTTTGTCACCACATGTGAGACTGTCTTCCCTGGAGTCAGAGAGCAGCTTCTCCAACACTTATTAGCCTCAGAGCCTCTGAGTAAGGCAGCCAAGAGGAGTTTGGAAAGTTCCCTTAACGCTGAGGTCGTTGGTGTGGACAGAGACGGTAGCATGGTTCCCAAATTCACAGAGGGCATAGCGAAAAAGGTTGAAACAAATGTTAACTCATTCTTGTTGGACGTTGAGACTTCTGGATCTTCGAATGACACCATTCCGCCAAAGATGACATCTCATTCTACCACCGCGCTGATCTCAAGTCCCCAAGCGGCTAAGAAGACGTTGCATGAAGTTGAAAACACCATGAGCTCTGACTGCAAGGAGTCAGATGTCCAAGAGGTCGAACGGCAAAGAGGAAAGAGGAAAACCTCAGAGGAAAGCCGAATAATCACGTACGCTGATGACTCCTTCCTAAAATATGTTGACGACATGCCAGAAGGTCCCAGTCCACCTCAACTGGTGCATAGAACAGTGACCAAAATAGTCGACAGCATCATCCAGGATACCCGCTTGAAGGAGGCATCTCCAGAGAGGCTTCAGACACTCCTGTCTAATGGAGTCATTGGCCATCTCACAGACAGCCTCATCGACAGAGTCTGTTCTGTCATTATGAATGAGAGCAGCGAGATTCGAGAACACTTCCTGAAGGTCAGTAGATCAATGTCTTACTCTGACTCTGACTCTGAGCTCACCCATATGTTTGCAGAGGAGATGGTAAAACAGCTGCTTCAGAATGTCACCCTTACTTCTACACTTCCTGCATATCAGATGCCTGCTAAAACTGACCATTTGAAAGAGGAAGTGGTGACTTCTTCCCATCATCGGACCACTGACTCTCATGATGACAACTATGTCAGTTTAATCTCGCTGCTATTGATTCAGCTCTTCACAGAAGTCAGTGAATCCCAGAGTGTTGCAGAAGAGATGAGAAGCAAGACCGCCGATCTGGCTAACCTGATTGTGTCTCGGTTCTGTAGAGATTCGGACGTCAGCCACCCAGATGTAAACGCCAAGGAACTCTACAAGAGGATGTACAAGTCTCTTGTCGATAAGTATGGGACAGAGATGCTTTTGAATGCTGCTTTAAATACCAAGGACAAGTGGTTCCCCATTGTCACAGCACTTACTTATCAATGATCAGGCTGTTGAGATGCTACAAAGCTTCAAATTCCTGGGAACCACATTTTGTTCTTCTCTCAAATCGCATGTAAGCCTTAAAGGAACAGGTCAACATTTTTGGGAGATTGGCTTACAGTATTTGTCATATTCGATTCGTAAAACGAGAATATAGATGCCTTTCTCTTTATTTGTGCAGTACAAAATGTGATGCACCCCTCCTGCTAGTTAGCTTAGCACAACGAACGGTAGTGGATTGGTACAGCTAGCCTACCCCCGTTCAGTCACCAAAAATACACATTCCAACCATGTCAAAACTCTCATATGTACATGTTGTGACTCGTGTACTCACCACGCTATGAAATAATCATCCACAATCACGAGACACTGTCATTTCCAAAGCAATAGCTGGAACTACTTTCCAAACATGGCTGGCACAGTGATTGCACACAGCACTATAATCCAGCAAAGTTACTGCCCTATTCATCGAGTCTCAACATCATGCAGTGCAAAGCTTTCATCAACAAAGTAAAAACAAACAGACATCGGGGGTTGAGTTGAGCCCCCACCCTCCCGCCTCCCCTGATATGTGAAGCAGTTTGAGTGTTTATCTAGAATATCACTCTCACTGTGATGCCTACTGATGGGATGGCTATATCCTTCAATACAATAAACCTTAATCCAAAATGCACATAATCGGTCTTTTTGGAAGGAAAAGAGGTAGCTGGCACTACTTTCCAAACATGGCCGCCGACCTCTTTTCCTTCCAAAAAGACAGATTATGTGCATTTTGGATTAATATTTCATCGTGTGGCGAGTACCCGAAGCACAACATGTATTTTGGTACTGTGAGGTGTGTGTTTTGGCAGATTTCTAACAGCTGTACCATTACCCTCCATTCTATGGCGATACTAACTTCATGCCTGTAGCTCACTGCAAACTGCGCGGACAGTGCCGGTAAGGCATGGTGTATCTTGGTTATGTGGGGGGGATGTGGCAAATGAGCTAAACTTCTAAAAAAGTGGAGTATCCCTTTAAACTGCTAGTAGGGATAACTTCCCCTCTAGCTTGTAGGTCAGTCCAGAAAACCTCAGTACTTTTGTAATGCATTATTCATAGAATTAATTCATAGTCAAGTCCTTAAGTAGGCTAGTTCTACCAGCTACTTCAAGACTCTGTTGCTCTGCTCGCTAAGACTGACCGCTGCTCTACTTCTCCTCATAGACTCACAAGCCACTACTCTCTGGTTTTGCTCAGCCGCCTCCAGCTCGCCAGCTGACCCTCAGCCTCGAACCTGCAACCTCTAGACCCAATAAGCCACAACTACAGCCCCTTCTCTCAGTCCACTGCAAATTCCGGCCACAGTGCCCCTGTAAACATACTTCTAAACTCTCAGTAAAAACCCTTGAACTGTGCTTCCACTCTGTGTGTGCTTGTGGTCATTGTGGGTGACAGCAGCTTGATTGGCTGTCTTGCTTGTCTTTCCGTCTTGCATTGGTCTATTTTGAATTTGGCCCCTCCTCTTGTCTTTCTTCGTCATCTGTGACGCATGCTTTTTCAGCAATTCAGTCGCATCCAATACAAAGTGAATGGGGGGCGGCTTGTAGTGGGCACTGCAGAGACGGTCTCAAATGCCTTTCAGCAGGCGAGGTGATCGAGCGCCACAGCCCCGCCGCACCTGACGCAAGTGTCCGTTTACCACCGGAACAACCACAGCACGAAGCAGCGAGCAGGATGTGGAGAGGCAAGCCTGCTACTCGCTACTGGCTCCTTTAAAAACTGCTCTGATGTGTGAGTCAGAACAAGTCGTTTCACCTCCTCTCTCTGCTTCCCTCCTCCCTTTTTTATGAATGAAACTGAAACAGCTGCAGCCCACGCCATACTACGCAGTACGCACACATGCGCACACGCACACACACACACACACACACACACACACGGTGATGTAAGCAGTCAGAGCCCATCCCCCACCGATGCGGGAAAAACCTCACGATCAGAAAGACGGAAGAGACTCCATCTTCCTCATGTCTCCTCCACCCCCCCCCTCTCCCTCCCCCCACCCCCTCTCTGCCCACACCTCTCTCTTCACCACCCCATCTCTCTGTTCTCTCTCTCATGCTCTCTCTCTCTCTCTCTCTCACACACACACACACACACAGTATCTCTCGTATCTATCTTCTCTCTCTCCCCCTCAGTGGGGTGAGCGACGAGGTGTGACGCTCACATCACCTGTCCTCTTCTCCTCCTCCGCTCCCTCCCTCCCTCCACTCCCTCCATCCATTCACTCTCTTGCCTCTTCACAAGCCGGATGATGAATAATCCATGTGTGGGAGGAGAGAGGGAGAGCGGGGGAGGGGGGGTTGGGGGGGACGGGGGAGGGAGGAGACCAACGCAGCATCAGCATCATAAGATGCGACGAACACGCAGAGGATGAGAGAGAGAAAGAGAGAGAGAGAGAGAGGGGGCTTGATGCAGATACATCATTCAGAATAAAATCTAAATATTCCACCTTTCTTTTCCCTATTGAGCTCAGTTAGACCGGAGCTGGCTAATTGCTGGACTGGGACTGCCTGCAAACGATAGAAAAAACAGAAGTCATATCTGTGAATTCTACTTTGGGATTCTACTTGGATTTGCATTTCTGTGAATGGAGACAGCATGCATCTGGACTCTACACTCTACTGATCCATATTGAAGCAGAACTGACTCATAACTGCATGGACTAGACTAGCTAGATGGGCTTCATGGATTGTGTCATCGTATTGAACTGGACTAATTGCTGGATCAGTGGCTGAATGACTTCTGTTGTTTGGATTATTGGGCTGGCTGACTGCTGGCAAGAACGCATTGGATTTCAATGCAGCTGGAGCCGGACTATCATCTGAATTGCAAGCCTCCTCTTTACAAGATCTACCCTCCCACTTTCTATCCATCCTACGACTTAGAAAACACACTACCCCTCCACATGGGGTATTTCAGAGGATGGGCACTGGCTAATATCTGGATTACAAGCTCTTCTTTTAATTAGGAACTGCATCTACCTTGCCTTACTGCCCTAGATATTGCCCACTGCAGACATATTGGGCACCAGACCAGACTATCTCCTGGAATACAAGACTCTGTCATCCTCCTGGGACCTGATAAACCTCTGGATTACAAACCCCCCCCTTCCCCCTTTCCCAACCGTCTGGGCATGTTCTGTTTCTGCCTGCAGAGTTCCCTGCTAAAGCTCCAGGCGCTGGAGGTGGGCTCACCGCTGGGCCCATCCCCAGAGGAGAGCCCCTCTGCCCTGGGCAGCAAGGAGCCGAAGAGCCCCTGTGGCCCTGGAGACCCTGGAGGGAAGACGCTGGCTCTCTGCCACAGCTTCCCCGCAGATGAAAACAACCCGCCAGGTAACAAGGAGGACGACTTCTGTTTTACGTTACATCACCATCCACTTTTCTCTACCTCTATTTCTTCTCCTCCTATTGCCTCTATCAATTGTCTCCCTGTCTCTTTCTCTGTCCTAACCATCCTCCCTCTCCCATCTGCATGTCTGTCCTAACCATCCTCCCTATCCCATCTGCATGTCTGTCTCTGTCCTAACCATCCTCCCTCTCCCATCTGCATGTCTGTCTCTGTCCTAACCATCCTCCCTATCTCATCTGCATGTCTGTCTCTGTCCTAACCATCCTCCCTCTCCCATCTGCATGTCTTTCTCTGTCCTAACCATCCTCCCTCTCCCATCTGCATGTCTGTCTCTGTCCTAACCATCCTCCCTCTCCCATCTGCATGTCTGTCCTAACCATCCTCCCTCTCCCATCTGCATGTCTTTCTCTGTCCTAACCATCCTCCCTCTCCCATCTGCATGCCTGTCTCTGTCCTAACCATCCTCCCTATCTCATCTGCATGTCTTTCTCTGTCCTAACCATCCTCCCTATTCCATCTGCATGTCTTTCTCTGTCCTAACCATCCTCCCTATTCCATCTGCATGTCTTTCTCTGTCCTAACCATCCTCCCTCTCCCATCTGTCTTTCTCTGTCCTAACCATCCTCCCTCTACCATCTGCATGTCTGTCTCTGTCCTAACCATCCTCCCTCTCCCATCTGCATGTCTGTCTCTGTCCTAACCATCCTCCCTATCCCATCTGTCTTTCTCTGTCCTAACCATCCTCCCTCTACCATCTGCATGTCTGTCTCTGTCCTAACCATCCTCCCTCTCCCATCTGCATGTCTTTCTCTGTCCTAACCATCCTCCCTATCCCATCTGCATGTCTGTCTCTGTCTTAACCATCCTCCCTCTCCCATCTGCATGTCTGTCTCTGTCCTAACCATCCTCCCTCTCCCATCTGCATGTCTTTCTCTGTCCTAACCATCCTCCCTATCTCATCTGCATGTCTTTCTCTGTCCTAACCATCCTCCCTATCTCATCTGCATGTCTTTCTCTGTCCTAACCATCCTCCCTCTCCCATCTGCATGTCTTTCTCTGTCTTAACCATCCTCCCTCTCCCATCTGCATGTCTGTCTCTGTCCTAACCATCCTCCCTATCTCATCTGCATGTCTTTCTCTGTCCTAACCATCCTCCCTCTCCCATCTGCATGTCTTTCTCTGTCTTAACCATCCTCCCTCTCCCATCTGCATGTCTGTCTCTGTCCTAACCATCCTCCCTCTCCCATCTGCATGTCTGTCTCTGTCCTAACCATCCTCCCTATCTCATCTGCATGTCTTTCTCTGTCCTAACCATCCTCCCTATCTCATCTGCATGTCTTTCTCTGTCCTAACCATCCTCCCTATCTCATCTGCATGTCTTTCTCTGTCCTAACCATCCTCCCTATCTCATCTGCATGTCTTTCTCTGTCCTAACCATCCTCCCTCTCCCATCTGTATGTCTTTCTCTGTCCTAACCATCCTCCCTCTCCCATCTGCATGTCTGTCTCTGTCCTAACCATCCTCCCTCTCCCATCTGCATGTCTGTCTCTGTCCTAACCATCCTCCCTCTCCCATCTGCATGTCTTTCTCTGTCCTAACCATCCTCCCTATCTCATCTGCATGTCTTTCTCTGTCCTAACCATCCTCCCTATCTCATCTGCATGTCTTTCTCTGTCCTAACCATCCTCCCTATCTCATCTGCATGTCTTTCTCTGTCCTAACCATCCTCCCTATCTCATCTGCATGTCTTTCTCTGTCCTAACCATCCTCCCTCTCCCATCTGTATGTCTTTCTCTGTCCTAACCATCCTCCCTCTCCCATGTGCATGTCTGTCTCTGTCCTAACCATCCTCCATCTCCTATTTGCATGTCTCTTTCAAATCATACTAGATTTTCTTCTTGTAACATCTATTTGATGGATGTTTTTCTTATGCACGTGAAGAGGCACACGCTATGAGCTTGGCCCTATTTCTTGGAGTTTGTGTCGAATCCTTAACCCTCGCTGTCTTTACATGCTCTCGTTCTTTACATACTGTCTGTCTTTACATGCCCTCTGTCTTAACCTCTTTGCATTTTGTCCTTTTCTTCCGATGGATCCCTCACTCACTCTGATGTTCTCTGTTCTCTCTGTCTTCCTCCATTGCTGTCCACCCTCTCTCTTCTCTTGTGGTGTCCCTCTCTCACATCTCCTGCTGTCCACCCTCTCTCTTCTCCTGTGGTGTCCCTCTCTCACACCTCCTGCTGTCCACCCTCTCTCTTCTCCTGTGTTGTCCCTCTCTCACACCTCCTGCTGTCCGCCCTCTCTCTTCTCCTGTGGTGTCCCTCTCTCACACCTCCTGCTGTCCACCCTCTCTCTTCTCCTGTGGTGTCCCTCTCTCACATCTCCTGCTGTCCACCCTCTCTCTTCTCCTGTGCTGTCCCTCTCTCACACCTCCTGCTGTCCACCCTCTCTCTTCTCCTGTGGTGTCCCTCTCTCACACCTCCTGCTGTCCACCCTCTCTCTTCTCCTGTGGTGTCCCTCTCTCACACCTCCTGCTGTCCACCCTCTCTCTTCTCCTGTGCTGTCCCTCTCTCACACCTCCTGCTGTCCACCCTCTCTCTTCTCCTGTGGTGTCCCTCTCTCACATCTCCTGCTGTCCACCCTCTCTCTTCTCCTGTGGTGTCCCTCTCTCACACCTCCTGCTGTCCACCCTCTCTTCTCCTGTGGTGTCCCTCTCTCACACCTCCTGCTGTCCACCCTCTCTCTTCTCCTGTGGTGTCCCTCTCTCACATCTCCTGCTGTCCACCCTCTCTCTTCTCCTGTGGTGTCCCTCTCTCACATCTCCTGCTGTCCACCCTCTCTCTTCTCCTGTGGTGTCCCTCTCTCACACCTCCTGTATCATGTGTGACTCATGCTCTGCTGCTGACCCGCCTACAAGACACGCCCCTACCAACACATCCTCAAACTTTAAAGGGACAGTTCACACCCAAATCAAATCCTCTTAAATGCAGCACTATCCTATCCATCGATCGATCGATCATTGGGTCTGGTCTGGGGATTATCTTGAGTAACCGGGTTGCTGTTGAGTTTTTCAAATGCATTTGTTTGGAGTTTTGGGCACCACAAGCTGAGTGCCATCCAGTTCCATGGACCATTGATTGTATTGGCAGGGAGGCAATGGGTCCCATTTTTATAGTCTTTGGTATGACTCGGCCAGGGATCGAACTCACAACCTCCCAGTCTCAGGGCGGACACCCAAACCACAAGGCCACTGAACTGGATCTGTTTCAATGAACAATACATTTAAAGTCATAATCTGCAACGTTTTCATAGAATACATGTAAATGTCTGTTCTGCTGCTATCTGACGAACACAACAGTGATCCAACCTATATTTGCACTGTCTGGTCTAAACAGTCGCTCTTTCCTGGTAAAAACAAACAAACAAACAAACAAAACAAAACAAAAAAACTCCGCACAGGAAGTCATGTGCTTTATAGTTTAAGAAGAATTTCACCCCTCTGTTTTATATTTCTGTCTCCACAGAGCTGCTGACAGTCCTGCCCAGACCGCCGCAGTCACCCAAAAACCTGTCACCCAAACAGCAGCCCCTAACTCCCATCCAGCCGGGCCAGGATGGAGGGACGCCCCCCAGCCCGTACCCCTCACTCTACTCCCCCCAGAACCACTACGCCTACTCCCCCCAGAACCACTCCCCATACTCCCCCCAGAGGAGCAGCCCGGGGGAGGGGGGCGGAGAGGGGGGAGACAGTGACAGAGCAGGGGGGGCTCTGCTCCAGCTCCTGGCAGGCGGACACAGCCCCCTCCCCTCCCCCCGCTCCTCCAGCCCCAGTCTGAGGTTCAACTCTGACCCAGACGCCGCACCCTCCCCTCCTTGCAGCCAGCACTACATGCTGTGAGTGAGTCTCTGTCTGTCTGTCTGTCTGTCTGTCTGTCTGTCTGCCTGTTTGTCTGTCTGTCTGTCTGTCTGTCTGTCTGTCTGCCTGTTTGTCTGTCTGCCTGCCTGCCTGTCTGTCTGTCTGTCTGTCTGTCTGCCTGCCTGCCTGTCTGTCTGTCTGTCTGTCTGTCTGTCTGTCTGCCTGTCTGTCTGTCTCTCTATCTGTCTGTCTGTCTGTCTGTCTGTCTGTCTGTCTGTCTGCCTGCCTGCCTGCCTGTCTGTCTGTCTGTCTGTCTCTCTGTCTGCCTGTCTGTCTCTCTATCTGTCTGTCTGTCTGTCTGTCTGTCTGTCTGTCTGTCTGTCTGTCTGTCTGCCTGCCTGTCTGTCTGTCTGTCTGTCTGTCTGTCTGTCTGTCTGTCTGCCTGCCTGTCTGTCTGTCTGTCTGCCTGCCTGTCTGTCTGTCTGTCTGTCTGTCTGCCTGTCTGCCTGCCTGCCTGCCTGTCTGTCTCTCTATCTGTCTGTATTACATTTGTTAGTCCATAACACAGGGGGATTGCCAGCACTTCATACCAGCTGAAGTCTGCTATGGAGTTGTGCCGGCAACCTCTCTGTGTGTGTTATGGACAAACTTGACCTGTGTTAACTTTCAAGTAGTCTCTCCCCAGAGACTCAAATTGCTGCCCTCTGCATACTACATAATTGGCCACAGAAAGTGAAAATGTCATTTGTCATTTGTGTGGACTTTACGGTCTACTAGTTAAGATGCAGCTACCTTACATCTCTGTGGTGCAACTAAACAAAGACACAACTTTAGTGTCAAACTAACTAGTTTGAACGTAGCAGTTAGTGTGGACTTCACACCCCAACTTAAGAGAGAATTTACATTCAGCTGGTGCAACAGGCTGCAGAGCAGCTTTATGCCCTGTTCCATTTATGTTGGGAATCTCCCGGTTCAAAGGTCAGGAACGGAAAGGACACCACCTGACCTCGGATTCCTTACCCCGATCTCAGAGGATCCTCACCGGCCCCAACCCCAAAATCCACATTGGCAGCTCTGCCCTACAACTGTAGTAAAAATAGTAGTAAATACTGTTACTTCTGTCTTATCTGTGTGATTGTGTCATTTGTGGAGTGGACACGTTGCTACAGTGTTTATGCGCGAAATGCCGCAAAATGCATAGTTATCAACTGTTGAGCTAACAATGGCTAGCCTGGCTAAAGCTAACCCTGGCTGCTTTCCCAACTGTTTTACTGGAACTTGGATCTGATGTCACTCAACTGGGATATTCCACTTCCCAATACAAATGGAACAGGGCAATATTATACAACCAGACCGAGCAGATACAACCCCCCCCCCCCCCCCCCCCTCTCTCTCTCTCTCTCTCTCTCTCTGCCCCTCCCTCTCTGTTCGACCCCTCTCTGTCTGTTGTTGCAGTCTTATATAATCCTCTCCTTCCTCGTCGCTCCTTATTTGTTTCTGACCTGCAGCCTGGAGCCGAGGGTCAGTGTGTGACCCAGTTTGATCACGTCATGGCTGCTGTCTACAGACAGACAAAGAGAGAGAGAGAGAGAGAGAGAGAGAGAGGAGGGAGGCATTGAGAGGGAGAGAGACAGAGAGTGAGAGAGAGGCATAGAGAGCGAGAGAGAGAGAGAGAGGCAGAGAGAGGGAGAGAGTGAGAGAGAGAGAGAGAGAGAGAGGGGCAGGGAGAGGGAGAGATACAGAGAGTGAGAGAGAGGCATAGAGAGAGAGAGAGAGAGAGAGAGAGAGAGAAGCAGGGAGAGGGAGAGATACAGGGAGTGAGAGAGAGGCATAGAGAGAGAGAGAGAGAGAGAGAGAGAGGCAGGTAGAGGGAGAGATACAGGGAGTGAGAGAGAGAGGGGGGCAGGGAGAGGGAGAGAGACAGAGAGTGAGAGAGAGGCATAGAGAGAGAGAGAGGCAGGGAGAGGGAGAGAGAGAGAGAGAGAGAGAGGCAGGGAGAGGGAGAGAGACAGAGAGTGAGAGAGAGAGAGAGAGGCAGGGAGAGGGAGAGAGACAGAGAGTGATAGAGAGAGAGGCAGGGAGAGGGAGAGAGACAGAGAGTGAGAGAGAGAGAGAGAGAGAGAGGCAGGGAGAGGGAGAGAGGCAGAGAGAGAGAGAGAGAGAGAGAGAGAGGCAGGGAGAGGGAGAGAGACAGAGAGTGATAGAGAGAGAGGCAGGGAGAGGGAGAGAGGCAGAGAGTGAGAGAGAGAGAGAGGCAGGGAGAGGGAGAGAGACAGAGAGTGAGAGAGAGAGAGAGAGAGAGAGGCAGGGAGAGGGAGAGAGACAGAGAGAGAGAGAGAGAGAGAGAGAGAGAGAGGCAGGGAGAGGGAGAGAGACAGAGAGAGAGAGAGGCAGGGAGAGGGAGAGAGACAGAGAGTGAGAGAGAGAGAGAGAGAGAGGGAGGGAGAGAGGCAGAGAGTGAGAGAGAGAGAGAGGGAGGGAGAGAGGCAGAGAGTGAGAGAGAGAAGCAGGCAACAATCTCTTTCTTTCAAATCATGTATCTACATATCTTGTCCTTCCATCTTCTTCCTGTCTTGACAAATCATAATAAAATCTGCCAACATTGTGCAGGTTTATAATCTGTTCAGGTTTATAATCTGTTCAGGTTTATAATCTGTTCAGGTTTATAATCTGTTCAGGTTTATAATCTGTTCAGGTTTATAATCTCTTCAGGGTTATGTTGGGAAAAACATTGTAGGCACAAAAATAACTGAATAATACAAACATACATATAAGTAGCCTACATAAAAACACACCTGACTGCAGCTAACATTTACTTTCATTATGATGTATGATGTTTTGTTTTGATGCCTATAGACTCAAATGCTTTCATCACAGCTTCACAGCTCCACAAAACAGCAAACAGACAGTAGTAGAGGATCTGTGACAGCTCAGTCCAGCTTCTGAAGAGAAAACATTGAAATGTCAAATATCACATTCATCATTCTGCTTTAAATGTCACAAGCTCCACTATAAAGGAGAAAAAGATGCCAAATAAGTAATGTGATCAATTAAATGATTTCCTTTTGCTTTTAAAAGCTGGTTTTTTGTGTGTTTTGTGTGTGTGCTCTCCCACTCTCCCTCTCTCTCTCTCTCCCTGTCTTTCTCTCCCTCCCTATATTGTATCTCTCTTTGTCTCTCTTTTCCCTCCCTATCTCTCTCTCCCCCTCTCTCTCTCCTCCCCCGTCGCCCTCTCTCTGTCCCCGTCTCTCCAGGTCTCGGGGCATGGCCGAGAGGAGGGACCAGAAGAAGAGTGTGCTCCCTCCATTGCCCTGCTCTCCCGACATGTGCAGACCCTGAAGAAGAAAGTCAGGAGGTTTGAGGAGCGATTTGAACACCAGATGAACTACAAGGTACCAGCAGACCAGAAGACACACCACAACACAGAACAGCGCTTCTCCACCTGGGCTCCCCAGTAAACAAATTCATTTAAACTTCAACATTCTTTCATTTACTGGGTTGTCAGCAGATGATGGTGGAAACAGTCTTCTAGTGTCAAACTCTGCACAGACATCATTCTGCACAGTGAAGCTCAAAACATCCAACTGAAGGAACAAGAAGAAAAACAGATTTTTGACTTGAGGGGGTCTTTAAGTTGTCTTCAAAAGTCCGGTTTTAGGCGGACTAACGCAATAATTAGATTTTTTTTAACTGCATGTAAGACGTACTGAGTGTTATTTTGCTGTCCTGCTTCAGTCAGCCTCCTGAACTGTGGTCATGTCAGTAGTTAGTGAGTCTGTCTCCCTCTGCTGGTCAAAACAGTGCACAACAGTATTCCTTCACATGACATGACACTGGGTGAGGCTGGATGAATCAGACCTCAGCATCACAAGAATATATGGTTACAGTTGTTTGATCTCTCTATCTCTTTCTCTCTCTCTCTGTGTCTCTCTCCCTCCCTCTCTCTTTCTCTCTCTCCCTCCCTCTCTCTTTCTCTCTCTCTCTCTCCCTCTCTCTTTCTCTCTCTCTCCACCCGTCCCTCCCTCTTTCTCAGCCGTCCCACAATGATAAGAACACCAACCCAGAGATGGTGAAAGTCATGACTGAACTGGGCAAGGCTCACAAACAGCTCAAAGGTCAAACTAATAATACTGTACATGTCTCTCTGTACACGGTGTAGCTGTCTGTCATGTCTCTCTGTACACGGTGTAGCTGTCTGCCATGTCTCTCTGTACACGGTGTAGCTGTCTGTCATGTCTCTCTGTACACGGTGTAGCTGTCTGTCATGTCTCTCTGTACACGGTGTAGCTGTCTGTCATGTCTCTCTGTACACGGTGTAGCTGTCTGCCTGTCATGTCTCTCTGTACACGGTGTAGCTGTCTGTCATGTCTCTCTGTACACGGTGTAGCTGTCTGCCATGTCTCTCTGTACACGGTGTAGCTGTCTGTCATGTCTCTCTGTACACGGTGTAGCTGTCTGTCATGTCTCTCTCTACACGGTGTAGCTGTCTGCCATGTCTCTCTGTACACGGTGTAGCTGTCTGTCATGTCTCTCTGTACACGGTGTAGCTGTCTGTCATGTCTCTCTGTACACGGTGTAGCTGTCTGTCATGTCTCTCTGTACACGGTGTAGCTGTCTGTCATGTCTCTCTGTACACGGTGTAGCTGTCTGCCATGTCTCTCTGTACACTGTGTAGCTGTCTGTAGTACATGTCCCTTTGGTTCAGAAAAGCTAAAGCTAATGTTATGCTAGCGAATTTCAAAGTCAATAACATTGTGTACGTTTGACATACTGTAAATATAATTTACAGTATGTTTGTTTAACAACACAAGCTAGCTATCCAGCCATGTTACCCCCCCCCCAACAAAAAACAACAACAACAAAACGATGAGATAGGCTTTGCTGGCCTGAAGTAGCGAGTTGAATAAGGTTCGTGAATCGAACGTGAGGTTGTAACAAGGGGGTTTGTTCATATATCATTCATAGCCTGATTTATATAACATATTTAAAAAAAAACATTGTTTTTTTTATGACTGTTCAATAATATCCATAAATATTATTTATGGAGTGATAAAAGAGATATCCAAAATACCCTCTGTAAAAACCTTTGGCTCTAATACATCAACAAAATGAAACAAGAATTTTCAATTCTGTGATCATATGAAATGATGTTGTGATGAAAGTCAGTCACATTGAGCCTGATGTCTGTGCAGAGCTGAAGCTGAGGCATTCTGTGTTTGAGTCTGTGGAGCCGCACGGCCAGCAGAGGGAGCCGCGTGGTCAGGAGAGCAGCGAGATCTGCAGGTAACGACAAGACACATTTACTCACTTTTTGGATTGGATTAGATAACTTGTATGAATTAACAGCTGTGACAGCGGTGCTGGTATTGTTTTCACCTCGTGAGTCTGTGTGTTTATAATGTCTGTGGACGGATCTTATCAGCGCGATCGCGTCAAAACCGTGCAAGACGCCGTCACGAAACTTTACGGGCGTGTAGTTGACAGAAAAATGAAGGTTGAGTTCTAAAATGGGTTCAATCCAAGCAAGGGGGCTGGACCCCGGACCCCCCAAACACACACACACACACACACACACACACACACACAGTTCTCAAACCAAAGTTACGCCCTTGCATGCTGTTGTAGTATGGCATGTTACAGCAACCCTGGGCATTATGCAGCCCGGGGGCCAGAACTGGCCCTCATGATGGTTCTGCCTGGCCTAAGACAAACCACCACACCATTTTACCTATGAAGCTTTTTTTCTTTTCTTTTTTTTTTTATTTGTGTGTGTGTCTGCTCGTGTGTGCGCACGTGTGTGTGTGTGTGTGTGTGTGTGTGTGTGTGTGTGTGTGTGTGTGTGTGCGCGTGTGTGTGGGGTGTGTGACCTCCTGCAGGTTGGGCTCCGGCCAGCAGGGGGCAGTGGAGCACAAACCCAGCCTGGAGGAAACCGTGGAGTCTCTGCTCAGACGACTAAGGGAGAAGAGAGAGGCGCTGGGCCTGCCCGACAACATGAAGGTAGGTGTGTGTGTGTGTGTGTGTGTGTGTGTGTGTGTGTGTGTGTGTGTGTGTGTGTGTGTGTGCGTGTGTGCATGCGTGCGTGCGTGCGTGTGTGTGTGTGTGTGTGCGTGTGTGCGTCTGTCTATGATGCAGTAATCCCTTATACCTTTAAATTTACATTAAATCACTTAAACACCCTGGTAAGCAAAATGCACCAAAACCTTTCAACTATATAATTTAGGGTCTTATGTGACTAATTGGAAGCCTCAAAAAGTTGTAGACATTAGTTTCAACCCAAATCCTAAATATTGCCATTTCCCTGTTTTGACTGTTTGCTGAGGCTGGGTTTGAAGTGGGCGGTACTTACGGTGACAATCAAGCATGTTGGACTTCCATAGGCGCCACTCGCTCTTCAATCACGCTGGATGGAATATGCCTCGAGCCACTCGAGCTATAGCCCCTCCCTCAGTTTTCCCTCGTCCATTGCCGGACATGACTGTGACTCAGCCCACTGCACTTGTGGCTTATGTCCCCTAGATGTCACCACAATACTAACCTTATTTTATTAAAGCCGTTATTTGAATTGCAGGAGATGACCCAGGCTCAGATGGTGTTGGAGAAGATCACTCTGCAGAAATGCCTGTTGTACTTTGAGAGTCTGCACGGCCGACCGGTAAGAAGCAGACACAATTCTAGTGTGAGCATAAGGCCCACAAGTTAGTATTTAACAGGCTACTCCAGGCATGAGCCAACAGTTAAACACCTCCAGGATTCCAGCAGTACCTAACAGTGCAATGAGTCAATCTCTCTCTCTAACCCCTCCCACCCCCCTCTCTCCCTATCCCAGGGAACTAAACAGGAGAGAAACCTGGTGAAGCCTCTGTATGACAGATACCAGATGATCAAACATCTCCTGTGTGCCAGCCCAACCATCACCACTATAGTGAGACACGCGCACACACACACACACACACACACACACACACACACACACACACACACACACACACACACACACACACACACACACACACACACACACACACACACACACACACACACACACACACACACACACACACACACACACACACACACACACACACACACACACACACACACACACACACACACACACACACACACACACATAATTCAGGCCGGGCATTTATACCAAGCAGGCCAGGCCAATACGGCGACCAAAGGTCGCAGGCGTGAAAAATTTGGGCCGTTTTAAGCCCAATTTGGGTCATTTGAAGCAAGATTTAGTGAATATAATGCTAACGCGATGATACATGTTACCTATTTGTTCACTAATAGAAACATCAACATTACCTAGATAACTGCAAGTATAATATTGTAGCGATCCAGGTAATTACGTGTAATGTGGTGTTTCCGTGTTTAGCTAGGAACTGATATGTGTGGGTGTGTTCCTGGGGGGAAGGGTGTGTATGTGACCACCCTGTCTGAGGATAGTCAGTCAAGCTGGTAGAGAGCGTTGACTGGACGTGTGTGTAGAGCTAGCAGCGAAGCTACCGCTAGGAGCTGATGTGTAGCCACAGAATAAAAGCCTGTACCAACTTCAAGTCTCCGGTTCCTTGGACGAATACCTGATTCGTTACAATATGAAGAAGTAAAACCAAAAACATGCCTCTGTACAAACGCTTCACAGCAAACTTTATTTAAGGAAGAGTGATCAGATCGTGCATACTGCGTTATTCTCCACAGGCTTAAGAACTACACGTCATAATAACAATAATAATAAACATCAACATATTCTCAGTTTCATTAAACATCTTCCTGTTTAAGCAAGCCCCTAACATTAAACACATGGTAGTGTGTTCTGCTCAAGCTCCAACCTTTGTTTCTGAAAAATTAGGCCAACAATGGTTTTAGTCTCTATAGCCTATAGCCAAGTGTTGAGCAATGCAAAACTCAAGGCTCCAACACAAGAGTCCAGAAATGAGCAGTGGCCTGCCTGGCCTGCTGTTCAGTGAGTGGCCTGACTGCGGGCACACACAAAAAAAAAGAAAATTTTTTTTTTTTTTTTTTTTGCAGGCCAGGCCAGGCCAGGCCACCGGGCATTTGCCCGACGTGCCCGAGATTTCCATCTTCCCGATAGTAAGACGAGATGGATGCCCTTCTCTGTGCGTGCAGTAGAAAGTAGTGATGCACCCCTCCTGCTAGTTAGCTTAGCACAATGACTGGTAGTCTGCAGAATGGGCTAGCTCCTATGTACATGTTGTACTCGTGCATTCACCACGTTATGAAATAATACACTCTGAGTTTCTTGTGAATGAAAAGTGCAGTACAAATCAAATGCATTCTTCTTATTCTTATTCTTATTCTTATTCTTATTCTTATTCTTATTCTTATTCTTATTCTTATTATCATTATAGCAAATACATAGCTGGGACTACTTTCCTGACAAAACCGGAAGTTTCCGGCTATGTATTGTTTCAACAATTAAAATGTCTCGTAATTCTACATTATTATTTCATAGTGACTCACAACATGGACATACTGTAGCTGTTGGAATGTGTATTTGGTGACTTAACGTGTGTATGCTAGCCATTCCCTTGATTTCCAGTCATTGTGCTAAGCTAACTACGCAGCAGGGTGCGTAGCTTTGTATGCGTATGTACAACATATGTCCTTTTCTTTGTAAGAAAAGGACATATATATTCTCGTCTTAGTATCGGGAAGATGGCAAATAGGCAAATCTCCCAAAATGTTGCCGTGTTCCTTTAAAGATGCCAAATTCATGTCAATCTTAAGTGGTTTTTCTCACTGGTTCTGTGTGACAGAAGGAAGAGGAGGGTTCTGATGAAGATTCCCCCGTCTGTCATCGACCGGTTCCGCCCCCCCGCAGAGTGACCCAGGCAGCAGCCAATGAGGAGGACAGCGACCCGCCCCTCCGCAGAGTGACCCAGCCAGCAGCCAGTGAGGAGGACAGTGACCGGGACAGTGACCCCGCCTTCGTGTCCCCGTTGGACGAGGTGAAGGCTGTCCGTCAACAACCTGCTGTCACCATGGCCAATCTGCACGAAGCCTCAAGGTGTGTATGTGTTGCAGAGATGGGGACTTGAACATGTGACTTGGACTCAAGTCACACTTATTTTAGAGCAGGGGGCTTCATGCAATTTGACATATATTCAAAGACTTTGTGGGTTTCATTTTAAAACATCACTAAATCAGTTTTTGTAGCTCAGTAATCTCCCAGCAAGGTGGTGCAGCCACTTCTTTTTCATCCACACCTGGCTACAGTCAGGATTTCAGCTACAAACAATGACATTAAATGACATTCAATTCAATTCAATTCAATTCAATTCAATTCAAACTTTATTCAGAACACAGCTCAGGGGGGTCCATAGCACAACAAACACCAAACACAGAATATAAATATAAAAATAGAGATATAAAAAAGAAACAGATTATAAAAACACAGGCATTACAAGTTATTCCACCATGGTCATTTTACATACAGGCTAAAATGCCAGTGGTTCCACAGTCTGGAAGAGAACCTAACAGAGCTCAAAACAGGGTTGGTTAATGCTAAAATAATACTGTTTGCAGAGTCTGATAACCTGCACATGCATCTGTAACTGAGATTTCATATTACAGCTGAGCAGCTGGGTACACTGATATCTACAAACAAGGAGAACTCCACCGAAAAACAATGCTTATTTATTTCGCACATAATCTCACGCATAACTGAAAACTGTAAACAGTTTTGAATTGCATTCATTTCTGCATGAATGACATCACTGGTCCACAACTGAACTCAAATCAACTCTCAATAACTGTCAAACTAAATGACATCACTGGTCCACAGCTTAACTCAAATCAACTCAATAACTGTCAAACTAAATGAATGTCTGCAAAACTGTTTAAAATGTTCGGATATGTGTGAGATCATGTGCAAAATAAAACTGTTTTTCATTGGTGTGCCTTTAACTGGGGGGTTCCACTGGGCGGAGCCATTGGCGATATAATGAGGAAGCCGGGAAAAGTCCCTTGGTCGCCAAGAGACTCGCTCGCTGGTCCGGTAGTACCGTATCTCCCCGGGTGGGAGAACCCTGGGATCCGGAAAGATTGAATGAGGGACTGGCGCTGGTGACCAACTGGGGGAGAAGTGAGAAGAAGCGGCCCTGCCCGGGGGAAATAAAACAAATGACCCATATAAAATGCGTATAAACTGGACATGAAATTGGACTTTTGCAGCCTAAATTAACACATTTTGAAAATGTAATACCATGGTATTTGTATTGTATGACATTCGGGGAGACAAAGTTGTTTTATCACACGATGCGCAGCAGGTCAGCGAAGCAGCCATCGTGCACAGGTGGAGGTAGGCAGTGTGTTCCTCTCTTACCTCAGAAAAGAATCTTCTCCTTCTCTCTGGCACAAAGAAGAGAAGATACAATAGGTTATGTCGATGTTGCAATTCCTAATGGTCACCACTAGAGGCCAATTACTTCTTAACACTTTGAGTGCCACGGCCCTTGGGCAAAAGGTTGCTTGCTGTGCCACATAGGCCGCAATGCATTTTAAAACAGTCATATCATTTCTTTAATAATTACTATGTAAACACTGAACACGCACAAATAACGATGAGACTCTCTTCTATCACCTGCAAAAAAAAGTTTATTGATCCCATTTTCCGTTCTTTAGTTATGAGCCGGAGAAGATAGCTTGACTGAAGCAAAAACATCCCTTTTTTTCTACGAGCTGAGATAATGAGCCTTTTGTGAAATTAAACATTTCAAGCACATCACTGACTCTGAACCTAATTTTCTGATGTCTGGGTCTGTCTGGGTGAAGTGTATGCTGCTCTGCGTGCCCCACCTCCCCCCCTCCTCCTCCCCCCCCCCCCCCGTTGTGGGAGGAGTGTCTCTCTGCTCTGCTCGGCTGCTTTGCGTGTGCTCAGCACTGAAAAAGTCCGCTAGATCCAGCTTTTTTACAGCCGCGTGTACCAGCTCCCATGCTTCGAGTTGAGAATAATAACAAATCCACGGCTGATCATGCGAATGGGTGTTGCAGCGGACACGGAGGCTGTTGCAGCGGACACCGAGGTGCTCAATTGTGATAGCAGATTGGCTGCTGCAGGGGCACAGCTAAACGTTATGCTTCAATGAAGCAGCTGCATACGGACGGATGCGATGCGATTTCCTTTTTCCCCAATGACTTCTTCTGTGTTTTACTCCACGTTCTCTCATCTGGAGAGCGCTGTCGCCACCTAAGGGTTCTGTAAAATAGGTTAGACACATTCAATAGCTCTCATATTGTAAGAGGCGATGTAAGAAGCTGAGATGGACACCCCCCCGTCAAAAAAACAATTTCGAGTTATTGACGCCATTTGGCGTCGCTGGCACTCTACGGTAAATTTCTAATGACGCCATATGGCGTCGCTGGCACTCAATGTGTTAATGGCCATTATTGATTTATTTTTTACTTTTTTCTGGTGATTGTTTACCCTCCTTTTGATTGAGCCCCGCCTCACTGATTTCCTCCCAACCACCAGGTGTCAGCTGCTGCAGAGTCTGAGGGAGACGAGGCAGGAGAAGAAGAGGCGGCGCAAAGGCCTGCGGGAGTTTGAGGAGGAGTTTTACCGACAGACTGGAAGGTGAGAGCAGAGATGGAAAAAGTACACACATACTGAAGTAGAACTGTAGAAGTACAGTTACTTGTATAAAAAAAAGACAAAGTACTGATTCAACTAGTTTACTCAAATAAAAGTTAAAAAAAAAAAAAGGTGAAAGTGCAGGCTCTGAAATGTAATAAAGTATAAAAGTAAAAAAATATTTCTACCGTCTGTTTCTGTGCAAAGCTAAACTGAAACTAACTTCATATTAATTTAATTCAAAGACTATTCAACTTAAAAGATCCCCTCCAAACATGTTTTATGATGTATAAAGACTAAACGAGGGATCAGCCAATCAGCTTGTTGCTAAACAAACGGCTTACTGGGTTTAACTTTATAATGGGACCCTATAGAGTCAGCCTTGAGTGTCTCACTCTAGCCGGCTGTGCTGTTTACAAATTCACTTCATAACTGTGACAGTTGATACAACTTTAACACGACATACATTATACAACAAACTCTTGAGCTACTTCTGCTCTCACTCAGAATGTAAAAATATAAGCGATGTCATGTATAGTTTTTGAGATATTAACGTTTGGCACCACTCACACTAGTTAACTGCTGCGGGGTTCTGCATTTCCGAGGGAATCAGGGGGATTGTGATGTCACGCTGATTCATCCAATACCTGGATTAATAATTTGTGTGGTATGGTTTTTCCACAAAAAAGGCGCACATAAACTGGGACAGCACGAGATGAGAGAGACAGACAAACATTACATAATTTTTGTCTGTCGTGCATTAAAACTAAAGTAACTAGCCTGTTTTGAAAATGTAAGCAGTATAAAGTAGCCTGCAGATATTTGTGTTAAAATGTAGGGAGTAAAAGTAAAAAGTTGTCAGAAAAATAAATACTCTATAAAGTACAAATACCTGAAAATCCTACTTAAGTACAGTACCAAAGTATTTGTACTTAGTTACTTCCCATCTCTGAAGGTGTGAGGGAGGGAGAGAGAAAGAAAGACAGAGAGTGAGAGGCTCTGCGTCTGATATTTTCCCTTTTCAGACAGTGATCAGGTGTCTCCACAAATAGTTAAAAAGGTCCAGTGACCTTCCAGTGAGTGGATTTCTGAAGGTTGTGTTCAAGCCACCTCAGGAGGTTCCATTTGTTTTTGATCCAGTGCTAACAGGAAACTGATATTAAAGTTAAAGTGTCAAGTTGTCAAGTGATATTATTTTGTTTCCAGACTGATATTTTAGTGACATTTTCTCACTAGGCCTACTGGCAGATAATCTGCTGGTTTCAGTCAATTTCACTTCTTTCAAGAAGTCATCATAAAACCACCAAGTCCCCCATTCAAACACTTCAAGTCCCCCATTCAAACACTTCAAGGCTAAATGTCAGCTGTTCCTCACGGATATCATTTTTAAAGTTTCCTCGGTGTCTGGATTTTGGATCTAGTCCTCATTTATCAAGTTACTGTTTTCCTGATTTTCATATTCCTGCTCCACATCGCTGGTTTATATTTTATATTGACTAGAAATATTGTGCACTTCGCATGCTCATTAGTGCTCGCCTGTAGCTCGCATGCTTCACATGCTCATTAGTGCTCGCCTGTAGCTCGCATGCTCATTAGTGCTCACCTGTAGCTTGCATGCTTCACATGCTCATTAGTGCTCGCCTGTAGCTCGCATGCTTCACATGCTCATTAGTGCTCGCCTGTAGCTCGCATGCTCATTAGTGCTCACCTGTAGCTTGCATGCTTCACATGCTCATTAGTGCTCGCCTGTAGCTCGCATGCTCATTAGTGCTCACCTGTAGCTTGCATGCTTGACATGCTCATTAGTGCTCACCTGTAGCTCGCATGCTTGACATGCTCATTAGTGCTCGCCTGTAGCTGGCATGCTTCACATGCTCATTATTGCTCGCCTGTAGCTCGCATGCTTCACATGCTCATTAGTGCTCGCCTGTAGCTCGCATGCTTCACATGCTCATTAGTGCTCGCCTCTAGCTCGCATGCTCATTAGTGCTCACCTGTAGCTTGCATGCTTCACATGCTCATTAGCGCTCGCCTGTAGCTCGCATGCTCATTAGTGCTCGCCTGTAGCTCGCATGCTTCACATGCTCATTATTGCTCGCCTGTAGCTCGCATGCTTCACATGCTCATTAGTGCTCGCCTCTAGCTCGCATGCTCATTAGTGCTCACCTGTAGCTTGCATGCTTCACATGCTCATTAGCGCTCGCCTGTAGCTCGCATGCTCATTAGTGCTCGCCTGTAGCTCGCATGCTTCACATGCTCATTAGCGCTCGCCTGTAGCTCGCATGCTCATTAGTGCTCGCCTGTAGCTCGCATGCTTCACATGCTCATTAGTGCTCACCTGTAGCTCACATGCTTCACATGCTCATTAGTGCTCGCCTGTAGCTCGCATGCTTCACATGCTCATTAGTGCTTGCCTGTAGCTCGCATGCTCATTAGTGCTCGCCTGTAGCTCGCATGCTTCACATGCTCATTAGTGCTCGCCTGTAGCTCGCATGCTCATTAGTGCTCGCCTGTAGCTCGCATGCTTCACATGCTCATTAGTGCTCGCCTGTAGCTCGCATGCTCATTAGTGCTCGCCTGTAGCTCGCATGCTTCACATGCTCATTAGTGCTCGCCTGTAGCTCGCATGCTCATTAGTGCTCGCCTGTAGCTCGCATGCTTCACATGCTCATTAATGCTCGCCTGTAGCTCGCATGCTCATTAGTGCTCACCTGTAGCTCGCATGCTTCACATGCTCATTAGTGCTCGCCTGTAGCTCGCATGCTCATTAGTGCTCGCCTGTAGCTCGCATGCTTCACATGCTCATTAGTGCTCGCCTGTAGCTCGCATGCTCATTAGTGCTCGCCTGTAGCTCGCATGCTTCACATGCTCATTAGTGCTCGCCTGTAGCTCGCATGCTCATTAGTGCTCGCCTGTAGCTCGCATGCTTCACATGCTCATTAGTGCTCGCCTGTAGCTCGCATGCTCATTAGTGCTCACCTGTAGCTCGCATGCTTCACATGCTCATTAGTGCTCGCCTGTAGCTCGCATGCTCATTAGTGCTCACCTGTAGCTCGCATGCTTCACATGCTCATTAGTGCTCGCCTGTAGCTCGCATGCTCATTAGTGCTCGCCTGTAGCTCGCATGCTTCACATGCTCATTAGTGCTCGCCTGTAGCTCGCATGCTCATTAGTGCTCACCTGTAGCTCGCATGCTTCACATGCTCATTAGTGCTCGCCTGTAGCTCGCATGCTCATTAGTGCTCGCCTGTAGCTCGCATGCTCATTAGTGCTCACCTGTAGCTCGCATGCTCATTAGTGCTCACCTGTAGCTCGCATGCTTCGCATGCTCATTAGTGCTCGCCTGTAGCTCGCATGCTCATTAGTGCTCGCCTGTAGCTCGTATGCTCATTAGTGCTCACCTGTAGCTCGCATGCTCATTAGTGCTCGCCTGTAGCTCGCATGCTTCACATGCTTGCCTGCTTTGTGCGGAACCCCTCGCCTTATTATAGTAGTGAGATCTGTTCTTATGTTTACTGACAGAACCTGCCAAAAAGAGGATCGTACCCCCATGTCGGAGGAATACCAGGAGTACAAACAGCTCAAGGCCAAACTCCGCCTGCTGGAAGTCTTGCTCAGCAAACAGGAAGTCACTGAAACCCTGTGAGAGTAACAGATGCCACCTCCGATACGTGTTCCTGTACTTCTGCTCCAAAGTGTTCCACGGAGAATTTCTGGTGTGATCTTAAGCACCGGTACACTTAAGGAAAAAGGGACTCTGATCTACCCTTTTACCCTTAAGTGTACACTTACACTACACTTTGTGAGAGTACCGTTATGCAAGCACTTAAGTGCACACTTGCACCCTTGGGAGTACACTCGTATCCTTGAGAGAGAAACAGGAGACTATACCTAAGTTCACACTGCAGACCTTCATGCTCATACGTGATTTTTTTTATTGAGTACTCAAAATGTATTCTAGGCACAGTGGATCAGTGGTTAGCACTGTCACCTCACAGCAAGAAGGATGAAATTTCCCATGGGGACAATAAAGGATAACTTCTAGTACAGGAGTATGCAACAGGGGAGTTTCTCGGCGGAAAAGTTGTTTTCGCCGTTCTCCTGAGTGGATTTGGATTTGACTGGATCCAACACCGATTGTCTGAAGGAGTTGTCTGTCAAGGCACGTACACCCGCCCAACTTCCGCCGAAACCTAACCTCTCCCACCCCTCTCAAAACTCCCACCCCTTTAAAAACTACCATTTAAAAAAAACGTTTCCATTTAACAATTTTAGAGCCGAAATTAAACGTTTTTGCCTGTGTACCAATGTTACGATTGCACAGTTTTCTAAGAGAATGTGTTGGTAGAAGGAAATTAAATGTGAGTTCACGTGACCGGCTGGTCTAACAGGCTATGACATACCAGCACTAAGAAAGATAACTTCTAATGAGTAGAAAGCAAACTCTTGGGCTGTTTACACAAAGTCCAATGCTCTCTATCCAATAAGTCTAATAAGAACACTTTGATTCTAAAAAACAAAAACAACAATAGAACCAATGCATTCTGACCCTAAAGTCTTCATCAGGACAAGAAGATGTAATAAGGTTACGTGAAGAAGATGTAAGAAGATTACATGAAGAAGAAGATGTAAGAAGGTTACATGAAGAAGAAGATGTAAGAAGGTTCCATGCCTCGGGATCTCATTCACAAACGGAGGGGGGAAATAAATCGGAATAGGGAAACTGCAGTGTGAATGTAGCCTGTACCCTCAAGTGTACATTTCAAGATACAGTACTTATCCACTTGCATTGCACTCAGAATGCAAGACCAAGATCCCTCTGTGAAATGGACCTGACTGGACCTAGTTTGGGTACAATCTGAGAACATCTGCATTCAATTATACCTGAGTACATCAAATATACACAAGCCCTTTCTGGAAAGCACTAGCCACCGGCTACCATGTGAGTGAAACGTCCATAACTGTGTTACAGCTGTCAATCACAATAGCAAAGACTATAGAGTGCCAAAGTCACGCCCTCTTCTGGGTTCGGCATCCGCACCAAAGGATTTCATCCGCCATTCATTTTTCCATAGACGTTTCATAAAATACTTATAAAATTATTTTTACTTGGTCAAACCAAGCGATTAGTTTTTAGTTTTTTAGTTTCGGTTCGAGTGAAATGTTATAATGGTCTCTCCTGTGACTTTGGCACTCTATAGCTGAGTAGTTTGATGTGCATTGGATTCGTTACAGGTTTTTCTTGAATAATCAAATCAAAGACTCCTTCTCAGTCCAACCTCTCCAAAGTGTACATTTTGTATAAACATAGTGTACATACTCTATTATACTTTTCTAATTTCACTAAAAAAAGAGACCAATACTCTTCTCTCTACTGTTTGTATACCAGCATCCTAAAGTGTGTGCTTGTCTACTTGCATCCTACAGTGTGGATTGTTTTCTACAACCGCATTTATTCGAACCTTCAGAGACTGGGAACTGTTTAGGGGTAAAACTCCACAGTACCATTCCAAGTGTAATTTAAAACTTCTTTCGGTAACCCTTTATTTTACAGGTACCCTAGTTACATATGAACTATTTGTAATTACACATGAACACCAAATGTAATTACACAGTAATTACCAATAGTTATAAATGATGTTCATATGTAGTTACATTGTAACAGACCTGTAAAATGGAGTGAGTCTGTTCAACCTCTAGTTCATATGTAGTTACATTGTAACGGACCTGTAAAATGGAGTGAGTCTGTTCAACTGTAGTTCATATGTAGTTACATTGTAACGGACCTGTAAAATGGAGTGAGTCTGTTCAACTGTAGTTCATATGTAGTTACATGGTAACAGACCTGTAAAGTGGAGTGAGTCTATTCAACTGTAGTTCATATGTAGTTACATTGTAACGGACCTGTAAAGTGGAGTGAGTCTATTCAACTGTAGTTCATATGTAGTTACATGGTACCGGACCTGTAAAGTGGAGTGAGTCTATTTAACTGTAGTTCATATGTAGTTACATGGCACCGGACCTGTAAAGAAGCTCTGGCCTGGGACAGAAAGCCAGTGGTGGATTCGAACCACTGAACTTCAGATTGCAAAGCAGGTGGCTTTAACCACTCAGCCACGAGGGCTTTCCAACTGTCTTAGTGGAGTTTGGGAGGATAACTGTATGTCAGTCAGATGTAGTTGTCACTTCCTAGCTTTGTTATATAATTATATATATATAATAATTATAAGCATAGACTTGGGGGAAAATGTTGATACTTTGTTAGATGTAGCTTGAAAGACAGGCAATATTGATTAATGTGAATGCATTTCTGCAGTGTGACTGTGCCAGGTCTGTTACAATGTAACTACATATGAACTACAGTTGAACAGACTCACTCCATTTTACAGGTCTGTTACAATGTAACTACATATGAACTATAGTTGAACAGACTCACTCCATTTTACAGGTCTGTTACAATGTAACTACATATGAACGTAATTTAGAACTATTGGTAATTACTGTGTAATTACATTTGGTGTTCATGTGTAATTACAAATAGTTCATATGTAACTAGGGTACCTGTAAAATAAAGGGTTACCCTTCTTTCCATCCTTTCCATCGGGGAGCACTAGACTTGTGGACCAAAACATCTTTTCTAATGGACTTCTAGGTGTGTGTGTGTGAATGTGTGTGTGCCAAACTGACACTGAAAGCACTTTAATCTCAGTTGATGGGTTTGTGGAGAAGAACAAAGAAGAATTCCTTCGCTTTTTGAATGGCTTCCTTTGAAATAGAAGGTTCAGTCCTTGTAGTGGCTTACAGTATGTGTCCCATCAACAGCTAGTCTCTTAAAACCAGTCTATCGCTTCCACAATCGTCGAATGCTCCAGAGACAGTCTGTACTTCAGCCCAGTAAAATGTGGACAATGGAAGTTGTCATCTTCCAAAGAAAAGAAAAAAATGCTTCAGACCCTTCAGACCAGACGGAAGTTTGATGGTATTCGACCAATCATGACATTTGGAAACATAACCGAGGCAGGTGATTGGATACCCACCTTATTGTGACCCGATATCCCGCCTTATTTTTGGACCAACTTTGAGACCGAGACAAACGGTGTTGTTGGGAGCATTTGAAAATTGTGGGACCAATGCGTCTGTCTTGAGAGACTAATCAACAGCCAAAATGCTCTAAAGTTCTAAAAATCTTTAAATCTTCACAAACTCTCTTGTGGTTTTGCACACTAAACTGTTGGATGTTGGGTTTGGGTGCACGTCGGTGTCAATGCTTTTATTCATGGTTTTGCTCGAGAATTATTCATCGTTTCAAAATGTCTGCTCTGCTCCCTGCTATGATCAAAACCTGTCCATGTATTGTGCAATTCTCCTTTGTGTGACACTTTTCTATACAGACAAGTTGAAAATAAATATTTTTGCTATGAAGCCTTTCTTTTTTTCATTTTCATTCTGTTAGATCAACACAACATAACCTTTTAGTCTGTGTAAGAAGAAATAACAACATTGCAAACAACAAAATGATGAAATCAATTATTTGACAAATAATTTTAAGTTTACGGTTCAGGGTTAATTTTCTATTTCAAAATGCCATACTTTTCCAGACTTCTCTGTCAGACCATATTTGACATCTGAGTACACAAGGGCATCATTTTAGGTTGAAAAGTGGTGGGGACATGTCCTCATTGTAAATGACACCTACAGTATGCGAGATTTGAGATTTGTCCCCCCCCCCCCAAACTATGGGTCCAGGATGACCACGCCCCAAACTCATTTGATTGGTCGCCACAACTGCTTCTTCCTGAAAACATGCGGCAAGTAAAAACATTTGGTTAAGATTAGGGTTGGGTTAGGGCAGTGCTGACCAATTTGGTTTTTTTTTTTTGTTGTTGTCCCCCCCCCCCACACACACACTTTGACTTTGTGAAACAGTGTCTGAATGTGGCTGCGGATACTGTGTTCACTCCTGAGATTGCATCCCTGCAAATTGTCATGGCAAATTGTTTACAAAAGATGGACAATAAAGCTGATTTTCAAAGTACCTTGAGGATTTTTCAAGTTGTGAATTAAGTCAAATTTCTCTCTTGATTACAAAGGTGGAAAATACAACTGTTTTTAACTGGGTGTTTACTGATTAAATGTTTAAGCTCCCCACAAATGCAGATGTTTTTTTAAATATATATAACCAATTGCAAATTATTACAATTACCAAACAGATAAAAAGTAGATTATTATATTGAAATGTTATTTTAGATTTAGAATGTTAATTTTCTATAAAACACAATACATTTTAATGTAATTCCACGTTTATTCTTGGCCCTCGGCCCTCCACCCAGATTGAGTTTTGGCCCTTCATGGGAAAGAATTTGGGCACCCCTGGGTTAGGGGGTGACTAGTCTCGCTGGCCAGCCTCCTCTCCAGGAGGCTGGCCAGCGAGACTAGGGGGTGACAGATGTTCAGCTCAGGTTGTGCTAGGACTTGTGGCTTAATGGGTAACTTGACTTACAGTCTGGTGACAGGGGTTTGATTCCCAGTGAAGCCACACACCTTTTAACAAGCATTTCTCTTATTTTAAAACATGAGGTTTAGGCAAGTACAACAATTTGGTTAGGGTTTGGGTATGGTTTGATGACCTTTGTTTAGTTAAATTGTTGTCCTGCTTTGCTGGTCATTTCAACTGTTTAAGCATGATGATGTTTAAACATCATTTGCCATTCAATCATCTGCAACTTTTAACTTATAACTTTGTGCTTTTACTATTAGGTTGTGTTGTAAGACTATGTTGTCTTGTCTGTCCTTGTATGTGCACGGTCTGCTCATTACTACTTTGATGCTGTATTTATGTGACAATGAGACAATAGACCCTTTTCATGGGGGCCATTTTGTGCTGAAAAGGCACGGTAAACACAGGTGCAAGCAAAACACTAATGAGGGTTTCCAACTCCAATGATTGGAATTTGGAAACCCTCATTAGTGTGGTGATTGCACCTGTGTTTATCCTACATTTTCAGCACAAAATGGCGCCCATGAAATGGGTCTATTGAGACAACATCAACAAATACACACCACTACAACAACAACAACAAGAGGGTGGCACACTCTGTACTCACCACTCAGCCACACAGACAAACCCATAGAACTCAGGCTTACACATCCATGACACACAGACAGAGGCAGAGGAAACAAATAATTTTATAAATATTTGTATGAAATAAATAACATATTTGTAAAAACCCACATATTTGTGCTTTTCCGAATACCGGGTTCGGCTCCACCCCTAGTTCAAACCTCTAGCAGGTTGTTGGAGGATACTGATTGGCTGTTCAATAAAGTAATTACAGTACTAATTAACACAAGAAGGTGTCCCCTGGTGGCACACTGAGTTGAGTGTGTAGTTTACCATCTACAGTAAGCGATATTTTTTTTCGGATGATTGCGAAGGCTGGAGGCACCCTCTCTGCCTGTGATTGGCCTAGCGTCAAACGTTCATCCAATCATATTCGCTTGGCTATCCTGCGTCTCTTTCTACAGTCTGTGGTCAGACAGACAGCAGTTTTGCTTGCTAGCATGCATGAAAGACGCCACTGTGTGTTTATGTTTTTGATATAGTCTGGTCTCTGGTTTATAATGCTGCTGCTACTCTTGGCAGTGCACCTATGTAGCCTACAGACAAATAAAAAAGAAAAGATAAAAGATGAATGAGAATTGATCAAGGGAGTCTATGATCAAGGGTTATATAAAAACAGTGTCAATGCCCATTTACTCATTCTAACCTGCTGTTTGCCCAGCCCTTCATTGGGAAATGCAGCTTTATGGAGTGGGATGATGTGGAGATGGTCTTCAGAAACTTTGATGAGATTGACAGTAAGTAAACATTGTTTCAGATACATGGAGTAGTTGTGGAAAAGGGTGTGTGAGTTTGGAAGAGGAGTGCACCACTAGGTGGAGACATGCATCCATAGCAGTGTTGATTTCGTAGACGAAAACTATGAGGGAAAATGTTAGTCGACTATCTATTTTCACTGGTGAAACTAGACTAAAAATGTTAGGGAGGGACGAATTGGGAAGAGATCCAATCAGAAGAGAAGAAGAAGTTAAACATCTGTGTCTGTATTGCACATTCAAACCTTAAAACAATTCCAGAATAACACATTAATATATCTTTACAATAAGTTTGGAAATTCTAATGAATAGTTACGGTTTTCTTTGACTAAGATGAGATGAAAATACTTAGACACTTCGTCGACGAAAACTTGACTAAATAAAATCAGGATGAGGTTGACTAAATATGATAAGAGCTTAAGAGAAAGTGGATTATAGCTCACTCAGATAGACATGTGAATGTTGTGTGATATGCAAAGGTTGTTGGTTCAATCCCAGCCTCAGGCAATTTCTTAAAAAGTACTCGCATTATAAGCTGCAGCAGTGATCCTTCTTTATCATCACCAGTAGTTTGAACACTGATAGAAATAAGCTGATGAAGGAGACTAGTCAGTCCCTGACTCTGGCTCACCTCACTGGTACAAATCTCACCTGTCTCACTCTTTATGCTCTGTGTTATTGTCAGTGTGAATACAGTGTGTAGAAATCAGAAGCTTAAGTCCCAACAGCTCATAGCTCAGTCAGCTGAGTGGCTCTGTCACTGTCTCTGTCTGACAGGTAGACTGTTGGTTCGATTCCCAATGGAGGAGACATATTACAGCACTGCCCTGTCTTTAACATCACCAGCGTAGCGCCTCCTACAGGCAGATACACAGAGCGACACAGCGCCTCCTACAGATCCACAGAAATGGACACTGTGGACAGACGGCAAAGAGATCCAGACATGTCATATACTGAGTCTAGAGCAGTTTTTCAAAAAGTTATTTTCACGCCTAGCGGCAGCCAGCAGCCAACAACAACAACACATACTTCGGATGTCAGTAAAATTTCAGCTCTCTGTGGCTTTCTGTCTCATAACCCTCAGCTCATGTCTCTGCAGAGGTCAGGGGGGGAGAACAGCCCCCCCCTTAGCTCCAGGTAGTGGCAGCGGAGCGGGAATCGAACCCACAACCTCTGGCCCCGGTGTCTCTGTGTGTATTATTCCTTCACACCACCAGCTGCCCTTCACACTCACAGGTCTTCTCCGGGCGCTCTTGTCTCTTCCCTCTACCTGTCACCATTCAAAACTGACTGAGACTCGAACCCACGACCGCAAAAGTGGCTGAGGTCTCAATATTGCCAGGCAGCAAGCCTACTCTCTGTGCCACCAAGTCAGACTGATTGAATGAGGTTTTCTCAGGGCTTTAAATGACTCTTTCCTCTGGCTGTCGACATTCAAAACCTTCGCCTAGCCTTCGCCATCATGGGAAAAAAAATATTGCGTACAGTAAGCCTCCCTCAGTCCTCCCACAGTGACCTGCTTCAATTCCAGCCTGTGGGCTTTTGTTGCATGTTCTTCTCTCTTCCTCTCTCTCTCTCTCTCTCTCTCTCTCTCTCCCACACCTCTGTGTCCTTCTCTCACGATACATCTGTCAATAAAGCATAACATGTCTGAAATAAAAATAAAAACATAAAGGAAGAGCTCTTATCTTTGTTTTTTATCATTAAATATTTCAGCGAATTGAAAGTGAGGCTTCCTTCAGGTACAATCAGGAGGTTCAGCTTGGGTGGTGGTGGTGGTTGCTTAAACCTGTGCTAAAACTCTGGTGTCACTCCACATTTACTCTTTAGGCTTTGGGGCAAGGTGTCACAATTGTCTACTGGAAATCCCCCCCCTTGTAAGCCCAGACGGGTTGGGCACCATGAATATGGTGCATGACACAGAAATAAAATGTATCTATCTATCTACTACTTGGGAGATAATGTCCCTCTCTCGTTCATCCGTACTTGGGTTTTCCGTACTTGTGACCTTCCAGCAGAGGTGCTCAGTTGATGCTTGACTTTAGAAGATGGGGATGCCTTTTTATTCTTTAGGCGGAAGAACCTGGTTTTGTACTTATATGTCCTTTGTTTTTCTTTTTCCAGTCTTTGCTTCAATTTCTCCAGGTCATGGTGAAGCTTCTTTCTCTCTTAAACGCCCCTGTTCACATTGCCTTGAGGGCCCTGGATTGGGGCTTGGATCAGCCTCTTCCTCACGCCCTGGATTTGGCTCTGGATCTGGACTTATAGGTGGTGTCATGCACTGATCTATTAGCCTGGGTAAACCCAGCCCCCACGTGACCTGCTCTCAGACCTGCTCACTTGCCAATACTTTCTGTTATAACATTTCAGTCTGGAATATGGAATATCTTTCAATAATCTTTATGACTAAAAGGCTAAAAGTAATCTTATGTGTAAGAAATGACTGTTCTTCATTGAAGTAGAAATTTAAATAATTAATTTGTTGGTTTTGGATTTATTTAGCTTCAAGAGCGCATTTCTGTTCTTGTGTGACCCTCAACACAGGCTTTGAGAATCCCGGGCCACTTACTGATACTTATACTTAAATTAACCCACTCATATTCTGGTTTATTTCAAGAAAAACATTTTGGCTAGTGGAAATTCTAATTGGCTGGTAACTTTAAAATCTAGCAGCCATATTGGCATTGGTCAAAAAAGTTAATTTCAAGCCCTGCAGGGAGAGCAGGTGGTGACATACTGTAGGTGGTTAAGACTGAATAATGACATCACAACTGTTAATTTAAAATGAGTTATTCCTCTAAACCTGGCTTCAAATGCCCCAAATTTTTCACGCTGGTGCCGTTCGGCCCTCAGCAAAATCTGGTAGCGAGGACATTTTTTTGTGGCCCTCCCTATCATCAAAGTTGCCCATCCATTGGTTGCGGCATGACAATATTTGTTCGGCCCCCGGCAACAATCTGGGTTTCTCGTGTGGCCCCCCATGAAAAATAGTTGCCCACCCCTGATCTAAACTCAAGGCCTTTAACACATTCACTGCCAGCCGTTTTTTTTTTACTGTAGGTAGCTTCTGCCAGAGGTTTTTTTTGAGGATTCTGGCTCATCTTTCAAGACCCGAGGATTCTTTTCTGCTAAGATTTTGTGAACACAAAATATCTCAAAAGAACTAATAGAATGTGTGCTTTCTCTGTCTAAAAGAGTTAGTTTGTAGAGTTAGTAGTTATGTAGGCATTAGCACTTGAATACAGCATGGTTTCAGCGTCTGAAAATTTAAGCTGAGATAAATAGCTTTTTGTGAAATTCGATAGAACAGTCACTTTAAAGGAGAACTTACCTCCAAAACACTTTTTTTCAGCTTTTAACCAATATATATGACTTTGGGGGTGATGTGTGAAGAATTCTGGTCAGAATTTCCACATTTGACACCAAACTGTTGCCATTTTACCATTTGTATCATTTTTCAGCAGCATATCTGGCATAAGCGCCCTCTAAAGGTGGAAAACTGCTTTTTTTTGTGCCCTCAAATGAATGGGATATTTGGTACAACCTGACGTCACGGTGGGTTTAGCGCGTGCATCTGGTGCATCTCCAAAGCCTATACAACTAGGCAAGATGGAAAAACCTTACTTAGTATCAGGCTCCAGAGGGCTCTAACTGAAGTAAAAAAAAAATCTGTTTGCTCTTAAAATACTGAACCAAACGTCGTCAAAGTTGGCACATGTCTTAATTATAGTTAGTTTCCCGCTGAATGTGTCATTACTTTATTGATATCTTACCTGGATAAGCTCGAATGATGATGTTTATATTATCAGTCCGAGTTGCAAGCACTGTCTCCAGCCCAGGCAGGCGAGAGTCGTACTGTTACATGGACGAGCCCCAAGCTCCGCGGGCGCGCGCAGCAGGCCAGCAGCAGCTGGGCTCTCTGTGCTCTGAGAGCAGCAGAGAGAGCAGTCTGATATTTCCGCAAACAAATATGGTCGCAGTTTAGCGCACATGTAAAATATAACGCTATACTACGACGTGACAACGTGACAAAGCTTCTCTAAACACATCGGCTACTATCATATTTCCCTGCATCCCTCCTACTGAGATTATATCGGTAATGATTTTGGACAGACTGAATGCGCGGAGGAGGAGGAGAGATCTGCACTGCAGCTGTGCCCTCTGAGAGACACTCGCCTCGCTCCGACTACTGTGCCCGTCTGTGAAAAGCGTCCTGTCCAGTCGCACCTTCGCAAACAGATGCGGGATTCCCTCAATCCTGTACCCAATCTCAGACTGTATTCTCTAAATCGCACACCAGCTATTTCTGTCTACGTGGAGAAATCTCGCATTGTGTTACCCCAGAGCGAGAGGTTTGTCCTCACTGTGTGCTGTGTGCTGCGAGCAGCGAGGCTCTTAACGTAAGTTTAGACAAGCCACATGCAAGCCACGCACACACACATGGGACAAAATGGGACAAAAATAATTAAATTTCTAGTTCGCCACTGAATGGCCAAATTGATATAACTATCAACCATTTCAGGATTTTCTGTTTCCATACAGGCCACCAGCGTTGGCTAGTTGATGATATTTATAAAGATATCGCCCCTTTCAAATAAATTATTTTTGAGGCAGTAGGCAAACTGTAATGGCGTCGATTTCCGAAAAAAAATCTTGACTTAACACAGCCAAAGAGTCTAGTATAGACAAGAGTATATGTCATTTCTTGGTTTTTTCAATAGGTATTTTCAAATCACTGTTCTAATACATATCTAGGGGGTAAGTCCTCCTTTAACCATTCATTTTTGGCATCAGTAAGACGTCAGACATCTAAACAATAGTTTTGAACAGTAATTTCCTCCATAACAGCAGGAAACCCCCCTCTACTTCAAACTCCTCCCTCCGTGTGTGTTCTTCTTGGCTGCAGCGGGCGTGTCACAAGCTCGTTTCTGCTGCTGCTGCTCCTGTCTGCTGGCGGCCGCTGGGCGAGGATGGGCTCGCTCGTTTCTTGGGGTTTCGGTTGAGAAACCCCAAGAAACGGGGTTTCTTTTGCGATTCTGGTCTTATTTATGCTGCATGTTTCAAAGTGTGTTGCACCCATAATCTATTATGCAAATTTGCAATCCCCCACCGCCAGCAATCAGCGCGAAAGCGAAAGCGTTTTCGCCAATCCATTTTACAGTATGAGAATGGTTTCATCGCGCGTTCCCCTGTAGTTTTGGCTCGGCTTTTTCTAGTGTGGAGAGCACTGTCGCCACTTAGTGGGTCGGTGGAATGGGTTGTACACGTTTGGCGGCTCCAATATTTATATAAGAGATGTAAAAGGGTTAGATCAACGTCCCACCGTCAATTTTTTTTTTTTTTTTTTTTGACGTATTAATCAGCTTAAGTACACATACATCAGATTTTAAAGTCTTAGAAAGTGAATTTACATTTTGGGCTCAGATTAAACTTGCTGACACCTACTGTACAGTATAGCAAATATAGAATAAAAACGACATCCATGAGGGGCGTCCCGGTGGCTCACCTGGTAGAGGACATACCACAAAGACCGTGTCCTTCATGCGGCCGACCCGGGCTCAAATCCCACCTGTGGTCCTTTGCCGCATGTCATCCCCTCTCTCTCCACCCTTCCTGTCTGCTCACTGTCCTATCAATAAAGGCAAAAATGCCCCCCAGTAAAAAAAGAAGAAAAAAAAAAATATATATATATATATATATGAGTAGAAACTGGAAAGGCTTGGTTGCTGTGACAAAAAATTTGCAAAAGACAGCGGGTAAGAATATTAAATATGAGCAACATTTATTTTAGTATTACAGTAGAAACACAAACTGACATGTCATAGACTGGAGCAGGTAATATGCAGGTTTACTACATAACGTAAAGTGCAAGTTTCTTCGCTAGGCGGTGGATGAAAGCAGCACAAGCGCCCCACGTTAGGCCATCTCTACCCCGGGCGCTCGTTTCACGCCATTGCTGTGCGGCAGCGATGGCGGTTATCACAGACTATAAAAAACGATTCGCTTCAGTCGTCTCCAATAACACAGGTTTCTCTCTCTCTTTTTTAAGAATAGTTTACATTCAGGTCGATGTAGAAAAATAACGGCTAAAAAATACATATTCTCCTCCCTCCTTCCCCGCTTTAACGTCTCCTTGTACTTCAAGTCTTGATATCGTCAGTGGAGGATCATGCGTTTTGAGATGCAGAAATCAAACAGGCTAGGGCAGCAAAGGTTTGGAACCCAGAGTCTATCAGTCTGACCACTCTCCAGCTCCAACTCCATTCTCGCATCAATTGGACTGTAAACAATACCCACAATGCACCGAAGCGGAAGGGTTGACATCCGCTATACAGCGGAAACCCCCGAAATATCGACTGTTTGTTCCAGACTCATATTAGTCATCAGACTGATCAGACTCTGGGTGCCCAGACTGGTGTGTGAATGTCTTTTTTTGTCAGATGTGTATGTGTGTGTGTGTGTGTGTGTGTGTGTGTGTGTGCGTGTGCGTGTGTGCGCATGTGTGACAGAGAGAGAAAACGATAGAGAGACAGAGAAAGAAAGAGAGAGAGAGAGTAGCCCTAAAAGCTCCACGCACTGACTAAAACAGAAATAAAATGCAACATCAGGCACTTCCATTCCCTGCATCTTCATCATCACACAGAGACTGTTTGGTTCCCTGCATCTTCATCATCACACAGAGACTGTTTGGGATCACGAGACGCTGAGTGGCCCATCGTCCTCCATGCGAGGTAAACAACTTTGGACCAATGGGATGCTGCGGTGGGAGGTTCCACAGACGTGACACATCAAGTGGGCTCCTGTGTCCAACGGGCCCCGTGGCCAGCAGGGTTCAGTTCCTCTCTAAACACAGCAGCTACAGAACAACTCTGTCAAACTTTACTTTAGCTCCTCTCTCTTGGTATAGCCTAAAAGTCATATACCATATACAGTATATATATATATATATATATATATATATATATATATATATATATATATATATATATATATATATATATATATATATATATATATATATATATATATATACATCTATATCCGCTTATCACTTTAGAACTGGGTGTCAGTGCAGAGCAACAGATGACAGAATCACTGACCACTGTGCAACATCACTTTAGAGCTGGCTGTCAGTGGAGAGTTCTAGTGTCTCATGAAGGCTTTTAGAATCCTTGGCATTTTTGGCATGGTAATGGTCAAATTTAAAAATTGTAAATACCAGCACCAAATATTGTCTTATCAGTGACATAAACTGAAATATATAATCAAGTATATACCCTTAAAACCCTGCACCAGTCAAACCCTGCAGGAGAGGCTCCTGATGGACACAGCCCACATAATGTAAATACAGTGCAATTCCGTAGTTTGTTAATTTCTCGACTCTCAAATCAACTTTTCTGGTTCGTTCAGGTACAAAATTCAGATTTGTCTCGCATGGTTCCACAGCGAGTTTTCCTGTAGGACGGCAAAACCTACATATGGATATACTGGAGGAGAGAGGCATGCAGGCGGATCGAGTCTTCTCTCGGAGGATTCTGAAACGCGTACAAGACTAAGCCACGTGTCGTACAGTAATAACAGTCTATGTGTTTTACGGGTTACGGGTATTGTTGCTGCATCTTAGTAGGACTGACAGGACTGGCCACCGCACTGTAGTTAATGTAGAGTATGTACAACACAATTGAGTCCAGTATTGAACGGTAAGCTTCGTGTGGAAGAGACTGGAGCCGGCGGCTGCGTTCACCTGCACAGAGAGTTCAGAGATGAGACCGGCAGGTCGACGAGTGTAAACATCACGACTCCGTTCGGAAGAAACTGGCTAAGGTCAGAGTCTGATTATGAGGAATCTGGTTAAAACGTCTGGTTCACTACCATATTAAAGTGGGTGCTGATCAGTGTTGGGGGTAATGCGTTAAGAGTACTCAGATTACCTTTTTGAGGTAACGAGCAACGTAACGTGTTAGTTTTGCATTTCAAGTAATCCTGTTATTAGTTATTTTTTCAAATAAGTAATCTGTTACCTTTGTCAAATAAAACAGCGCGCAGCCCGATACAGCTTATTTGTACTCAGAACGAGTGGTTCTATTTACGTCTGAAGCACATTTCAGCGTTGTGCGTTCGAGGCTGCTGCTCAGTCAGCTGACGCTGACTAGTGGGATGGAGATAGAGGCCAATCAAAGTGTGTTGAAGGTGCGTGTGAACAGCTTGCCCCAAGTGAAACGTTACCCGGGTTCCTCTGTGCATGTGAGCGGAGCTGCCGACCGCGCTGGAAGTGTCCCGTACAGAGGAGGGAGTGCTCGCACAGAGGCAACCAAAACATCCGCGCCGCTGGCCCTTCACACCCCCCCACTACCCGCCTTTCAGACCTCCAGGCCCCAGTCTCTGAAGAAGCCTTTGGCCACCAGCGCCTCCCGGAAAGTCACCGTGAGGGAGTTGATGGTGACGTCGGTGACCGTTACCTCGCCCGGAGCGACGACGGGTCTCCAGGCGTCCGGCCAGTCCGACGTGGCGACCTCATCCGGCCCGAGGGTGGAGCTCCAGTCGTCTGCCCTCTTCTGTCCTGAAGGAGGAGAGAGAGAGGGAGCGATATTTAGAGAAAGACAGAGCGAGACAGAGGTAGAGTTGCAGTGATTGCATCAAGCCCATCATGTGTCTGGACTCTGGTGTTATTGAGTTAACCTCGCTGGACTGACCTGGATAGTTTATCTCTGCTCTGGTAGATGTCATAACTGACAAAGGCCGATATGATGCATTTGCCTGCAGGGCAAAGGGAACTAAGAGTGGTGTTGGCCTGGGCCAAAGAGGGAATGAATATCCACGCATCAGCTGACCAACCTCCACGCATCAGCTGACAAACCTCCACGGGGAGTTGTTCATAAATACAAGTCCCTGTTCATAGATAGTCTTGAAAGTTTGGAAAATGCTTGATTTTCCATGTCTTCTTCCTACTCACTTATGTAAAGCAAAAATCGTTTAATACCTGAAATGAAACAACCCCGTCATTATTTATTTATTTTGACGCGGGCGGACAGCGGAGTGGACCGGAGTTAGATTGACTGACATGTGCTCCGAAATGAATAGAGGCATTTTTACGTTCAGCTCCGCTCCACTCAGCGTCATGAGGGCGACCATCTGCTCTCATCTACTGTAGCTAACCCCACCAGCTAGCTATACCTTCTCACCAGCTAACTGGATTTTGTAATCTCATCTCGTTTTAGTCATGCCAGGTTGTCAACTGGCTGAGTAACGATAGATATAAACAAAATGAAAATGGAATTAGCAAGTATTAAATAATCATGTTCAAAACATACAATTAAAGTTCATATAACAGCTGGTAAAATAAACAAATTGACAATATACATTGTTTGCGGGGTCTAAAGGATTTGTCCCCCCACAATAGCATTTACAGTAACAACTTAGATGTGATGATAAAAGCTTGGTTTAGGTACCTTGAAAGTGTTTGCTGTGATCAGCTTGGGATGGAGCAGCTTAGTGTTTTTGGTTCCAACAGTCAGGCTGGTTCAGTCAGGCATGTCCTCCTGGTTGAGTCAGGCATGTCCTGGTTGAGTCAGGCATGTCCTGGTTCAGTCAGGCATGTCCTCCTGGTTGAGTCAGCCATGTCCTGGTTGTCAGGCATGTCCTCCTGGTTCAGTCAGGCATGTCCTCCTGGTTCAGTCAGGCATGTCCTGGTTGAGTCAGGCATGTCCTCCTGGTTGAGTCAGGCATGTCCTCCTGGTTGAGTCAGGCATGTCCTCCTGGTTCAGTCAGGCATGTCCTGGTTGAGTCAGGCATGTCCTCCTGGTTGAGTCAGGCATGTCCTCCTGGTTCAGTCAGGCATGTCCTCCTGGTTCAGTCAGGCATGTCCTCCTGGTTCAGTCAGGCATGTCCTCCTGGTTGAGTCAGGCATGTCCTCCTGGTTGAGTCAGGCATGTCCTCCTGGTTCAGTCAGGCATGTCCTGTCAAACTGGGTCGTGTTTCTGATTAGAGTGTACTGGCTGACCGACTGACACACTTACCATTCAGAATGCCTCCGCTCATCTCTGTCCTCATCTCCCTTTGGGCCTCCTCTTTCTCCTCCCCATCATCTTCTTCTTCTTCCATGTCCTCCTCATCCTCCTCTTCCCAGTCCTCTTCTGTAGGAGTGGGAGAGCTGGAGTTAAGGCACCTGAGCTGAGCTTTGTTTTTGTGCTGTGCCAGTCTGGGAGGGGCGGTGCATCTGCAGGCGTCGTACATCATGTGATCATCGGCCTCGGGGTCCAGTGAGCGGGTCAGGGAGAGACGCAGGCGGGGCGGAGGTTTCTCTGGTGCCTTGTGGGCGCTGCGCAGGTCCATGGTGTAGATGGTGTCCTGCATCCAGAGACAAGAGAGACAAAGATGCATGTCAGAATCATTTGAATAATTCCTCACATAAACCAGGTGCCAGTGGCATAAAGACAGACCAAGACATACTCTTTATTATTATTATTATTATTATTATTATTATTATTATTATTATTATTATTATTATTATTATTATTATTATTATTATTATTATACATTTTATTTTTTTATTATTATTATTTTATTATTATTATTATTTATTTATTTCTATTCTTCCCCCCATTTTCTCCCCAATTGTACTTGGCCAATTTATCCCCATGCTGCGCCGGTCACGGCTCCGCCCTCTGCCGATCTGACTGATCTCACTCCTGATCACTCACTGTCAATGTCATCAGTGATGCGAAGTTGAGCAACTGTGCGCTGAGTGATGTCACTCGAGCACTCCATGATGTGATCAGTGATGGTCACTCGAGCAATTGTGATGTCATCAGTGAGTGATGTCAGCCTGTCAGTACACCTGTCAGTATGCCTGTCAGCCTGTCAGTACGCCTGTCAGCCTGTCAGTACACCTGTCAGTACACCTGTCGGCCGAAGATGCAATCGGTGACTTGGCCAATGAGAATGAACGGAAAGCCCCAAGATTCACTGCGAGAGTGACACATCATGTCCAAACAGAGCTTTAGGGCTCTATTCTCCCCCTGGCCTTAAATTTGCACGGCGCGGCGCTATTAGTGGGCGTGGTCACGCGCATTCCCTAATTTCTCCTGCCAGATTGTGCAGCGCTAACCATGTAACCACGCCTTTTTAAGCGTAGAATTATTCACAACTGTGGCCATTGGCGATCTGCAGTAAACCAATCACATTCTTCCCTTTCAAGCTCCAATTCCACGGAGCGATCCAGTCCGGTCAGAAAAGCCTGACCAAAGCGCTGTGAGCTCCCCCCCTCCCTCTTTCATCCCCGTCTGTCTCTATATGCTCCTCAAACAAATCTCACTGCAGTTTAAATACAGCAAGCATGTAAATACGCTACACTATAGCAAGAGCAAACTAAGAATAATGTTCTAAATGCATCGACCAGAAAAATATAGCCTATCCCTGGATGTCATGATAGATTAGATTGGTGAAAGTTTGGACAGCATGATTGCATCGTTTTCTCTCGCTGCCTTTTCTTCTCCCCCTCTGCACGGCAGACAGGTAGGATGATGCAACAGCCTCTGAATGACAGGGGCTCAAAACTACGGTATAACAACTTTTTTTTCATCGGTCATTGTGCCTGCCTAGTGCCTACATATAAATGTGTGGCCTTTCCCCCAAAATAGTGATGGTTCTGTCATTCTGTGGTGTAGCCTACATTTCAGATCTGATGCTTGCAGTGCGCTATAGACAAGTTTCCTGGGTACTTCCGGTTTGCTTCCCGACTCGGCTGCCGTAGTGTTTGTCTTTTCCGGTGTTTTGTGAATACAGTCCGAGGAGCGTAACGTACTGTACTAGCGTAGTAGCCATAGCGACCGCCGAAAAAATGCAAACTTGGGATCATTCTCAGAGTCTCCTATCTAACGAAAGAGGGTCTATCCCACACCCGTTGACAGTGGACACATGGGAAGATAATATGTGTAAATGGCCGAACGTAACTACAGGCAGGATTATAGCGTATTTTGAGAAATCAATGGCGGTGGACGGCACGACTTTGTAGTGTTTCTAGCAACAGCCTGGCAAGCTAACATTAGCCTGTAATTTGTACTAACAACGTGGGCTCTGGAGAACACCAGGGGTTTCCCTGCAAATTGATGATTTGTTAATCTGAATGGATGGAACTTGGCTGTATATACACTAAGCATATTTATTCATTAAGCATTACTTTTCAGACAGGTAAATACTGGAACGTCGGGGAGGCTGATCCAAGCCCACAACATTAGCTCAACACTGCAGTGCTAGCCTCTGCAGTGCTAGCTAGCTAACTAGCGTTACACCAGGCAATGCTACAAAGTAAACACACAAAACCAACACAACGTAGCCAAATAATAATAACATGGATGATCAGCTATATCGTTGCTAACATGATAACTACCCAGCGAGCTAGCTTACCCGGCAATTCAGCAGCAGTGCCTCGCTCCAGTCTGCGTCTCTTTTTCTGAGGAGTCCTAGCCACAGTTCAGGGAAAGGATTCTCTTTGGTTGGCTTTTTGTCAACAAAGTGGTGAGAACAAACATTAACGTATTTCGGCGGCTTCTTCAGATTTAAAGCCTTCAGCCACATCCGTGAATCCGAATCCTCAGCTGGTTTTCGGTAGAAGGAATACAGTCGAGTGCAGGGACAAAGCCGTTTGGTAGCGGGCTGATGCTCAAAACATTGTCGATCCAACCACTCGTTCAAGCGTTTCTGTGTATTGTGACAGCCATGCACTGCACAATGTGTTCCAGTATTAACCATTGTTAATAACGTCTGCTAACGTTGGTGTAGCTGATGTTATCGATCGTTGTAAAAAAAAGTTTGGATATTTCGGCTGCTGCCTTCTGATGTGCTCGCTGCTGTGGACTTAACCGGAAGCCGGTGACACGAAAGGCTGCTATGGCGCAGCGCTAGGAACGGCCAGGAAACTTGTCTATAGGGGCAGAAATTGACGTGCGAGAGAGAGAGGGAGAGAGGGGGGAGAGAGAGTGAGATAGCGACAGAGAGTGATTGAATAACGCCGTCGGTGCATCTGTCGGTGCTGGCGCACTGAATAAGGCCTGGTTTTGAAAAGCGTTAACCGCAAAATTAACACCCTTTGGGAAGATCGCTTTAGGCTGGTATTTAAGGCCGAAATGCCCATTCTGGCCTATTCTGGCACTGCGCCACGGCTCTTCAGCGTAAAGCGCATTTCGGGGCGTAAAAACATGACGCAATCTTCCCGAGTCACAGGTAGGCAGGCGCAAAGTGTGTTTTTTTGCATTTAAAGCCAGTTTAGCACCTAAGGCCAGGCGGAGAATAGAGCCCTTAGTCTACAGAACTGGATTGGAAAATGAAAACCAATGTGTCTGAAGCGATGCAGAATGCAGGCCATTTACCATCTAAAGCCCATGGCACACCAATCAAACATTCTCCAAAAAACATGGACAAACACAGATGTGTGCTTGGTGCCATGGTGGTCTGTCCTTGTTTGGAGATGTTTGGAGATGTTTAATCAGATTCGACATGTCAATCCTTGTTTGTCCGTGTTTGCCAATGGCACACCAATCAAACATTCTCCAACAACTGTCAACATTCTTGTTGGCAGTATGAGAATCTCCTCCCCAACTTTCACCATTAAATCCAAACTTTACCTGTAATAAGAGTCTCTTGGCTTTGGGGCCTCTCTTCCTGTGTCCCACCACTCTCTCTCTCTGCTCTCTATAAAATCCAAGGAGAGTGTTAATGTCTTGTGTATTCAGCGACATGTGTGAGTACTGATGTCAGGTGTGGGTGTAAGATCTGCTCGCCTACCACATCGGCTCGGGCATGCATTGTGATTGGCTGTACGTCGGGCACGATTAACGTGGGCAAAATGGCCGACAGCTTTACATTAGCTAACAAGCTACGCTACTGATTGTTATCAGACATGATAGACATTAAAAATATGAATCATACAAACATTCAATGATCATGAATGATTCAAGTGTTACAGGACCATTTCTCATAAACAAGAGCCTTACTTTTCGAAAATAAATGTTATGAGAGTTTAACTTCATCTGTAGTCGCGGACCCCGAGCCAAGCACATCCGCTAGGGCGAGCCGATCCGGTACCCACACAGGTCCTGTTTGTGTCTAGAGGTCAGTCATTCCCAAAGACTGTGTCGGCACCCACAGGTAAGTCGCAGGAGATTTTATTTGGGCCAGATTTTCTTCCATAGTCTTTGATTTAAAACGTGTATATTGTTATTATATTATTTAAAACGTGTTTATTGTTTTACTGATGAGAGGCAAAGAAAACAAGTGCCTGTTAATTCTGCCTAAATCAAGGGTTCCCAACCTTTTTTGGCTTGTGACCCAATTTTGATGTCACAAAAAATCTAGGGACCCCTAGACATTCAAATTCCGGTACACCATCGATAATATCATCAGTGACATCGTCAGTGATGTCACATGTACTGTATGCTTCTTTTCCCCCTCAGAATTCTGACTTTAATCTGAGAATTCTGACTTTAATCTCAAAATTCTTACTTTATTTTCAGAATTCTGACTTTATTCTCAGAATCCTGATTTAAAGTTATAATCTCAAACATTTTCATCTAAAAAAATAATAATTAAAGTCACTATTCTGATAGTGAGCCCATTGACACTGTTTGGATCTCACCTGCAATTACCACTTATCGCCATAAGTGTCACCCAAGAGAACAAAACTGAAATCTTAGAGATTATCACTTTCACTTTAAACTCAGTACTAAAGAAAACCTAAAAAAAAAAAAAAAAATGTTTTTATTTATTTTAGAAATTTCAGGCTACCCTATTTGAATTCAAGGGGACCCCACTTAGGGTCGCGACCCTAAGGTTGGGAACCACTGGCCTAAATGCACTTATTTTGTCTCATTTATAAAGTATTTAACTGCATGTATATGTTTTCAATAACATGAATCAATAAAATGAAGTTGTGATTTATCAAACATATAATCTGTTTGAAATGGCTGGTTTACCTACAGCAGTGGTTCCCAACCTTTTCCAACTCAGGGCCCACTTTTATGTCTCAAAAATGTTCGCGGCCCACCTCCGACCCCATAAATACAAAGGCCATATAATGCGTTCTCAGAGCACTTTTTTATTGAAAATTGAACATAAAGGACTGAACTGAATACAGGAGAAACATGTTGGAAGCTCCACAGTCACTAACACAGCACCTGTAACATGTTGCAACACCTTCAGTATTACAGTTTTCAAGGAGCTGTCCACACACACACACACACATACACACACACACGCACACACACACACACACACACACACACACACACACACACACACACACACACACACACACACACCAATCATTCAAGGAGCTGTCCATCAGCACCACACAGATGTCAGAAATGACAAGCAAGGGGCTGTCTGTAACAGGCTAATTAACAAATGATTAATAAATAACGGTATCCTTCAACAATGGAAAAATGCATTCTCATAACAATTTGACATCCAATATCAGATCCAAACAAAATCCAAATATCAGAAGAAAGCCCATTAAATCGATAGGGTTACAAATAAACACAAACCCAATATAAAGATGATGTAAAGATGAAACTTCAATTCAAGCAAAAGCAATAACATCAAAGAAACAAAAATCATACTTTTTCAAGTATGATTTTTCAAAATCTTTCCAAAAAAAAATTTGAAATTTTTTTTTTTTTTTTTTTTTTTTTTTCAAAAATCATACTTTTTTGGAAATGATTTGGCGGCCCACTTGCAATACCTTCGCGGCCCACCAGGGGGCCGCGGACCACAGGTTGGGAATCACTGACCTACAGTATTCAAGATACTATGGTGATGCGGAACTGTCAATAAAAATGGTCAGGAACGTTCATTTATGAACAAATTCGCTCTTCTCCCATTTTATAGATAAGACATATTGTGAATTGGGTCATGATGGTTTGTCATTTTTAAAAAGTGGGTCCCCAGAAAAAAAAGTTGGGAAACACTGGAGATGATTCAAGCCAATATAACACGTTGGTTTTGGGGCTTACTCACTTCTCTTCATAGGCCTGCACCAAGCGCTGGTCCAGAATGTGTTCCTCAGGTTCCCATGTGCTGTACCTGCAAGAGGAGACATGATAAAGAGTAACAAAGGTCTCTCTTCCTCTTTCTTTCTTTCTTCCTTTCATTCGTTCATTAATTCATGTGTTGGATCCATTACTAATCCAATCAATCTGTCTATTAATACAGGGTTCTTGCACATTTTACATTTTTAAATTCCAGACCTTTTTTGTATATTGAAGGTCAGAAGTATTTAACAAGAAAAGGTTTTCCAAAACTATTAGAAAAACGGTATCCATACTTTCCAGACTTGTACAAGAACCCTGTTAATAAATTAATCTGTTTTTCCAATATTTTATCTTTCAATTTTCAGAATACCAAAAAAACAAAAAGAAACAAACTCAGACACAGAAAAAGAAAAGAAAGAAAAAGCATACATATTACATGGTGCTACCAGATGCATAAAGTGCTTATGTGCTTGTAAGAGATGTTGTATATCGCATGCAAGGGGTCCATGAGAAACCAGCTGAGCGAGTCACCCGTCACCCCTAACCTCGTCAAGGTAGGCCAGAAACGGGTCCCAGATAAGAAATCTTTGAAGTGAGTTGGTCCTCAGGAACCTTGAGTCTCTCCATCCGTATAACAGAGATCATGTCCACCAACCACAGCTGAAAAGAAGGTAGAGAGGGGGACTTCCATTGCTGCAGAATGAGTTTCTTGGCGACAGTTGTCCCCTGTGTCAGAGACTATTGCACAGCTGTAGGGAAAATGCGTGATAGAACGAACCAATGACATATCCTTTGCATACATTAAACTGAGACCACTGATGCTTTTAAAGCAACTTGGAGATTTTGACAGTTGCAGGCTGGTAGTAGGGCACAGCTGCCAAGGTGGCTTTACGGATCTCAGGGCATCACCAGAGGGAAGGGCAATGGAGGCCATGGCCTCCATGTAATTCCCACCTTGTATACTACACATCTATATCTATATGTATACTCACTTTGGAGGCCATCCTTTCCACTTCAGTAGATACTCCACAGTCCCCTGTAAAAACACAACATTTTAAGAACGGTATGGGTGTAAAGAAAATCTAAATGTAAAAAATATGTAGAGTCATAGAGTACCGCAGGGGTGATGTGCTTTTGTAGGCTTAACCAGAAATCGCCACCATGTTGGTTCATGAGGGGAAAAGGCTTATGGGATTTTAGAATGGGTATTTGGGGTTAAATGCATGAAATAAGGTCTGTGGTTAACAAAAGTTTTTGGGAGTGGTAATTTGTGTTTAGCAGGATAACCTGCACAAACGAGGACCACTTTTATGACTTTTGAAACGTTTTCTGAAAATTGCCTTAAAAAACGCATTTACGCTTCAAAAGTCATAGAAGTGGTCCACATTTGTGAAGATTATCTTGCTGAACACAAATGACCCCTCCCATAAACTTGTGTTAACCACAGACCTTATTTCATGCATTTAACAGAAATCCCCATACTAAAACCCCATTCACTTTTCCCCTTACGAACTCATTCCTGCGGTGCTTTATGTGTCTCCTCTGACAGTAGCTGCCATCCTGTTGTCTTCGTACGGCGACACAGGAATCAAACGATGTTTGGAAGTGGTTCACTCTGCTGCTGTACTCCTGCCCTCCACAGTGTATTTTGCAGGTAGAGCACTGTGGGAATCACCGGCGAAACATCTTAATATATTTGGAATGTGTGCTTCTTATTATGCTCTTATTGGAGTATGTATATGCCGAATTAGAGACATGCTTACAAGTATTCATAAAATGTTCTTTTCCATAAATGTCTCAACTTGTATGTTTAAACCGTAAGTCACTGACTTCAAAAGCCTCGACACGAGACTTGTTCATTCTTCATTCTGAGTCTCGAAGTCCCCGATAGGGAGTTGCAGGCTCCGTTAAACTGGCCGTACGCTATTTACATGTTAGCAATCCCAATAAAACAGTAGGCTACCTATACCTTCCGCACAATGTTGTTATCTGAAGTTTCACATAATCAGTATTCCCAAATATTGCGTAGTTTCCAATACCGAGCCCTTATTCACATGCGGGCTCTTACAGAAGGGACATGGGTGGCATTACTGAAGATGGATCAAATTACTATTTTCGATGTATCTTGCGCAATGTATGGCCGGCGAAGTTGTAATATATCGTCATGTCATGCTGTCTTTGGGTCATTTATAAAGGAAATGTTTTTTTTTCCTAGAGATTTTTTTTGTACCTCTATTTTACATTGAAGTTAACGGCGAGTGGCAGAGTGTACAGGAGCGGATCGTATTTACCCACAATGCCTTGTGTTGCTTGCCCAGACATGACGTAGTTGCCCCAGCTCTATAGAGGAATCAGCGTGACATCACAACACCGCAAATCCCCCGGAAGGCCAGCAGTTAACTAGTATGAGTTGTGCCAAACGTTCATATCTCAAAAACTATACATGACATCACTTATATTTTGACATTCTGAGTGAGAGCAGAAGTAGCTCAAGAGTTTGATGTCTAATATATGCATGTCACGTCAAATTTCTGTGAACTGTCACAGTTTTTAAAATGTAAACAAAATAGCCGGGGCTAGAGTGACACATTCAAGGTGGCTCCTGGAGGGTCCCATTGACTCGGCAGCACACACCAAACGATCTAGATGGATAAATAGCACTATAAGAGGAAAAATATTTATTTTTGATTTTGGGGTGAACTGTCCCTTTAAAGGGCCATCCTCACCCACCCCCCCCCCCCCCCCCCCCTCATCCTTTTTTGGATACCCTGATAACCAGATTAGTCGCGCAATTCAGGCTTTAATAGCATCCACCTAAAAAAAATGCAATAAAAATAAAATGGCCTTATTGTCAGTCAGATAATTGGAACAGCCTATCAGAAATCCACCAAATCCTCAGCTCTTACCCTTTTAACTCTTTTCTTCATGATCGATTCCACCGCGAACACTTGCTCTCCAATCGCTGACAGCTCCATCTCGCGTCCCACCGGCCGTTATTCTAATAAGCTACTGTAACTGTCAAAGTGGCGCCTCGGTCTTCTCCGTCAACACAAACTAAGCTAACTGTTAGTGACAGCTGTGCCCGTCTGTCCTCTCCTGCCTGTCTCTCTTGTTTTCCTGACAGATTCAGGCCATTTATTCCAGATCTACTTCATCGTGCTGGTTCCTTCCAGTGACTTTACAAATCTGCGACACATCTGCTTCTCCAGAACAAGCGCGCCCCCGTCCCGAAGGCACGCTCCCGCTCCCCCCTGGTCTGTTCCGTGTGCTGGGCCTAGGTTCCGCGCACGCGCACGACCATGTCGTCATCATCATCAGGCAGTATCTGGACATCAAAAGCATCCATCCCCCAAGATCCAACAAATGACTCACACAGCAGCTTGTACATAAAGTGCCATTATAAGCATTTTTTATTTCTATGCACACACAAAAAAAGACATTTAATCAGGACTCTTTGATTGGGAAGGGATTGTCATGGCAAAAAACAAAAACAAAAAAAAACGTTATTGAATGAGAAGAAGTGAGAGTTTGGATGTTTCAACACAGCTTCACTTACTTATAATGATGGCATTAATAAAGGTCTATATAGGCTGAGCTGAATTGCATTTCATCCCAAAAATCAGGCATGCACCATTTGAGGGGGATCTGACACACATACGCTTTGTAGGCAACATAAGTCCTTGGCTGACAAAAAGATAACACCATTAGATACTACATCCTCTATTTTAGATAGGAAATGATCAACTTCAGCTTTTTTCCTCCGCTCTCTCTGAACGTAAATCGGTGCTTTGGAATAAAACTCCTCAAATACTCTGAAAACGACACAGCCCCTCTTCATCTGCAACATGTTATTTTTCTATGTAAACAAGTTAAGGCCAATCTTGTCATGAACAGACAAGACATGTATAAAATAAAGTTTCTCTTAGGCCGATAAGATCGACAGTATTAAGCTACAACCATCATCAACATTAATCTCTCATAAGGCTCATTACTTCTCAGCCATCCAAAACAACACGTCTGGCTGGACATGTGTCTGCAAACTGACACAAACACGTTCTGTTTCTAGATGATTCTCTTCACTCTCTTTCTCAAAAGACCAGCACACACACTCAGACTGAAACCTAGCTGGCATACATCTGTGACAGCTGTAACTGTAAAACATTCTACAACCATCTCTCCTGTCCTCTCTTCACTGTAAAACATTCTACAACCATCTCTCGTGTCCTCTCTTCACTGTAAAACATTCTACAACCATCTCTCCTGTCCTCTCTTCACTGTATTTGGCAGGTTTGACGATAGTCGTTTTTTGTCCAGCAGAGGTGGTGTGCTACAGAGGGATCCTGCTGTGACCCTTTGGCCCGCTGCTGTGACAAAAATGGTCTCCCCTAAAAAAACAAATGTGTGTGTGTCCTTTTGTCACCAGTGTGTGTTGTTTTGACATGTCCTTTTGTCATCAGTGTGTGGTGTTTGGACATGTCTTTTGTCATCGGTGTGTGTTGTTTGGACATGTCTTTTTGTCATTGGTGTGTGTTGTTTTGACATGTCCTTTTGTCATCAGTGTGTGTTGTTTTGACATGTCCTTTTGTCATTGGTGTGTGGTGTTTGGACATGTCTTTTTGTCATTGGTGTGTGTTGTTTTGACATGTCCTTTTGTCATCAGTGTGTGTTGTTTTGACATGTCCTTTTGTCATTGGTGTGTGTTGTTTGGACATGTCTTTTTGTCATTGGTGTGTGTTGTTTTGACATGTCCTTTTGTCATCAGTGTGTGTTGTTTTGACATGTTCTTTTGTCATTGGTGTGTGTTGTTTGGACATGTCTTTTTGTCATCTGTGTGTGTTGTTTTGACATGTCCTTTTGTCATCAGTGTGTGGTGTTTGGACATGTCTTTTTGTCATCTGTGTGTGTTGTTTTGACATGTCCTTTTGTCATCAGTGTGTGGTGTTTGGACATGTCTTTTTGTCATCGGTGTGTGTTGTTTGGACATGTCTTTTTGTCATTGGTGTGTGTTGTTTTGACATGTCCTTTTGTCATCAGTGTGTGTTGTTTTGACATGTCCTTTAGTCATCTGTGTGTTGTTTTGACATGTCCTTTAGTCATCTGTGTGTTGTTTTGACATGTCCTTTTGTCATGTGTGTTGTTTTGACATGATGATGAGACGCATGACAAAATTATCATTGGGGATAAACGCTCAAAACATGACAAGGGCTGGGCGATACAGACAAAACTAACATCACGATAATCATAAATCATTTTGATATCGATATATAAAGATAATACTTTTGACGATATAAATAATTTTGATAGGCCTATCGATAGATAAGAAATAATTTTATCAATATATAAATGCTAAGAAAACATTTTGATATTGATATACTGTATAATCAAAGTAATTTTCAAATAAGTTTCCCTAATTTGTTTCAGATCGAAACAGAAGTGACTCTCACCATTATGTTATCACAATGATTCTATGAAAGATAGCAGATAAGAAGTATTGCCCTCAAAGTAATGCTCTAAATTTGACAGCATAAGTTCCTTGTAGAATCAACGAACACGTGTGGTGTGTGGCTTCAGATCATAAGCAGCAAGCCAGATTTCTGCTTGTTGGGCTACTTTCATTCTCTGTAATCCCATGAAGTGTCTTAAAGCACCCTTTTTCCTTTTATTTTGTATTTTATTTATTTATTTATATATATTTATTTAAGGCCAGTGACAGGAGAACAAGGCACACAAAAAAGTAAATTATGTTATTTCTTTCCTTGAGTGAAATCGAGGCCAAACAATTGTTTTGAGCGAGAAACAAACTTTGGCACAACACCGGGCCCTGGGGAATATATACTGTATGTATGTATGTATGTATGTATATATACCACTATCTATCTATATATATATACGGTATACATACATATATATTTTTTACAGCACAAATATGGACAAATGTCCAGTAGAGGGAGTGCTTGGCCTGGGTGTTGCATTGCTTTGTTGGCATATACAACTCTCGTGTCCATTCATACAGACTTATATAGCTTATAGGTTGAGTCTGTGCCAGCAGTGATTGGAGAGGAGCGGGTGGCAAAATACAAAGTTGGCAATGTGATAAATCACACACGATTCTGAGCCATGATATCAAAAAGAGACAGAGAGGAGTGAGATGGAGATACAGCCACAAACAGGCCAGGAAGATATACACTTTGGTGAAAGGGAACAAGGGAGAAGAGAGAGAGAGAAGGAGAGAGGGAGATTCACAACAGGGAGAGAGAGACACACACAAGACACATCAGTGAAGGTGAGCGACTGAAGCAGGTGGGATCACTGAAGGAGACGAGGCAGGTGAACAGCATTTTACACACAGCCTCAACTCCCATGACTTTGGAAACAGTAAAATGTAAAAAGAAAAAAACAACAAAAAAAAAAAACATGACATTGGAAAATACGGTAGTTAATATAATATAAAAACATGTAAAAATACCAGAAACGGAAATAACTTTCATAAATCTGTGTAAGTATTGTGATTCTTTGTAATCTCCCTGTATATGTAAGTGTTTGCTTCCTTCATCGCTTTGCATCTCATCTGATAAGAGAGTCCAGCAATGGTCATGTAAACAAAACCCCAAAAAGTTGGGAAAAACAAAAAACAAAACAAACAAAAAAGTCAGCAAGTTTGCACCCATGTGATTGGCTGTGCACGACTCTACTTCCTCTCCCTTTTATTCCGTGATTGGCCCGGGCCCCCTGTGCTGGGTGATGCGATTGGCCAGCTCGTCCCCTAGCAGCCGTCAGACCGCCACGTTTGGTGCGTCTCCACTTCCTCGGAGACGACCAATAGGAGTTCACAGTTCTTCCCTCGCAGCTGGTGACGGAGGAACTTCCTGTGATGCCGTAAAAAAACAGACAGTGAAAAGAACAGTCACAGCCAAGAGAGTGAAAAGTGAGATGAGCAACTCTCTAAGGCCATGTTCAGACTAGGAGGCCAAATCTGATTTGTGAACTTTAGTGACCTATTAATGATTCTATCCAGATTGGTTTTATGATTCTGGATGCTCCAAGTCTGATTTGTGTCACTTGTCCCAAACCACATATGGAGGTAGTTTCCAATCTGCTTTCGACTGATGTGACTTCAGTGTGGACGCGCTGATCACCCAAATCAGATTTGAGAGTGTGTTTTGCAGGGGGCGGAGACTTGAAGAGCAGAGAGCAGACAGGCAAACACTGCCAGAAACATTGTATGTTGGCTCATTGGCTCATTGTATCTGGACACACAGATCCGACTTGAACATTTGCCCAAATCAGATTTGTGGCAGTGCGGACATAACCTGACGCTGCCAGATGGATGAGTTCGTTCACATTTGTTTCACAACCAACATCCATCTGGGTTCGGCCAAGCTACATTGCTGAAGAGGGCGGTCACTTTTTTCAAGCTACTAGGCAGGTGATTGGATGGACCGTCTGTCTGTCACCGTCTGGGCTTGCCAACGCCAACCAATCAGATCGACTTCCCTTCATGACGTAGCAGTGTGTGACTTGCGTGAATGGCTAACGGCTAGCCATTCACTAGCCTTACAGCTAGCTGATGGCTGCTAATAAGTTCTCCCAGCCTAGCAATGGTCTGAAGGCTATCTCCCCAAATTCTACAACAATGTCTTGTTTACTAACGTTCATAGTTGATAACGTTACAGCAATACAGTTATGGTTTCGTACTCACTGTAAGATCAAGTGTTTAACGTTTATGTTAGCTTACAAAAACTTCCTTGTTTTTGTATGTATGGAACTCTCTGCATCTATGTCTCCTGTGATTCTATGTAATTCTATGTGAGCACTTCTGCACCAAGACAATTTCCAATCAACCATGTGTTGAAATGGCAAATAAAGTTCTATTCTATTCTTATTGTTTTGAATAGAATGTTTGACTAGCTCACTGGAGCTAGCCTCGGTAGCCGCCGCCATGTTGAATAGTGAAAGAACTACAAACGCACAGGCGCCTCTCGGTGGCATCACACCCGGTCTCGCCTAAAGCCCGCCTGTAGCTCACGCTGATTGGTTCGCCTGGGTGGCGGCCGATTTAAACTCCAATCTTGAGCCGGGTCCAGACGGAGGTGGGATTGTGAATTTGTGGAACAATGCCGCCCCCATCTGGCGGAGTCAGGCTAGTGCGGACACACTCCCAAATCAGATTTGGGAAACCAATCAAGATAATGATGATTAACGACTTTAGCAGCAAATCGGATTTGCCTTTAATGTGAGCATGGCCTAAGAAGTCTTTCAATCCAGAAAGGCAGACGGTGGTTTTAAATTAACAGACCTGCTGAAGGAATATACGAACACTTTATCATACACCATGTATACATACACCATAGGCGACTAGCATCATGTCAGAAGTGAGGAATTGGTTCAAATTTCAAGAATCGATTCGATTCCGATTCACAAGGTTCCGAATCGATTAATCCCAGTTCGATTCGATTCCGATTCTATTAATTTCAATATCGATTTGGTTAGTGATACTAAAACATGTTTTTTGAGCTGTAACCTGAATTACATGATTGTCCAGTTATGTAACACAGGGGTTCCCAACCTTTTTTGCGCCAAGGACCGGTAGATACACGGGGAAAAAAAGCTGCGGACCGGTTGTCAATTTTAATTTTAACGTTTTAGTTACACATATATTTACTCACCAGGTGGTGACAAAGGGTAAATAACAGCCTTTTCATCTGTCAATAAAGACATTTTCACAATTATGCACAGTGATTTGATTTCAGCCTATATAATTTCTAAAAGTAGATATTAATGATCAAACATTTCCATTTATGTAGCCTACAGTATTTATGTTTTTGTTTCAACTACAAACATAAATAAACGTCAACTTGAAACTATGTTTCAACTACCACACACAGCCTATAATTATAGCGTTGTTTTTTTTTATAAAAAAAATTGTTCTCTGGACATATGAATCGATATCAAAGGATTAAAATAAAAATCGATAAAAAATCGGAGAATCGATTTTTTTAACCCAGCCCTATTCAAAACTCATAAGAGTGATTCACGTTCATGAAGGTTATCCTGCTGAACACAAATTAAATCTCTTTAAAAAAATTACCACTCCCATAAATATTTGTGTAACCACATACCTTATTTTATGCAGTTAAAGGAACACTCCGCCCATTTTCAACCAGCTTTGTATCATTAGAACATCAGTAGTATATCAGAAAACTGTAAACGGTTTTGAAGTCTGTCATTTAATTTGACAGTTATTGAGTGTTAAAGTGTGGACCAGTGACATCACTGGTCCACACTAACTCAAATTAATAACTCATTAACTCAAATCAACTCTCAATAACTGTCAAACTATTCATCATTCATCTAGTTTGACAGTTATTGAGAGTTGATTTGAGTTAATGAGTTATTAATTTGAGTTAGTGTGGACCAGTGATGTCACTGGTCCACACTTTAACACTCAATAACTGTCAAATTAAATGACAGACTTCAAAACCGTTTACAGTTTTCTGATATACTACTGATGTTGTAATGATACAAAGCTGGTTGAAAATGGGCGGTGTTCCTTTAAGTGAAATCCACATTCTAAAACCCCATTTCACTTTTTCCCTGAAGATCCAACATGCCTGGACTTCCGCCGACAAAAATACATCATCCCTGCAGTAAATACGCCATCCCTAGCTAACGTAACAAACTCCACCAGCTGCACGCACAAATTGTAATGTGCACTGCTCCCTGGTTCAGCTGCTGACCATCAAGTCTCTAAATAGGTACATTTCGCCACCTGCTGGATAATAGTGGCAAGTTCTTTCCACCTCGTCTACTAAACACTTAAAATGAAGCAGTTGAATTTGAATTATATCGATTCAGGGATAAATGATCGATTCAAAGATTGTAAAATAAAATAATAATTGTGATACTTATTGACCCCCCCCCACCCCTACAAATTAATGTTCATCCCACTGAACCAAATGGCAATGTAAAGTGTGCTGTAAAAAAACACACGAGGTATGGTAGGATTATTTGAGATATTCCTACCATAGAACCATACCTCATTTTGTTTTGCAATAAAATGTGCTTGTTATCACCAAAATCATCATGTCATTCCACTGAATGATGATAAACGATCCATGTAATAATGGATATAGCACACACACACACACACACACACACTATTGCTCTTACCTGAGTTGGTCCGGGTCGCCGATGGGGTGCGGGTTGCGCAGTTTGGAGTCCAGGTTGTAGTAGACTCCTCCCACTTCTCGGACGCCAATCCAGTGCTGGCGTTTGAGCGGCAGCCGCAGAGGCCCCCAGCGCAGGTTGGACGGCACGTTGAGGATGAAGCCCGTCACGTTGGACAGCTGGATGCTGCCCACATCCCTGGAGCAGCAGAAACAAACACATGACTCACTTTTTATGGCTTTCCTCTCTGCCAGTGCCTTGCAGGAGGGAGAGCGAGGAACAACTGTGGTTTCAACCGAATACCTGTTTCATATTCTATCCTATCATATTGTATCATTCAATTCATTCATTATTATCATTCAAAAAAGGATCCATCAAAGACTATCAGCCATGTGTCAACTTAAAGGACTCTATGTTGCCGGGGACCGGGTCAGCCCGTGACTCCACAATGAGGGGGACACGGAGAGACGGCCAACCCAGAGAACGCTACAAGCCGGAGCTGAGTCGAGGTAGGTGCCTTCTCTGTTAAGCCACGCCCATTGATGCTCACAATTCAGTAGGTCACTGGTTGGCTTGGTTCCAGGCTTAAAACTCACTTCTATAAGGATTTTTCTAAATGTCTATGGAGGAAATGAATGGGGAATTCTCTGATGGAACGCGAGCTGAGAGAAAATGGGTGGTCACTGTTGAGCTCTATAGGAATTATTCTATCGGTGCGACCAAACACATCATGAGTGATAGAGATAGTTATTCATTGAGCCTGGCGTACGGATTTTGGAAATTTAGACTGAGATTACACATTACTTCCACTCGCAAGAAAGATGCAGGTTTTAGCTAACCACCCTTGTGTGATCGTTTAATGCGATTACGATTGTCTGAAGTCAATCCAGATCAAGGAAACAGATCCTGGATCTGTGTATCTGAAGTCAATCCAGATCAAGGAAACAGATCCTGGATCTGTGTATCTGAAGTCAATCCAGATCAAGGAAACAGATCCTGGATCTGTGTATCTCGATTCGTAGTACAGGCCCCTACTGTGGTGTTTCTGCACTGCTCTTCCCACAGACAGATCACCTGTCAATCAAACAGTGTGGGCGGAGCTTGATTTTCTGTTGATGCAGTTTGAGTTTCTCTTGTCTTTGTTCAGTCATGACGGCTATCACTGCTCATGCCAACGACCCAGTCCCTCTTCTTCAGTTTAAACAGACTATCACTGCTCATGCTAACGACCCAGTCCCTCTTCTTCAGTTTAAACAGACTATCACTGCTCATGCTAACGACCCAGTCCCTCTTCTTCAGTTTAAACAGACTGGAAACGTAAAATGCATCACTTCCTGTGTGCCAAAGGATTTTTCCCAGGAAAGAGCTAACAGACACTAGCTGTTGAGAACAGCAAATCACTGCTGTGTTATTTAGAATGTTGGGGATTATTACTAACATTATTTAATATCTTGACCCTGTTTTGATGATCAACAGAGACAGGAATTAGTTTTTTCCGATACTGTTAACATTTGATAAAAGCAAAGCTTCCAGCTGTATTGTTGTCATCAATCATCTTACACTGAGAACTTTGGGAAGGGAAGAAAGACTAAAAGACGATAAGACTTGTTTCTTCATCTTTATCAACTAATGGGATTCTGCTGACTAATCAAATAGTTCATTCAATCAAGCAATGTAAAAAGCAGACTGATTAGTTGGCTTAGATACAAGAGCTTCTTTACAACATCAACCCTCCATTTAGATTCTGGGCATTTAGTTGACACCGTTACCCAGAGAGCACACCAGCAGAATAAGCATTGATTGCTACATCACCAATATTAAAACCAACAAAGGAGTGCAAAGTTCAGAGCCGAAAGTGCTCCAACCATAGATGTGAGGAAATCTTCCTGTGACCCTGGTGTAATCATGTGACCCTGGTGTAATCATGTGACCCTGGTGTAATCATGTGACCCTGGTGTAATCATGGAAGATATGGATGTGGTGAGGAGAGGTAGAGTTGTTTTTTGTTTGTTTTTTAACTTGGGCTCAATCTGCCTGACTATCCTATTGACTGTTTGAGTAAACAACTGGGATAACACTCTAGTGATACATTTCTACCAGTTAGCAGCTGATGTGAATAGAGCTCAACAGGCACGTGACTTTTCGTGATGTAATTTTCCCCAGAAGTAAGTTCAGCATCCATTTTCTCCATAGACATTTCGATAAATCCAAATATAACGAGTTTTAAGGCTTGAACCAAGCCAAGAGAAGCGAGAACAAAAAATAACAAACGGGGAGGGGGGGGGGATTCCCGTTGTTATGAACTTACCGGGGTAAATTACGTCACGAAAAGTCACGTCCCTGTTGAGCTCAGGCGAGCTCAACTGGATTTTTCTCCATTGTTGGACTTTACACTGCTATGCTGAGGGGCACAACTGCTCTCAGTCCTGACCAACTCCAGTTCCATTGCCAATACCTTGCTCAGGGGCACTGTCCCGAGTATTAGCCCTAACAGACATGTCTTTTGATGGTGGGAGGAAACCGGAGCACCCAGAGGAAAACCCACACAAACACAGAGGGAACATGCAAACTCCACACAGAAAGGACCTGGGACGGACCAGGGTTCGAACCCGGGACCTTCTTGCTGTGAGGCAACAGTTCTAACCACTGAGTGAGCCACTGTGCCGTGGATAGAAATGTCCTAAAATCCTTACTCTCCCTATCACATTGTGTTACATTTTGAAGTACAAGAATATACAATACGTATATACTTGTACTAGACAATGTAACACAATGTGTGTGTTCCATTGAGCTAAGACAAGAGAAGTGTCTATTTTCAACCCGTTCGTACCTTCTTTTATCCCACCAAACGGCCTCAAACCCCCGGGTCTGTAGAGCCGCCATGATGACGTTCACATCGTAGTTCCCATTTCCCCCGAGCATGCTCTTCTTGTGAGGCGTCACCAGAGTGCTGGGAGAAAGCCTGCAAACAGAAGAGGTACAAGTCATAATCCACAATATTTCCTTATACCGTAAATTCCGGACTATAAGCCGCGGCTTTTTTCCCGTTTTTTGGCCTTTTTTGCCCCCTGCGGCTTATATAACGGTGCGGCTTATCTATGGATTTTTCCAGCAAACGGCCACTCGGGAACCTCCAAAATCTATGGATGTTGGTATGAGGCAGAACGAGAGCAAGACAGACATTATGAGAGCGAGACCCTGATTGGATGATGTTGCAAAAAATGTGCCTCGCGACCTGATTGGAGCACTGTGCCACTACTCTCTCTCAGCCACTACGGTAAAACACAATCCCTCCCTCCTCCCTCGCTCCGGGGGGAAAAAGGCAGCGATTGAGCCTGTAAGACAGTCTGAATGAAATTGAATGTAACATTCCCAATTCTATGTATTACATTCTAAAAAACTAACAGCAACATTTTGGAAGGCTAAGCCACACAACTAGCTCGTTGTAATCTAACATCATGCTTCAAAAGATGGAGAACTGGCTGTGTTACGACGATGGCGGCGATTGAGCCTGAAAGCCATGTCTGAGACAGTAGCGAGACAGGAACAACAACAGCAGCAGCAGCAAAGGATCATGCACAAACCCGAGACGAAAGGGACTGTCCGTCAGGGCGCGGACGACTGTGTGTCAGCAACTCCCTCCCGACTACCAGGAGAAAATTACAAACTTCGGCGAATTCACACAAAGAAAGATCAAGGAATATTCCATCGGACCGGAGCAGATCATAAATATGGATGAAGTGCCTTTGACGTTCGACCTGCCTCTCACTAGGACTGTTAACAAGAAAGGTGAATCGTCCATCACGTTGAGAACCACAGGTCACGAGAGAACGAATTTCACTTGTGTTCTTGGCTGCACAGCAGCTCCCGCCGATGGTGATTTTTAAGCATCTCACAATGTGTGATTTTGTCTGGGGATTAGTGACCTGACTTTTGTTTTGTTGAAATGTTAATAAATGGGAGCTTCCCCAAACAGCCATCTCTTTCCCGACAATCCCCTCTGTGCACGAAGCCTTACATATGGTAATTAAACATCAAAACACCCGCGGCTTATAGACCGGTGCGGCTTATAGAAGAAAAAAATAGTCACCTTTGAAGGTGCGGCTTATAGACCGGTGCGCCTTATAGTCCGGAATTTACGGTACATACATCGTCGCTGTCGGGCAGAAACCTCGTATCTCCAAAACTAAATTGGCTGGCTCCTCTTCCTCAAACCTGGAGCAACCCACCATCAATGAGGAAGAGGAAGAGTTGCGACGCACGTACAACAATCACTTGAACAATGTTAATTCGGATCCTAGTCTCACCTGGACTGGAGCTGAGCAACTCGGCATCAGCGTTTAAGAGGTTCGACGGCTGCGACGCACTGCAGCAGAAAAAGTAAACAATCTGCGTGCGGTAAGTGAGCCCCTGTTGGACCTAGGCAGCGGCCGCGGCGGGGATTCTGGGCAAATGTTGACATGTCTAAAAGTTATGCCTCTACGGTTTTATGTGTTTCATAGCGTAGGCTATGCTATGCAATGCTGTGAGAAATATACAATAAGTTGCTCCTGTATAAATAAAGGTTTTATCGAGGAAAAAAGGCATTTGGTATGGTTTGGATTTATTTTTATTTTTTACCGTAATTACAATTACCGTACTCGATTGAATGCTCGTTAACGTTACCAATGATCGAGTTTGGAATTTGTGGAAAATGTGCATCCCTACCTACCTACAATGCAATAGTTGTAATGTGCGGGAAACCAGCCTAAGGTACACTGGTTGACAGTGTCACCAGTGTGAGAGGGACTACTCAATAACGCCACTTGATTCTATGTTTCCTTAAAGGGGGTAAACTGTAATGTTGCTTGTTACTGTAATGTACTATATAAATAAACCTTGTTACTGTAATGTGCTGTATAAATAAACCTTGTTACTGTAATGTACTATATAAATAAACCTTGTTACTGTAATGTGCTGTATAAATAAACCTTGTTACTGTAATGTGCTCTATAAATAAACCTTGTTACTGTAATGTGCTGTATAAATAAACCTTGTTACTGTAATGTGCTGTATAAATAAACCTTGTTACTGTAATGTGCTGTATAAATAAACCTTGTTACTGTAATGTGCTGTATAAATAAACCTTGTTACTGTAATGTGCTATATAAATAAACTGTGTTACTGTAATGTGCTGTATAAATAAACCTTGTTACTGTAATGTGCTGTATAAATAAACCTTGTTACTGTAATGTGCTATATAAATAAACCTTGTTACTGTAATGTGCTATATAAATAAACCTTGTTACTGTAATGTGCTATATATATATAAATAAACCGTGTTACTGTAATGTGCTATATAAATAAACCTTGTTACTGTAATGTGCTATATATATATAAATAAACCGTGTTACTGTAATGTGCTATATATATATAAATAAACCATGTTACTGCAATGTGCTATATATATATAAATAAACCGTGTTACTGTAATGTGCTATATATATATAAATAAACTGTGTTACTGTAATGTGCTATATATATATAAATAAACCGTGTTACTGTAATGTGCTATATATATATAAATAAACCGTGTTACTGTAATGTGCTATATATATATAAATAAACCGTGTTACTGTAATGTGCTATATATATATAAATAAACCGTGTTACTGTAATGTGCTATATATATATAAATAAACCGTGTTACTGTAATGTGCTATATATATATAAATAAACCGTGTTACTGTAATGTGCTATATATATATAAATAAACCGTGTTACTGTAATGTGCTATATATATATAAATAAACCGTGTTACTGTAATGTGCTATATATATATAAATAAACCGTGTTACTGTAATGTGCTATATATATATAAATAAACCGTGTTACTGTAATGTGCTATATATATATAAATAAACCGTGTTACTGTAATGTGCTATATATAAATAAATAAACCTGGCTTGAGAGTGGCAGAACGGGGCAGGTAAAGTAAAAAAGAAAAGAAAGAAGAAAAGTGGGACAGTCCCCGCTCACCTCTGGTAGATCTCCTGCAGCGTGTCCCTGCTGAAGGCCGTGCCGTCCTGGAAGACGTTATTGAGCGCGTGCAGGGCGCACAGCTCCCTCCGCTGCTTCTCGTGATAGAGGACGGCCGGAGGGGTCGGACCGGGCCGGGGGGGCGCCGCGGCCGGGGGGGTGAGGGAGGAGGAGGAGGACGAGACATCCTGCTGCTGCTGAGAGTCTCTGGACTCCCTGCACCTCCTCCCCTCTGCCCCCACCACCACCTCTGCTCCTCCTTTCTGCTTGCTCACCTTCCACGGCATGCAGCCCAGCTCCTGTAGGCCGCTTCGCCCCTTCCCCTTCCACTCACCGGCTGGAGCGCTTCCCATCCCTGGACATTCACCACCACCTCTACCACCACCGCTACCTTCGCAACGCTACATCAGCGTCATGACGACCATCACCATGGCAACCTCTCAGCCCGCTCGGAAGAGAGGAGCTCTGGGGGGAAGGGGGGGGGGGGGGAGTGTTACAAGGTAAATGAGACCTCACAGCAACACCTGCTCTTTCAAAAGGGGGTGAGAGCAGTGAGAAAAGGACAAGAGGCGGGTGAAAAATGTGGGGACAAAAACTGGGACTGGAGCAACACAAAGATACTCCAGGTGCAGCCAGACAAAAGACCCTCTAGAGCAGCATGATCAACCCTAGAACCCTAGACCCTAGAAAAACAACTAGAGGACAAGACGACTGTGTCTCTCTACGTTTTCCACTTCCTCCATCGTCTCCCTGTGTGTGTGTGTGTGTGTGTTGATGACTTTCCATCCATCCATCTACCCAGCCTGGCCTATAGCTTTGCAGTTCTTTCCATTGCTAGGCTGCCGGCCGTGAAGCGTTACTTCCACTGGAACAGATGCAATGGGGGAATTTGATGCTGCTGAGTGGACAGGGACTCCTGGAAAACAGCTGAAAGAAAGAAAGAAAGAAAGAAAGAAAGAAAGAAAGAAAGAAAGAAAGAAAGAAAAACATTGTAAATGCAATGAAATAGTGTTGTTGTAGTTGATGTCAGTGTCTGGCTGCAGTGCTAGGCTAGCTGTAGGTAAGATAAGAGACACTGACTGGAGTGAAAAAGGTAAACATTCCCAGCAGCTTGGACTGGCTAGAGGAAGCAGGCAGGCAGGCTAGCTATAGAAAACAGACAACAACCAAGGAGGGACAAAACACAAAAATTCGCCTTGCGTTTACACTCCTTTGAAGATACCCACTCGAGGCAATTTACTCGATACTAGGAACCGAAATCAGACGTGAAGAAGTCTTGCTCGCTGGTCTACAGTACGTGACTCTCGTATGATAACACACAAACACACGCACGTACACGCGCGCGCGCGCGCGCACACACACACACACACACACACACACACACACACACACACACACACACACACACACACACAACGGCTCCTTTTACGCCGTTTAACTTCATTTTCCGTCACCGTCCACGTACCTGAAGGCGTCCTGCCGTTGGTTTCACTGCTGTGCAGTTGTCACAACCAGTTTCAAAGCATAATCTGCTCTCTCCTGTTTTCCTGCGGCTCTTCAGTCCTTTGTCTGACACTTTTTTCCTGGTAGTTCTCTCTCTCTCGCTCTCTCTCTCGCTCTCTCCTGGCTTGCCTCGCTCGCTGTGGAGTGCGGACGCGGACATGCGCAGTAGCGTCCATGTTGTTGTCACCGCCTGCGTCAGAGCCATGGTCAGAGCAGAGAGAGCAGCCCCTCCCCTGAGACTGCGAAGGAGGCGTGAGCAAAAAATAAATAAAATAAACCACAATATTGCTTTTTGGGGGAGCACAGAGACACACATCTCAGGCCCGGCGCTAGGGGCGGGCCTGACCGGGCCGGGCCCCCCCATTCAACAAACTGCCCCCCCCCATTCCAAATTTTTTTTTTTTGCTAAACGTTTTTCCGTTTTTCTGTTTTAAAGTTTAACATGGAATCTGGCTGTCATTAGGCATTGATTAACTGAATGCTATTGCTAACTGTTACTTTGAACATCCATTTGCAATGATTCTGGCTGGATATTAACTATTGTAAATTTGTCACAATGAATGCAATTTGTGCACAATGTGTAAATACACTTAATATTAATTGTTTAGGCCTAATTATTTGTAAAGTCACAACACATTAGAGATGTGTGTAGTTCTTCACAGATTTAGCCTCTTCATTTTGCTCTCAAATGCACCAGGTTGACGAATTTTACTTTAAAATGTACAAAATCTTCTTCCGGGGGAGAATCCCCCCGGACCCCCCTTGGGTAGCTTGGCCCCCCCAAGCTAGTGGCAGGCCCCCTCTGTAACTTGGGTCTGGAGCCGGGCCTGCATCCTCTCTGTTTACGGTTTACACCCAGAGGCAGCTTTAGTCATTTGGAGGCCCCATGATAGACTAATATGAGGCCATTCTCCATCTCCGCAATCATAGCTCGTTCTTAAATCACTTACAAACAATTTAAGAGAATTCATTGCATTTGCCAATTTTCTGATTTAGAATTTTCTCTTATGTCCGAACAAAATCTACAAGTGGTCCAGCGCGGTTCTACGAGTCACATAGGCTATAATATTGCCTACCTGCCATGCCACTCCAAAGAAAACGAAATATGTTGTTGACTCTGTCACTTTGAAGAGATTTTGAGTTTAGCTAGGAAAGATTGAAGATTCACTTTTATAGCCACAGTACAGTAATCCGATTACAAACGAGGAATTTCTTAGTGCATGGCGATCACATCACATCAATAGATAAAGCTATCTAGAAAAACTATCAAATCAATCACAAAAATGCGGTCCTTTAAAGTGACATCAGATGGGAGGGTTGGAGGGGGTAGGATCAAGTCGGGGGGGCGGGGGAGGGAGTGACCTCAGCCCTTTCCCAAGCCAGCTGTGCTCAGGGGGCACCGGGAAGAGGGGGGTGAAGCCCTTATTCGTGGGGGCTTTCGGGCCTCGGTGACGAGGCGGATGGAAGTTGGTACGAAACTGTCCTTGTGATGAGAGGTTCTGGTTCCACCAGACCTCAGTCTCCTGCAAAGGAGACTGAGAGTTTTGGGAATGGGTGGGAGGGGTCGTCCATGATTTTTCGAGACCGCTTCAGTGTCCTGGTGGTGTACAGGTCCTGAAGGGATGGCAGGCTGCATCCGATCACCTTTTCAGCACGGCAGATGATGCGCTGTAGTCTGGAGATAGATGTCCTTGAGCGCAGCAGCAGCATATGGCGGTGATGGAGGAGGTGAGGATGGACTCGACGGTGGAGGTGTAGAAGAGCACCATCGTTGCTTTTGGCATATCAAATTTCTTTAGCCGCCGCAGGAAACACATCCTCTGTTGTGCCTTCTTGGTGAGAGCTCTGATCTTCAGCTCCCATTTCAGGTCCCGGCTGATGATGGACCACAATGGAAACAAGTACTGTTGGGAGGAACAGGATACAGAAACGACAATCTGAAGAGCAAAGTAGGAAGAAGTGCATTCCTCTATACGGGGGGAGAGGAGTGGAACAAGATCCCCAATGAAATTAAGTCTGCTAATTCTCTGAATGGTTTTAAAAACCTTCTGAAGAAATTCTTATTGAGCAAACTAGAGTAACACGTCTCTCGGTGTTATGGTATGTTGCTTTATGTCTCCTGTTCCTCTTATCCTTGATTGTTCTGTATTGTTTATCTGATGTTATATGTTGTTGTATACATGTTTTTTATCAGGCCAGGGTCCATGATGGAAATAAGTGTTTGCACATTTCATGTCATCCCTTGGATGTTGTCATGCATTATCCAGAATAAAGTCAGTCCTTCATTCATTCATCTAGAAGCAGAAGACTCTGACACTGACTTCACTTCAGCAAGACCTTTTATTAAATACAAAAATACATTTCGGTGAAGCGACCATCATCTGGTATCCAGATACCTGGACAAAGGGGCCTGTTTATATAGGCAAACAGAGGAGATGAGTCAAGCAATGGAAACAAGGCAATTTGTTTGAACCCCATGGCACAAATCAGTGCCTAATAGACCATGCAGATGCCCGACAATCATAATAAATTAACACACAAAAATGCATCCATAGTTAGTTCCCAGTAAATATAAATATAGATATAGGAATAGGATAGATATAGGAGGAACACCACAAACATTAAAAAGAACAGAGAAAGTACAAAAAAGACTCCTTAAAGTGCAGACAGACCAAATAAGGTATGGGCTCGTTCAAAGCCATCACTGGCTCATGTCAATTAGCATTCTAATAAGAGGCATTGCTAGAGTGTGTCCATACGTAAAAGCAACAGACCAACGGATAAAAATGGTGGTGATAAATCAACTCTATAATGAATCAATAGAAAATGGCATAATCTACTTCATGTAGGAAAAATACATGTCAAAGTAATTAGAGCATAACATTCAATTCATCATTAATACATTTTGGTGATAAAGTTTGTAGAGTAAAAATCCAAAAGGTTTCTCTTCTTTTTAATCCGGTAAGTCAGAGGTTTTCAAAGTGGGAGGCGGGCCTCCCCAGGGGCGCTCCAAGCAGTTTCAGGGGAGGCTCAGTGAATGGAAGTGAAAAAACATTACATTAGTTATGAAAAGGAGATCACATAGAATAGCCTAAATGTGTGTGACTTTGTTGCACGCACGCACACACACACACACACACACACACTCACTCACTCACTCACTCACTCACTCACTCACTCACTCACTCACTCACTCACTCACTCACACACACACACACACACACACACACACAGTCACCCATTATTTTACATGTGTCCCAGTTTTGGAGCCAGAGCAAAGGCCATCTCCTCCAGCAGCTCCTCCTCTCTCCTCTGCAGCTCGTGGATGAAGTGCCCCCTCAGCTCGGCCACCCGGCCCACCAGCCGTTCACGTGTCGCCCTCCGCGCCTCTGGGGGGCAGCACGGGTCGACGCCCACCAGCTCCGCCCTGTGGCCGCACAGAGACAGAGCCGCTTTGAGGCCAGCGCCAGCATCGACCTCCAGCAGGCGCTCCAGAGTCCACTGGCTTGGACCCAGGCAGTCTGTGTGTGTGAGCACTGGGATGACGTGCCCTGTAACCCCGCCTCCAAACAGTTCCATGGTGGTTCGGATCGCCTGTGCGGCATCCTGATCTACAGCTGCAACGATTAATCAATTAATCAATTAGTTCTCAACTATTAAATAAATCACCAACTATTTTTAGAATTGATGGTTTACGTATAAAAAAAAGAAAAAGAAAATAATCTACGTTTTTCGTTTCCAGCTTCTTAATTGTGAATATTTTCTGGTTTCTTTACTGCTCTTTGACAGTAAACTGAGTATATTTGCGTTGTGGACAAAACAAGACATGTGAGGATGTCATCTTGGGCTTTGGGAAACACTGATCATTTTAGGTCATTTTATAGACCAAACAACGAATCGATTAATCGAGAAAATGATCAACAGATTAATCAACAATGAAAATAATTGTTAGATGCAGCCCTATCCTGGTCCGTACCTGTGCTGGAGCCCGGTGCCCGGAGCACCAGCAGGATGGCGTGGGGTCCCGGGCGGGCGAGCTGCAGGCTCCTCAGTGCCTCCCGGGCTCTCTGGCCGTCTCCGAGAGACGAGCCCAGCAGGTCCGGGGTGTCCACCACCGTCACCTCTCTGCCGTTCACCATCGCCGTCCGCCGCGAGCTGCAGCTCGCCATCAGGGGACCCGTGGGTGCCCCCGCCCGGCCCAAGCTGCAGCCCAGCAAAGTATCTGCCAGGGACGTCCGTCCCCCTCCAGCAGGTCCCAGGAGGATCAACCTCAGATCTGGTTCCCTGCTGAGGCCGTAGAGGTCAGGGGTCGGGGTCCGATCCGTCTCCGACTGTCTGTCTCCGGACAGTCCTGCAGAGGTGACACACAGGTTCTGAGTAGATATGACTGATTGATATGACTGAGGTGACCTCTGTGCATGGAGCTGGTCTGATATCACTATAGCAGCGGTCTGTTATACAGAAATAACAGACCGCTGAATGCCGTCATTAACCAATCATAATTGAGCATTCAAAAAGGCCGTGTAATAACAAAATTTAATATCACAATACACAAATGTGACAATAGACCTACATATCGTGGGGCAGAAAAATCTGCATATAGCAACATTGTATTCTGCTGTAGTAATCACAACTGAGATGGCTTGACCATCGCAATATTGTAAAGACATTTTTAAATTGTTGTTTAAGACAATGCCATCGCTAGAAAGATTTGTGGCTCAGAAATAAACAGAATTCTACTAAATCAGACTTTGTCATTGAACTTGTATTGATTACATTGTACGTGGTTTATTGGATTGTGAACCCCTTATCGCAGGGGTTGTGACCCCACTTTGACGTCATAAAAATCTTGGGACCCCAGACATTTAAATTTCGGTACAACATCAGTAATATCAATGACATCATTGATGTCACATGTACAGTAACAGTAATGCTGACTTTTCCCCCTTAGAATTCTGACTTTAATCTCAGAATTCTGACATTAAAATCAGAATTCTGACTTTAATCTCAGTATTCTGACATTAAATCAGAATGCTCGCTTTTTTCCTCAGAATTCTGACCTTAATCAGAGAATTCTGACTTTAATCTCAGAAGTCTTCTGACTTTTTCCCCTCCGAATTCTGATTTATTTATTTATTCTCCTCCAGAAACTCAAATAATTTCTTCACATGTGGCCCTAATCCTCTTCAGTAGTTTTAAACCGTGTGTTGTGTAAAAAATGAAATAAATAAATAAATAAATAAATGTATCGAGTATCAAATTCAGACTCACTTCTGCCATGTGTGAATACGGACTCCTCCAGGCGTCGTTTGGTTCGACTGGGGAATCCTGACGGGAAGAGAGAGAAAGAGAGAGAGAGTGAGTGAGAGAGAGAGTGAGTGAGTGAGTGAGAGAGAGAGAGAGAGAGAGAGAGAGAGAGAGAGAGGTTTGGGGGGAAACTGAACATAATGTCAAGAAAGCAGAAGATGTAGGAGAGGGCAGATCCAGGCAGATTCAGGCAAAACTTACCTTTGAAGACAACAAGCAGCCAGCTGAGTTTGGAGAATAATGCTGATGGAAGAACAATGGACGTTAATTGATTTAAAGTCCCTGGAAAGATGATTCTGTGATTGCCTTGTAATATGTAATAAATTAAACTGTAGGCCTATAAAAAACATGAAAGGTCAATTAGATTCCAATCTTTAAACACATCAATAAAGCTGTTAACCTCATTTCCTGACTTGCTCACCGATGCCAAACTGCCAAACTTGAGACAGCCATTTGAACAAACTCTGTATTCCTGAAACACAAAAAACCAGCATCAGTCTTTTACTTATTAATTATTCATTTAATTATTCTGGTTATTTATATGTTGTACCGCGCAGAGTTCCCACCAGGCGGCTCACCCAGCTCCACAGAGCCGACAGACCTAATGCACAAACAGCAGAGACAAAAGGTTAAAATAATATCCAGATGACTTGATTCAAACTCTGCTCACCTGTGTGCTGCTCCACTCTGGAGCTCTCCATGGTGCTGAACCTGTGTTGCGGCATTTCGGCCACTAATTAGCCATTTTTGTCCATTTAGTCGGCCCTAATGACCTAATTAAAAAATCCGCAGGGGGTGCTCTTTACACTTGCCGAAAAATTCAGCGCGATCGCACGGAAAATAGCCGAACACAATTTCTGCTCACTCACTCTCTCTCTCTCACTCACACACACACACACACACACACACACGCACGCGCACACGCACGCGCACACGCACGCGCACACACACACACACACACACACACACACACACACACACACACACACACACACACGCACACACACACACGCACACACACACACACAGACTTCACATTCTTATTATAGGAGGATACATGTAATTCAAACAGTCATGGTGGCAGTCATGGTGGTGTGAGGTTTACAATATTATCCTTATATTTCCATCTATCTTACTGATGCCAATGGTTTGAGGTGTTGTGTTCTGTGACTGAACCCACCAGTTAGAGAGCAGAAGAGACGGATCGGCCATCGGATCAGAGCGGGGAGCGCTGCGGAGGAAGAAGAGTCAGCATCAGATCCACTGTGATGAAGATAAAATGACCCAGAAACCGTCTGGACTCAAATGATGTTTGTGGTCTTAAACTGCACATTTATAAACATTTGATATGGTTTTGATACAGGGTTTAATTGAAATCTACAAAACTGCAACTAAACAGATCTCAAAAAAAGAAAACAGCAGCTCTCGTTATCTGAGACAAAGTGAAGGAAAGTTTTTTAAATATATCACAACACACACTTTTTTATAGTAAAGGCTATGAAGTTAGAAGTGGAATTATGCATTGACCAAAATTGTCAAACAAATCCAAACAATCTGATATTTTAAAGGTCCTTTGCCTTGATGCAAAGGCAAAGGCTTTGGAAGGAAAGAAATGTGTACATAGGATCAACTTAACTATTTATAGCTTTATATGTAAAACATAGTATTCAACTCCTACTTGACTGGTTGATAACTCATATTGTTACTTAATGCTCCACGTCAAAGCATGATCTGGACGGCACTTCTCTGATGACATCATCACTGCAAGACGACATCACAATGCCATCTGTGACATCACGAGTGTCAGATGAGTTATGACATCACCGGTGATGTCATCACCGGTGATGTCATAACTGCCCAGGCTGGCACAGGCTATAAGTAGGACCACTTCAATAGCTAGAGACGTTCTAGTCTTCTAGTCATGCCACGATCACAGAGTCCCATGCAAGATAGTGATCCTGGAGATGAAGCCTACAGCAGTCCGCCAGATACCCCCAGTCCGCTTCTGATCCCGGCTGGGGCATCTGGAGTTACTCAGAGATTAGACCGTGTCTTGGCAGACACACCTGCGACATCGCGAGCTGCGAGACTTGAGCTAGGTTTATACCTGCTGAATCCTGTACCAGACTCTGGGTCCTTCATCGCCCAGAACCCTGAAAGCACACCAGACTCCGGGTCCTTCAAGCCCGGACAAGAATCTAACCCAGGGTCTGGGTCCTTCGCCCGGAACTCTACAATATATATACAGAATGTTTGTCATAACTGCAATAATCTTGTATAGTCAGACAGGCCTGTGTGTAAACAGTGTGAAGACATTTAGAAAAGGGCAGAGCCTATGTGGGCTGTCTTCATACTTCAAACCCCTGTGGCCTTTGAACCAATACAATTTAGTCGGGGGCGAGGCTTCATGCTGCTGCTCACCTACTTTTAGTGTAGCTAGTTGCTAAACACGTCATTACTATTACACAATACTGTTTGGGAGCTAAGAAGCTGTAAATACTTCAGTGACTCAATTTGATGTTAAGAGCAAACCTCTGACAAAACATAATTCAAAGTTTCAATCCATTTTTTACATAACATAGGCTACATACAAACACACACACACACACACACACACACACACACACACACACACACACACACACACACACACACACACACACACACACACACCTATATATCTATATCTATATATATATATATATATATATATATATATATATATATATATAGCCGATCGATCAGTCAGACAAACAATATGGGCGATATATCAGGGGATTTTTCTGTAGCATGTTTAGGCCTACTAATCAAAGTGAATTTGTGTGTTGCTGGATGACTGACTCTGTGAGAATCTGTAGAGAAGATACCCCGCCACAGTGTAAGCTCCCATCTGCAAGCTGCTGCTGTCCAGCCACAGGCCTGAGCACACAGGGGAGGGAGAGAGGGAAGCATGACATTCATTCATCAGTAGAGCAATGTTGGTTACAGCCTATCATGGGGTTAACCTTTCACCCAAATGTGAACTATGGCCTATGCCCTATGGGAAGAAATACTCCAAATCCCAGGAAGTATCCCTATGTGTTGACTGTTCCGACTGGGCATATCCAGGAATGTGTTCAACGTTAAGGATTTTTTTATTTTATTTTTTTTAGTTATGATATAAACCTGGATGTTATCTCAACCCAGCAACAGTTGTCCTGAATGAGGTAAATTGTGCTCATAGTGGAAGATTGTAACATTTTACACAACTTTAATGACAGTTTGCAGTAGCTGCCACCTGTAGGCCTAGGCTATAAACATTCAGAAAATAGCCTAGTTTAAAAAGTCAGAAAATGGAAGAAAAAAACAGCGTGAAAACATATTGTTTAATTTCATAAACTATTTATGTACCGTATACAGTATCGTTACAATAAACACGATGTCATACATACTTTGAAAGCTAGCAAGTACTTTTATTTGGAAATAGCTAAACCGGAAGTTCTGCCGTTGACTTGACTGTAAAAAAGTGTAAACGAAAGCAACATGGAAAACTAGTCTCCTGCCTAGACAGAGTACAGGTAAAGCACAACTGAATCATTGAACTATAACTACAGTATAACAATCATTAAATCATTCAACTCACTGTCAAGTATCATTCACAGATATCTAAGTCCAGAAATAAATGTTATAATTATTGCTTCTTCTCTTTTTTGGGGGGTGGGGGGGTGTTATCTCACCTGCAACAGCCTCCGTTGAGGCTCCACAGTCTCTCTCCGGTCTGCAGTTACACTCCATGTTAACGTTACCTCTGCAGGTCAGTCCTGTAGCTTGTGGTTATTAGCAGTTTAGTGTCAAAGGAGTGTCAAGCCAGCCGGAATACAGCACTATCACTTGCGCTCTTGTCTTTCACAATGAAAGACAAGCTTTCAAAGTAAAACAGGCTTTGATGTCCCAACATTGTTCTGACTTAGAAAGTGGCAGTGGAAAATAAACAATATATGTATGGAGTAATCTGTTGAGAATCAAAACAATTGTGTCCCAAGGTGTCCTTGTTGATGTCTAGTAAAACTAGATTGTAACAGATCCATTTTGTACAGGACTGACAAATAGAGAAGGCTCCAACTAACACATGCTCCACTCCCACACAACTACATTGAAAAATAAGACTTTCAAATAAAAAATACCACACAAGAAATAACTTTTAAGTCTTAAACTAACCCATAGCAGTGGCACAACTGTTCCTATAAAGCTGCATTACCTGGTGTGCTAGTCAACAGAAACAGCTCCCACTGAAATGCCACAAACTGTAAGCCTGTCAAAACCTGATGCAGCTCAGTTGTGGCTGCAGGAGTCAGTCATTTAGAACAGCACTCTGCACGGGCCTGCCCTCAACATGCACACAATTATGATTTTATTCTACTGGGTGGGGATACAATGCAGTGGAAGGCCCAGGTATGCTCACAATGCTATGCTTTTACTTTGGGGGGAGACACCCTTTTTTCCTAATCGGACAGGAAGAACTGGAAATGCTGCATGAGACGCACACCGACTGACGCACAGGCATCGCCAAATAATGCAAGATAGAAGCAGTTACTGTAGAGTAAAAAAAACTGAAAAAGACAATTTTATTACAAAGGCAAGATGCAAAAACTCAAGTGTCATTCTTGGTTACAGCATTTTTCTGAACATGTGCATAATCCATTCCAATACTCACTGACACCAAAAGCATTTAGAACATAACAACCCAACTTATTTACCTTATTGATATAGCTGGTTACCATGGGGCTGTAACTATAAACCATGCTTAGGGTGTAGGGTGTAGGGTGTATGGTTCAGGGCCGAATGTTGCCCTCAGGCTCTTTCTATGTTCGTCTCAGGACTTCACTGTAGTACGAGCCCTCCCATCGACCATGCGATTTTCGTTAGACAATCTGTGTTGGGCATTAAACTCACCTTATTTCTGCACTTCGAAGTCACAGGTAGGGTCGGATGGGGCAAACTAATTATATCGGAAGCCTAGTTGCGGAAAAAAGTGAACTGTTGTTCTTTTTTAAAAGACAAAGTTTGACGAGAATCACAGAGTTGCCTGGAAACAGAGTCCAGACGCATGCGCATTGGCATCATTTTGTCTTCTGCATACATTCTGCAATGCATTTTAGACAGACCACCACCGCTCACTTTTTTCCGCAACTAGGCTTCCGATATAATTAGGTTGCCCCATCCGACCCTACCTGTGACTTCAAAGTGCAGGAATAAGGTAAGTTTAATGCCCAACACAGATTGTGTAATGAAAATAGCATGGTCAATGGGAGGGCTCTTACTACAGTGAAGTCCTGAGACGAACATAGAAAGAGCCTGAGGGTAAGGCCGAATGCATCGAGCAGAGCAGGACACTTTTTTCATTCCGTTTCTTTCCTTCTTCTTTTTTTTTTAAGGGGGGGGGGGGCATGTTGTCATCGGCCATGTTGGCCATTTTACCCGCCAGCTAAGGAAGGAATATGTATATTCTTTTGAGGATTATGAGTATTTGAAAGACAAACAAGACTTCCAAATGATGCTTATTTACCTGCTACAGTAGCTGGTGAACATATACTCACTGAGCATTTTATTAGGAACACTTGGCAACCAAAGTGACATCAGCTTCCAGGTTGGACATGTTGCATTCTGAGATGCTTTTCTGCTCACCAGTTATGCTGCATTCGTTTATAACTGGCAAGTGGCAAATTGCCAGTTGCTGCTAGCAAAAATCAAATAAAACGCCACATTAACTGGGAGTTCCTACTCGCAAACTTGGGTATGATTTCTCAACTCCTCTCGTCACTTGGCCAGCTGGGCGATAATAGCGTCTATCAGTTCCTGTTTTCTCGTCCCGGTGGTCTGAACCCCAAACTGCTTACAGGCCTCCTTCAGCACTGGCACTGTCAGCTTTGAGAGGGTGCCCTTCTCCATGTGGGTCCTCAGCTCTTCTTCTGGTATCTGCTGCATCCCCACTTTGGGTTTCTTCTCGGCTCCGCCTCCGGCATCGACTGAAAGTTTGTAGGTGAAGAAAAAAAGAAAAAATATTATTCTACGTTGAAAACCCACTTTTGGGCTGGAAAGTGAGTTTTGATCATTTTGATCATCATCTGTCCAAGTACATGCTGAGTTATTGGTATTGATTAACAAAGTTATCAACCCTGCAGATACAGTCCCCTCCGAGACTATTGGAACAGCGAGGCCAATTCCTTTATTTTTGCTGTACACTGAAAACATTTGGGTTTGACATCAAAAGATGAATACGAGACAAGAGATCAGTATTTCAGCTTTTATTTCCAGGTATTTACATCTAGATCTGATAAACAACTTAGAAGATAGCACCTTTTGTAATGGAACACCCAATTTTTAGGTGAGCAAAAGTATAGGAACAGATAGACTTAAAATAGATTAAAGTGAATAATACTTTATATTTAGTTGCAAATCCTTTGCTTGCAATAACTACATCAAGCCTGCGACCCATTGACATCACCAAACTTTTGGTTTCTTCTTTTGTGATGCTTTCCCAGGCTTTCACCGCAGTCTCTTTCAGTTGTTGTTTGTTTTGGGGGGTTTCTCCCTTCAGTCTCCTCTTTAACAGGTGAAATGCATGCTCAACAGGGTTTCAGTCTGGAGACTGACTTGGCCAGTCTAAAACCTTCCACTTTCCCCCCAATAGTTCCAATAGTTTCGGAGGGGACTGTATACTCTTGTGCTATAAGGCAGGATATATTTGACCGATTGAACCCTAGATAAAAACAAAGGAACAAATGACAATGTCAAGTGAAAAAAGTGACTTTGCTTCCGGCTCTGACCCGTTTTGCGTTTGGCGGCTGTTTTGCTCTCTGGGTTGTAGCCGGCAGGGTAGACCAGGTCTTTAAACTCTTTGCCCAGTGGACCCAGACGCTGGTCCATCTGTTGGACCTTCGGCACTGAGACAGAGGAAGAGGACAGAGACCGGGTGGAAGAGAGACAAACAGGCAGCTGTGCATGAGCCACAAGTGAAACTCAAGAGTATTTTTATGTTTGTTGTTTGTTTGCGTCTTACTGATGAAGTCCTCGATGGACTCTGGAGCCATCATGTCCAGAGCCAAGGCCTCCAGGTTCCTGTAGTGCTGCTGGATGACGGGGTTCTCAAAGGCATCACTCCTGAAACCACACACACACACACGACATATAGGCTCCGTTCACACTGTAGGCTTTCAGGCTCTATTCTACATTGATGCTCATATCTCAGCTGTTTTTGAATGACTTTCCATATATTCTATGAAACTAATCTCCAATAGCAATATGAACTGACAGCCATGCTGAAAAGACACATAAGAGTAACAATAACACAACAATATTGCATGTTTTTCCTCCTTAACACTTGTTTTAAACTACGGCTGCAACTAAAAATTAGTTATTATTTTTTATTTTTCTTCTTTTTTTTTATTCCCCCCCCCCCCGATTTTTTATCCCATTTTTATCCCCCTTAGTGCTAATTTACTTTTATTTATCCTGGTTGCTGCTCCACCCTCTGCCGATCTGGGGAGAGCCGAAACTGGCTTCATGCTTCCTCCGAGACATGGGCAGTTAGCCAGCCGCTTCTTTTCACCTGACAGGGGAAGCTTCACTGGTAGGACATAGCACGTGGGAGGTTCACGCTATTCCAACCGGTTCCCCTCCCTCCGAACAGGCGCCCTTAACGACCAGAGGAGGAACCACATTAGCAACCAGGATATTGCATGTTTTGGTGAAGGGGGTTCCTATATGAAGGAAACCCCCGGGAGGCACGGGGAGAAGATGCAAACTCCACACAGAAAGGCCCTTTTGACGACCCCACCCGGGCAGTGGGCACTCGAGGACATGCGGACGGGCACGCATTCCTTCAGCGTTCACAGCGTCCCAGGTGAGAATCGAACCCAAGACCTTCGAGCTGTGAGGCGACAGCGCTTACCACTGCACCACCGTAGCCCCGTTATTATTTTTTCAACTAATCAATTCATCATTTATAAACTGTCTATTAACTCATTGAGTGCCAATGACGACAATCGTCGTCAATTCAAATAGTAACGTAGAGTGCCAATGACGACGATTGTCGTCAATTGCGTTTTTTGACGGTGGGACGTGGATCAAAGCCTGATACATCTCCTGTAAAAATTTGGGGCATGTTGAATGTGTATAACCTATTTTACGGACCCATTAGGTGGCGACAGTGCTCTCCAGATTAGAGAAAGGTGAGGAAAAACAGCAGAAGAAGCCCCGTGATGAAACGGAAACCGCATCGGTATGCATCGATATGCATGAAGCATAACGTTAGCTGTGCCTGCAGCAGCCAATCTGCTCCCACAATTGAGCCCCTCCGTGTCCGCTGCGATAGCCCCTCACATGATTAGTTGTGGAGTTGTTATTATTCTCAGTTGGAAGCGCTGGGAGCCGGTGACAAATACACGCGGAACGCTGTGAAAAAGCTGGGTTTTCAGTGCAGAGCAAACGCAGCAGAGAGCCACCAGAGACACACCAACGGAGGAGGGCTTTGCAGTTGAGGCGGGGGGGTGGGGCACGCAGGGCAGCATACAACACCGACCCAGACAGACCCAGACAGCAGGCTCGATGGACAGATTGGCAAGCTAGAATATCTGATGCCCACCAGCAGTAAATCAAGACCAGCAAGAAAGTGTAGGGTCTGCGCACGCAGGGGCCAGCGCTGCTGGTTGCAGCTAAAAAATATTATTTTGACAAACAAAATTCCTTTGTTTTCGCTGTTTTATTGAAGGAAATTATTTTTGAGGTGTCACTACATCAGAAAATATTAGCTTCAGAGTCAGTGATGTGCTTGAAATGCTTCATTTCACAAAAGGCTGATTATCTCAGCTTCTAATTTGAAACGTCTGTTTTTGGTGAAAACAACCTATCTTCTCCGGCTGATAACTAAAGAACGGAAAATGATATCAATAAACTTTTTTTTGCCGATGATACAATAGAGTATCATCATCGTTCTTTGGGCATGTTCGGTGTTTACATAGTAATATCACACAATATTCTGTGGGCCTCGAGAAATCACTGAAAATGCTCTGAAAGGGCTGGCACTGGGAGCATCCGTCTTCCAAAAGTGGCTGGCACTCAATGAGTTAAATGTCAAGTTACCAGTGAAGTCTTACACTTGCTTCATATCCTATGCTATCCTACTACTATAATTGGAGAGCTATACGTGTACAGTATGTCCGTATGTCCAGAGTTGCAAGGCTCCGATTGCCTCTAAACTTTGCCGAAACACCTTTCAGGGGTCTGGCATGAATCTGGCGTGGAAAAAACAACACAAAAATCAGATTATCTCGAGACCCGTTCATCTGATCAACTTCAAACTTGGAGAGTGTGCTGCTGGGGACCTGCCAGAGTGCAGTGCCAAATTCCATGCAAGTTGGAGACGTGCATAGTTATAGCGCCACCTACGGGGAACACAAAAATGGTTTATCCCGAGAACAGTTCATCCGATCGACTTCAAACTTGTTGCGTGCGCTGCTGGGAACCCAAGAAAGTGCAGTTTTGAATTTTGTCCAATTTGACCAATCAGAACATGGCTTTTTTGTATCTTGAGAACCGTTTGTCCACTTCAAACTTGGGGGGAAGAGGGGTGCTGCCGGGGACCCAACAGAGTGCAGTTACCTGTATTTGAAGCGCAGCTTTGAGACAATCTCCTTCATCTTGTCCACCTGCATGCCCCCCAGTGTCCCAGAGGCAGTGGGACACTGGGGCGCATCCAGCCTCCGGATGTCGTCAGCGAACGGTAGGAAGATGACATTGAAACCTGGTGCAGGAAAGAGTTCCGAAGTCAACAGGGAAAGAGTGATACACGCAGGGAAAGAGTGATACATTGATACAGTGATACAAGAGTGATCCAATTCTGTCAATGGCACTGGACAATATTTAAAGTGCGAAGTAAAAGGTTGGACTTTAACAATGTTGTTCCCTGTTCAGTGTGATGCTACAGTGTTATACCTGTTCAGTCTTTGTTCGGTCTGATGCTACAGTGTTATACCTGTTCAGTCTGATGCTACAGTGTTATACCTGTTCAGTCTTTGTTCGGTCTGATGCTACAGTGTTATACCTGTTCAGTCTGATGCTACAGTGTTATACCTGTTCAGTCTTTGTTCGGTCTGATGCTACAGTGTTATACCTGTTCAGTGTGATGCTACAGTGTTATACCTGTTCAGTCTTTGTTCAGTCTGATGCTACAGTGGTAAATGGCAAATGGACTGCATTTATATAGCGCTTTTATCCAAAGCGCTTTACAATGTGCCTACATTCACCCATTCACACACCAAAGGCGACCAGCTGCCACGCAGGGTGCTGGCACAGCCATCGGGAACAATTTGGGGTTCAGTATCTTGCCGGGGATCAAACCACCAACCTTCTGGTTAGTGGACGACGCGCTCTACCTCCTGAGCCACTGCCGCCCCCCTACAGTGTTATACCTGTTCAGTCTTTGTTCAGTCTGATGCTACAGTGTTATACCTGTTCAGTGTGATGCTAGTGTTATACCTGTTCAGTGTGATGCTACAGTGTTATACCTGTTCAGTGTGATGCTACAGTGTTATACCTGTTCAGTGTGATGCTACAGTGTTATACCTGTTCAGTGTGATGCTACAGTGTTATACCTGTTCAGTGTGATGCTAGTGTTATACCTGTTCAGTGTGATGCTAGTGTTATACCTGTTCAGTGTGATGCTAGTGTTATACCTGTTCAGTCTGATGCTAGTGTTATACCTGTTCAGTCGGATGCTACAGTGTTATACCTGTTCAGTCTGATGCTACAGTGTTATACCTGTTCAGTGTGATGCTACAGTGTTATACCTGTTCAATGTGATGCTACAGTGTTATACCTGTTCAGTCTGATGCTACAGTGTTATACCTGTTCAGTGTGATGCTACAGTGTTATAAACCTGTTCAGTCTGATGCTACAGTGTTATACCTGTTCAGTGTGATGCTACAGTGTTATAAACATGTTCAGTCTGATGCTACAGTGTTATACCTGGTCAGTCTGATGCTACAGTGTTATACCTGGTCAGTCTGATGCTACAGTGTTATACCTGGTCAGTCTGATGCTACAGTGTTATACCTGTTCATTGTGATAATACAGTGTTATTTATACCTGGCGGTGTGACCTGGTTTTTTCCCTCGTCCACCTCCTCTCTCTGGGGCACCAGGGCTACGAATCGGGGTGGGGTGTTCCGGCGAGCGATGTAGCGACACAAGGCGAAGACTTTCTTCTCACTGCACTTCCTCAACAGGGTGGTGAACACACATGCACTGCCTGGAGGGGGACACAGGATATAAAGCTTAGTGGCACTAACAAGGGAGGGGGGGTTGAGTAGGACCATCCATGCTAAAAGTGTTTGAGAATGTATAAGAGCATCAAATCACCAATGATGTCACATTGCGACAAAGGCAAGGATGGTGCACTTCTACACCTCCATCGTTGAGTCCATCCTCACCTCCTCCATCACCGTATGGGACACTGCTGCTACTCTCAAGGACATCAGCAGACTGCAGCGTATCATTCGCTGTGCTGAAAAGGTGATCGGATGCAACCTTCTATGTTCTCAGAACATAGAAGCAATATCAGAAACCATGATCCCAAGAGCCCTGTTGCTAACCACTTCAATCATATGGACCATACCGTTGCTTCTCTCAGTTATACCGGGATTGAGCATGTGCAACTCCCACGGAGGAGGGGGGCAACATTAATAATATTATTTTAAGACGCAAACTCTTTTGGATCTACACTCTGGGTACTCTGGCGCCCAGGGGCCTCAATGAGGGGATGGACATTTGTCCTTTCTTATAACTGTATTTTTGTGTGTGTTGCATTTGAATTGTCTCTCTCGTTCTCATTTGAACTTTAAGTACTCGTGGTCCTTGTTTGCTATGTTTACACCGAGTTTAAGACATATAGAGGCGCCTCTCTAGCGTACCCACACTTTATGATGGCCCACTAGCCTGACGGTGGTGTTGGGCTACTACACTACTGAGTGTTTTTCCTCCTATTATTGTATGTACTGTACATGTATTCACATATATATATTTCCTTCACATATGCAGATTTCTTCCTCAGGAACTAGTACCACTTTCGAACTCACTTAAAGCCCCAATCAGTAAGATTTTTGACATTTTTTACCGTAATATAAGAGCTTTTTAGTCTTAGGACATGGTAGATTGACTTGTAATAGGGAGACTCTCGACTTTATTTATCCCACACCGCCCTCCATTGGCCAGCCCTGGGACTAAGCAGGTTGTCTGCCACGTCCCGTGGCAATAAAAAAAGAAAAGAAAAGGATGCGCGCATGCGCTGTACAGCGGAAGCGCTGTCTTCATGAAAACAAGGAAGTAACTCGATTCGGATTTGCTACGAAAATTATGTTTCACGGAACTATGGATTATTATTTCATCACGTGGTGAGTACCCGATGTCACAACATGTACATAGAGCTTTCTGGCACTGTGTTTTGTTGACTTTGAACGGCGATATCGTTATCGATACTATTGCACCCAGAGGGCGCAGTTTCTCCAATAGCAAAACTTGGAAAACTTGCTGAATGGGGCTTTAAATTAGCAGCATAATGCATTTGTGAATGGTTCTGTTTTTTCTGCTATTTATGTATTGTTCTGTATATTTCTATTACTGCACTACAGTCATTCTGGGTAGCTTTAGTGTATGCCTATGCCCAGGCCCACTTTATGTGGGGATGTGTGTCATGGCAAATTATTGATCAAGTGTTTATTGATTGATTCATTATTAATTATGACAATTCTAAGATGTATTTTGTGAACTGTGTTCTTCATCAATGCAGAAGATTGCTGTTCAAGGAGAACATGTAAGTTCCTGTGAGAACCTGTGTCTTGTTTTGGGAATAGACTGGATTTGTTATGTATTCTAGTGAACATCAGATAACTATTGACGTCATGGAAACTTTCTGTTGTGCATCCAAGGTGGAGGGCGGGTGCGATAGTTTCAGTATATGATGATATGTAACAATGACTCGTGGCTCTTCCATTGACAAATGTAGTCAAGAGGAGACCTCTGTGCACAGAGATAATTGTGGAATAAAACCTCCTATGAACATTTAAAACGGATATCTAATTATTGATGAATCAGCAGGGCATTGCAGCAGATTTTGCCACCACATGTGTTTTTTGTGGTTACAGTCTTGGCTCTGTCCACACAAAAGTTGGAAGTATGGCTAATCTACCACTAACTGTGCTAACTTCCCTTTTGATTATTTTGGTTTCACTATGTGTAATTGTCTTTGTATGCAACTTTTTTAATTCTAAGCTTTTCCTGACACATGACCGAGTTGGCCCACTTGACTGCGTCATGTGACTGCATCATGTGGGTCTTTAAAGATGGCGTCTTTCTCATGTCAGTTTGTCTGAAGAAGGGCAGGGTGCTGCCCGAAATGTTACCACCGGTGTAAAATAAATATACTCAACTTGGAGCCTTGCAGTGTGCAAGCTTTCTTTTTCTTTTGATCGGATGCAACCTGCCATCCCTTCAGGACCTGCACACCGCCAGGATGCTGAAGCGGTCTCGGAAAATCATGGCCGACCCCTCCCACCCTGGACATGGTGTCTTGTAAATACTCCCCCTCAGCAAGAGACTGAGGTCTGTCAAGACCCCCCCCCCCTGATGATTGTTGATGTGACCGCTACGCTGCATACTTACACTAAGTCAAATTCCACATACAGTACAGAATCAGATTACCTACAGTGGCAATAAAAGTGGTGAAGTGATGAATTGAAGTGAACAGAGAAATCAGAAGAAACTGAGGGGGTGTGAGGGGGCAATTGCCCCCTCAGATTTTTGAAATGTTTTTTCCCCCCATATAATTTCATTACTATGGATTTTATAACATGTAGTTATTATCGGCGAGGCCACGCATAGGCACCCAGCCACCCACACGGCACAGCTGCTGACAGCAGGGTTTCTGCTTAACTGGTCAGTATAGTGCATCAATCCCCTTTTCAAACACGTGAAAATGAAATGCTGTTAGTTGTTATAGGCACAGATAGTTGGCTACTTGTACCAGGCAGCTAAAGTTAGCATTGTAATGTTAGCCATCCCTCAATCATGTTGTTTACATGTCATGCTAGCTTGTGGTAGCATAGCATCCTATTTAACATTGGTGGTAAATGAGAGCTGTGTGAGTGTTATGCATTGTGTTATGGCAGTGAGCTGATCATTCTTACCACCACTCTATCACACAGGTTATACTGTAGGCCATAGGTTCTCAGATGTTTTTCAGCCAAGGACCCCTTACAAGATAGAAAATATACCGGGGACCCCCTCATTCTGATTTGTTTCCACTGTAACATGCTTGACTTTTAAATTTATAGGTTTGTTAGATTAGGATGTAATCCATCTGAACCATTTTAGATTTAAAGCATACAATATTTTTGCTGAACTATGAAGCTTTTGCACACACAAAACATTCTTATTTTATTTTTCCTGAAAACTTTTCGCAGACGCCCTTGCAAAGTGCCACGGACCCCTGGGGGTCCCCGGACCCCCATTTGAGAACCACTGCTGTAGGCTAGTTAGCAAAACACGGAATTCCATTTGATGTCTCCAGCCAGGTCAAAATGCAGAGGAAAAGATCACCAATCAGCGTAAAGTCCTCCCAGCCCTGTCTTCAGTGAAGAGGACATAGAGGTTGATGCAAGGAGTAAGTTTAGTGATAGGCTATTTTTCCAGACACTGTACCTGTACTGCTTCCTATGCATTGTGTTTGCTATTAGCATGTTGGCATGCTCCTTTCATCTGTGGCTTTATTATCTACAGATTTGTTCCCTAAATTAATTAGCATTGTGGATAATAGTCTTGAATAACATTTGGGGTATAGTACGATTTAGCTATTTTTGTGTGTGACTAAGTTAATAAGCATAACAGCACAAATAATTGACAAAGATCTCTAAATAAATATTGAGCATTTACTTGAATGAAAAAAGGAACAAATACTGATGGTTAAAACTGAAATGAGATCACAAGAGTCTAATCTTAATGTTAATTTAAAATGAGATATTCCTCTAAATCTGGCTTCAAACGCCAAAAATTCCGGCACCGTTCACAGGGCGGCACGAGTTTGCCCCCTCAGATTTTTGGCTTGCATGATGCCCCTGAGAGAAATGATTGGGGACGTACAGAATCCACGGTCCACAGTGTGACCGCGGCCTTCTTCTGTGGTGCTTTATGGTAGTTGGCATCCTTTATGTTGCATTACCATAAATGTATCTCCACTCACACAGTGTGACATCACCAGTGATGTCATAAATCCTCCTTATTGTGACCTCATTAGTTATGTCATAAATCCTACCCTGCTGGTGGTATAAATAGGACCAGTAGACGGTGAGTACTCACCACGTCACCTCTCTCCACTCACAGAGTGTGACATCACCAGTGATGTCATAAATCCTCCTTATTGTGACCTCATTAGTTATGTCATAAATTCTACCCTGCTGGTGGTATAAATAGGACCAGTAGACGGTGAGTACTCACCATGTCACACTTGTGAGATTTTGTGAGAGCACACCCTCAAGCAGGTGTCTCACACTACGACCTAAGAGTCAACCTTCAGAGATTTGAGTAGCAGTTTCCACCGCACCCTCACCTGAACATTGAGATGAAAATAGTGTGCAGACCCGAACCCTGAGGTGACTGTTGCCACACCTAAGAATCCAGACACATTCACTCAAATAGACAACTTTCCCTTGTGTGCTGTCTGCTGTTGTGGTGTTCAGTTGGGGAGATGGAAAGAACATTTGTGCCCTCTGTGGCCCCCTCGGACGTGCTGATCGCACACCCTCTGCCCCACAGCCAGCCCTCAGCTCAACACAGCATGTTCCCTCATGGACGCCCTCTGACCCACAGCCAGCCCTCAGCTCAACACAGCATGTTCCCTCATGGACACCCTCTGACCCACAGCCAGCCCTCAGCTCAACACAGCATGTTCCCTCATGGACGCCCTCTGACCCACAGCCAGCCCTCAGCTCAACACAGCATGTTCCCTCATGGACTCCCTCCCACCAGCGTGGACCTAGAGACAGAAGTGGAGCAACAGTTTCTGCACGACCCCGCCTGGCTCCCCATACACGACACAGACGCTGCCTTCCACAAGTTTCTCAAGGTGATTCAGAGAGAGGTTTGTGTTGACTCTCTGTTCAGCTACACTCGATCTCCACTCCACTCCAGCTTGTCTTTTATCAGAGATCAAACCACAGGGATGGTGCTGGACTTCACAGAGGTGTTATTGGAGCACACAGCAAAGAATTCCCTGTCTTTACAACGGCAACCGGCGCTGCCTTCAGAGGGCCGCACCAACTACCCCTTCTTGCCTGGAGGGATGGAGGAACTTACTCTGGACAAAATCAAGAAGAGGTCAGAGCTGGAGGACATAGACTTTGAGAACGATTTACTCCAAGTCCCTCCTGGACTTCAAGCTGGGATAGACTTCAGTGACGAAGATGCCAAAACAGTGAAAGCAGACATCAACTTCATGTCCCTTCTGTCCATGTTTGATAACATTGATTTGCAACCTGAGGCAGAAGAGAAGGAGAAAGGCAGAGGAAGTGGAGAAGCTCCCAAACTGCCCAGAACAAACAGCCTGGAATACCTGGGCATCAAGGATGATGTGCCGCCGTCCTCTACATCAGAGAAGGGAAAACAAGTGAAATCCAAACCAGCAGAAGATCCTGAGAACAAGAAATGGGCCATCCCAGTCAACATCACCTCACCCTGCGCTGACTTCTATGAACGCATCCCCAACCCGGCTTTCAAGTGGCCGTTTGAGCTGGACGTCTTCCAGAAACAGGCTGTGTTGAGGCTGGAGGCTCATGAATCTGTGTTTGTAGCAGCACACACGTCAGCTGGCAAAACAGTGGTGGCAGAATATGCTATTGCTCTCTCACAGAAACACATGACCAGGACAATCTACACCTCCCCTATCAAGGCCCTGTCCAATCAGAAGTTCAGAGACTTCAAGAATACCTTTGGGGATGTTGGACTGCTGACGGGCGACGTGCAGCTCAGTCCTGAATCTTCCTGTCTCATCATGACCACTGAGATTCTCAGGTCGATGCTTTACAATGGATCAGAGGTGATCAGAGATTTAGAGTGGGTGATCTTTGACGAGGTTCACTACATCAACGACGCTGAGAGAGGGGTTGTGTGGGAGGAGGTTTTGATTCTGCTTCCGGAACACGTCGGCATCATCCTGCTCAGCGCGACGGTGCCGAATGCTCTGGAGTTCAGCGAGTGGATTGGTCGTATTAAGAAGAGGCACATTTATGTGATCAGCACAGAGAAGAGACCTGTGCCTTTGGAGCATTACCTGTACATTGGAAACACCACCAAGGCAAAGAAGAGGTTCCTGCTGCTGGACGCTACGGACAACTTCCTCCCAAAAGCGTATTATGCTGCTGTCAATGCCATGAGGCAGCAAAGCAGCAAACACGCCCAATCATTTGGCAGGAAGAACACTTCTCATTACACTTCAGCCAATCAGGACCTAGCCTTGTGGCCCCCTCTCCTGCACCACCTGTCCCAGCACCAGCAGACGCCGGTGGTGGCGTTCACCTTCTCCCGGACGCGCTGCGACAATTATGCCCGTTCGCTTACTTCCATTGACCTGACCACCTCTGTGGAGAAGGTAGAGATCCACAGGTTCTTCCAGAACAGCCTGAGTCACCTCAGGGGAGGAGACCGAGAGTTGCCCCAGATCCTGCTGATGAGAGACCTGCTGAAGAGAGGAATAGCCATCCACCACAGCGGGATCCTGCCCATAGTCAAGGAAGTCATTGAGATGCTTTTCTCACAAGGGCTTGTAAAAGTGCTGTTTGCCACTGAGACGTTTGCTATGGGAGTGAACATGCCTGCTAGAACTGTGGTGTTTGACAGCATCAAGAAACACGACGGGACCGGCTACAGAAACCTACTGCCTGGTGAGTATATTCAGATGGCAGGTAGAGCAGGCAGGAGAGGTTTGGATGGCACAGGCACAGTCATCATTCTCTGCAAGGCTTGGGTCCACAACATGGGAGACCTGCATGAAATAATGCTGGGTAAACCTACTGTCCTCCAGTCCCAGTTCAGACTGACCTACACTATGATTCTCAACATGCTGCGGGTGGAGGCCCTCTGCATCACCGACATGATGAGGCGGAGCTTCTCTGAAAACCACAGACACAGCCAGACCCACGAGAAGAGGATCAGGCAGCTGAAGCAGATGGTGTCATCTCTGCCTCCACTAGACATGGAGGGCCAACTGTCCGACCTGGTGCCTTACTACCAGACCGTGACCGAGCTACGCATCACTGCTGAGGCTCTGCAACGCGCTACTCTGGGGTCTGTCAACGGGCTGAAAGCTCTGTCTGTTGGTCGAGTTGTACTAGTTAATAACAAACAGCATCTGAATGCCCTGGGAGTTATTCTTCAGGTCTCCAGTGACCCTGTGAAACGCACTTTGGCAGCTCTGATCATCTGTGAGAAGTGCAATGGGGATGGGGACGGCCCCAACGCCTTCCCTCACCTCTACAACACGGCTCTCTTTATACCTGAAGGCCCATGCAGCCACACACTGCAGAAGCTTAAGCTGCAGGACATCTCAGCCATCACGGTGAAAACCCTCAAGGTGAATCCTGAGAGGATTATCGACGACTACAACAAGAGGCTTGAGCCTCCTGGCCAAGCCATCTCCATGGTGACCCAGGAGCTGCTGCGATTGGCCAAGGCCAACCCGGGCAGGATTGCGACCCTCGATGCAGTGAACGACCTCCAGCTGAAGAGCACCGATGTGGTCAAAGGTTCCAGGAGGCTCTGCGAGCTGGAGCACCGCCTCAAGGAATTCAACTGCGTCCACTCGCCCACTTTCTCGGAGCAGTATGCGCGAATTCACGAGAGGATGAGTGTGCAGGAAGAGCTGGACAAGCTGCTGTTCCTGGTGTCCGACCAGTCTCTGTCTCTGCTTCCCGAGTACCACCAGAGGATCAAGGTCCTGCAGTCGCTGCAATACGTGGACAGGGGCGGGGTGGTGCAGCTGAAAGGCCGGGTGGCATGTCAGATCAGCAACCATGAGCTGCTGCTGACCGAGCTGCTGTTCGAGAATGCTCTGGGCCCACTGGCACCCGAGGAGATCGCCGCCCTGCTGTCCTGTCTGGTCTTCCAACAGAACACCCAGGTGGAGCCGCACATCAACAAGACACTCCAGGAGGGTAAAGATCGGGTGCTGTTGGTCGCCCAGCGTATCGGCGAGCTGCAGAGGGAGTATGCAATAGCGCAGACAGCAGAGGACTTTGTAAGACAGTTCAAATTTGGCCTGACAGAGGTGGTGTACTGCTGGGCCAGAGGCATGCCATTTGCAGAGATCGCCAAGCTCACTGACGTCCAGGAGGGTACGGTGGTGCGCTGCATCCAGCGTTTGGATGAGGTGCTGAAGGAGGTGCGCCTGGCCGCCCGCATCATCGGAAACTCTGACCTGGGGAGCAAGATGGAGAAGGCGTCCCAGGCCATCAGGCGGGACATAGTCTTCACCGCCTCCCTCTACACCCACTGAGGGAGGGGGAGGACAAGCAGGACGGGACTGCTGGTGAATGTGACAAGAGCAAGCCAAGGTGCCTTTGTGTGAAGGGTGAGAGACTAATAACGGCGTGGCTACTATCACAATTGCTTTATTTCACCAGGCAAGTCATTAAGAACAAATTATTATTTACAATGGCGGCCTGGAAGCATCACTGGCGACATCACAATTGCTTGAGTGTGAACATAGAATATATGCCCTCCACATTTTTTTGATGAATTTTTATTAATTTAAAGAATGAAAAACACAAAAAACATTTACAAAAAATAAAACCTATACAAACACATGCAGATTCACTCACTCACAAATATAATCCCCCTCCCTGCAGGGCCCACCCCCCCACAAAGATATTATCTCACAGTACCACATTATGATCGATCATCGCTGATACAGTATATCATATCACTATAGTATAGGGGTGGGGAGGGGAACTCGATACAGCATAGTATCGCGATATTTTGTGTGGCAATATACTGTATCGCACAGATGCTAAGTATTGCAATATTTCATTATATAAATGTGTCAGGTGAATGCAACATTTTGATAGGTTTGTATGATGGTATTGGTCTGTCTGTGTACTTTGCTGCAATAAAAATGATTGAAGTGAGATGAACAGACCGCAAACTTTATCTTAGATAAAACAGGTGTTGACAAAATTTTCTTTTGGAGACATAATTTGCATTGGAAAAAAGGTAATGAATCGCAATATATCGGAATATCGCAATACTCAATATATTGCAATACTAGCATAGCGCAATATTATCGTATTGTGACTTAATAAGTATCGTGATAATATCGTATCGTGGGGCATCAGGTGATTCCCACCACTACTATGTCACTACTATATAGTAGTGACCTCTCCACCAGGCCGAGCTGTCTAGAACTGTATGACATCATCGGTGACCTGGCCACTTTCTTTCTTTTTTTGTGGGGACAGACATATGGACATTCGGTCCCTAGTGGCCACGCCGTAAAAATCATTTACTTATCATCATCATATCATCATTATGAACTGAATTGGGTAGAGGTCTTATTTTCAGAACTGTAAAATTAAGGAGGGGGGGGGGTTGCCGTGTTTAAGCACCATGATTTGCCTGAAGGTCCAAACACCGCACAGCCGGGAAACTAGAGGTCATCTCATGAAGTGACACCTCTGAATTACTGCATGAGCTGAGTTTGGTGTGTGATGCCCAGGGCAGCGCGGTGGGGGAAACACAGCAGCACAGTTGTGGCAGTTGCTTGCCATCCACCATGGGTGGCTTGTCTATTAGCACGGTATTGCAATATTGTGGTTCTTGTGACAGTAAGAAAGTAGCTGGCTGGAAATGTTTGAATGTTTGGCCATTTAGCTCAGTGTTTCTCAAAGTGGGGTCAGGGGACCCCCAGGGGTCCTTGAGGTGATTCCAGGCAGTCCCCAGCAAAAAGAAAAAAGGGGGAGCTGGTGTGTGTTCCCGGGGAACTTGTAATGTGGGGATGGCGGCTGTGTGCGGCTTAAATATCACACAGACAGGCTGCAGCAGGTGAACACTGGCATAATACATAGCAGCCTAGCAAGCTTCATTCATAACGGAGCTATTTGATAGAAACAAACACAAATACGTACTCACATTGGGTTGAAAATAGGAAAGGTGTAGTGTAGTGTAGGTCTAAGTTGTGTCAGTTTAATGCTCCTTGACGTGAGAAAGTTTGAGAACGCCTGATTTAGCTGACAGCTGGCAATAAATCACTCAAGAACAGTATGACAGTTGGATTGTTGATTGCAAGATTGTTAAGATTCAAATGAAGCAATATCACTGTGTGACATTGCGGCCTCGTGCCAAAGATAATCACAGCCGTGACGATATCCAGGAACAACAGTACGACCTCAAGTGTCATACTGCTTTTTTACAACAGTTGTCAAGTTATTCATCAAGTAATAGTATTTTTTTAAGTAATTTGAGACAACAGTACATGAAAATACAAGAAAAATAAAACCTGCAGTGATTTGTGTGTGTGTGTGTGTGTGTGTGTGTGTGTGTGTGTGCGCACGCACATTTTCTATATTTAATTGTTCTCTAATTGTTGTTTTATATTATGTTGAGTTTCCCTGCCCCTGACCAGGTGCAATGGAGAGTTTCAGTGGAACAAATACTAAATGCTTGCCATTTTTGGCATGAAAAAAATCAAATATAAAGATACAATGTAGACAATTGAAAAACAAACAGAAATAATAACAATAACAATCATAATAATGTGTTCATGTGCTAATGCTACATTTGGCTCTGCTGTAATGCAATTAAAGATGCAAATTCCACATCTTTAAAATTACACACAAGACAAAAAGACACACACACACACACACGTACCTGTCACATGGTCTTCCTCAGGATAGAGGAAGACGGAGGGGCGGATGTGATGATGTAGTTTGAGTTTCTCCATCGGTTTGAATCCCATCAGAAAGATTCCAGTATCCTCAAACTCAAACTTCTTGATGGCATCCACCTCTTCCCTCTCCATCACGATCTGTCTCTTAGCATAAACCTTCAGCAAACACAGGCATACACAGACACTTAGGGTACAGAAAACATTGTCTTGACAGAGTACCAGCAATATGAATATCACTAAGGAGCCTCTATGCTAGATACTGTGTTAGCCTGGACGCAAGCCTATCCACCACTGATTCGGTGGCTTTTTCTTTTCTTTTTTTTTATACAACTGATTGGTTGCAGTTAGTTGTCAATCATCACCTCGTAGCAACAAGGTTCACTTCCCAGTGAAGACAACAGTGTGTTCTATGTTGGACATACTATTTTTGAGAGAGATGGACCTCGTCAAGCACAATTCCAAACAACCAATCCTTAACTGACCAACGGGCAAATAACAATAAGAGGAAGATTTGGCAGTCGCATTTCTGTAGCCACCAGAGGAACGAGCAGGTCAATGAGCGCTTATCAAAGCCGGCGGGAAGTACCGCCATGTTGGTCAGGGTTGCCAGATCTGTGTGAAAAGTAACCCAATGCAACCCACAGCAACACTTCAAAGGTAGCCCAATTCCGCTGAAAAACCACTATAGCTAATATACTGTATATCAATGTGGGAAATGAACACCAACAATCAAATGTTGGTCATTTCTGCTATGGGTACATTCTGTCTACCAAACCAGTCATTCTGGTTGGTAACTAACTTGAACCTTCCCCTGCCATCCATCTTGCTAGTAGGTTATGTGCTTTTTCATCTTGTGCCACAGACACAAATGAAACATGACTAAAGGAATATATTTATACATTTGGCACTTAGCAGGTGGTCATTTCTAGGGCAGGCACCAACTATCTGGATGTCTGTGTGTTAAGCTGACATTCAAAGCAGAATTTAGGATGTGTGGATATGTTTCTCTAAGGAGGATGTATGCGAATTCATTGTAAGCTGCAATATATTATATCCTACTTGGTGTCATGAATGGAATGATGGAAGAAAAGTGAAGAAAGTCCAGCGATGTTGGCAGTCCCAGGAAATAAAAATGACTTAAATACAGACTGATAGGAAACGATGTGAAAGCAGCTACAGTAGCTAGTCATTATGGTGTGAGTGAGCGCCCTCGCCTGGGCTTTCTTGATATCGCTGGGCAGCAGCAGGCTGCCGGTTTGGGTGTGGAAGATGCGGGTCTTGCTGAGGACCGGCTCGTTGGTCTCCCTGTACAGCCGGACGGGAGGCGGCTTCCGCTCCATCACCACATTCGCATAAATCCCCACCGCCACTTTCATCCCCTCGCCCAGACACAGAGACACCCTGGGAGGGGAGGGGAACGTGGGTTGGAAGGAAGGAGAAAGGAGAGGAGGGGTCAAGTGAATGGAAAGAACATAAGGGCATTTTCACACTTCTAGATAGTTTGCTCTGGTCTGAATCATTTAATGAGTTTGTAAGTTGGAGCATTTTCCCTTTCGTTCAGTTTCTTTTCACACGGAGAAAAATCCAAGCGAACCAAAATGCATCACTACAGTCAAGGCGTTCCCGAGATATTGTGTTAACAATAGGGGTGTCACGATACACTCAGTTCACGATATGGTGCGATACCAGATATTGGGTTCACGATAACGATACGATATTTTAACAATATTTTTTTGCGATCGATTTGTAAGTTGAGGGGGCATCCTCTATGCCAATTTGAGTAATTTCACCATTTTCATCCTCCGTGTCGGTAACGTCCCTCGTCTGTTCAAACAAAGCAATGAAAAAGAGCGAGCATGCAATCAGATGCAGATCAGTGCCACCATGTTCAGCTTCTTTTTCTTGCGATATGAGATTTCATCTCAACGATACATATTGTCACGTTTTGATATCGCGATATATCGTGGGACGAGATATTGTGACATCCTTAGTGAACGAGCTAGAAAATTGGATTCATGAGGTCACAATGACCTTGAACTTTGACCACCAAGTCCAAGTGGACGTTTGTGACAAAATTCAGTCAAGGCGTTCCTGAGATATCGCGTTAACGAGCTATAAAATGGCGTTCGTAAGGTCACAGTGACCTTGACCTTTGACCACCAAAATGTAATCAGTTCATCCGTTTGAGCCAAATGTGAAGAAATTCAGTCAAGGTGTTCCTGAGATATGTGTTAACGAACATCGGACGTACGGACAACCCGAAACCATAATGACTCTGGCTCGGCTATCGCCGGCGGAGGCATAAAAATGCAGGTGCGAAAATGCCTTAAAAGAAAGAATAGTTAATACGAGTAGACAGGAGGAAAAAGGAACGGCCTGAACATCCATTGAATCCTTGAAAAGCACAAGAAACCAAAGTAACTTTTCTGTGTCTGGGGGATGAAATGTAGGACTCATTCCTACCTAGACATGGCTCTCTTCTTCTGCTGCTTGGCTCTGACCCTCTTCGTGAGGTCCTCCAGTTTCCCACATGGCTCCAGCTGCAGCCCCAGCTCCGCCTCGTCCTCCGGTGGACTGACCACGTCGCAGAAGAACAGCGACACATCAAAGCCGCCTGGTTTCATCATGTGCATCAAATCGATGAGCACGCCTAGAAAAGAAGGGACTGCTCAGAACTCTTGGGTTTCCTTTAGTATCCCTTTTCTTATAAAAGGGAGCATGTGGGCAATCTCTGTTCTCACCGTTTCTATTTTTGTCCCACTGATGTCATCAGTGATGTCACTTGAGCAATTGTGCATTGTGACATCACAGTGATGACGTCATCAGTGATGTCATCAATCTGAGGCTATAAGTGATGGGAGTATAAGGAACCAGACGGAGAGAGAGCTCTTGAGGGGGGACGGGAGAGGGTGACCCTAGGCGGATCGGGTTTTACAGAACTAGGGATATCGCACGTGTGATTGCTAGGCTCCCCGCTACGCGCGCTTGCTAATCGCCCGTACTGCAGCTCGCATTCGCAGCTCGCCCGCTGCACGGCCTTGCCCGCAGCTCGGCTGCTGTGTGGCCAATGAGACCAGCATCACTGATGATGTCAGATTTATGACATCACTGATGATGTCATCAGTGGGATTTATGACATCACTGATGATGTCACAGTGGGATTCCATCAATGGGACTTATGACATCACTGATGATGTCAGAAGGGCATTTATGACTTCACTGATGTCAGTGGGATTTATGACATCACTGGGATTTATGACATCACTGATGTCACAGTGGGATTTATGACATCACAGTGGGACAGACAGAGAGACAGAGAAACAGAGCCCTAGCTCCCATTTATATATTTGAGATCAAACAGAGACCGTTGGAATAGTAGAAGGCAGATATTAGAGGCATCATGAGAGCCAAGCTGCCTTCAAACTATAGACTATGAAAAAGATGGACGTAGTGAATAGTTTGAAGCAGTGTTTCCATTATCCGGTAATTGCCGGACTTTTGGCATTATAATTAATCAAAGTCCGACAAATTAAAATCTACCGTCAGCAGGTCCGGTGAAAATAATCCCTTCAGCACAATTTGAGTTGGCTCAAGTTGCATTTCCACACAGCACCTCCTATTAAATAGCCGAAATGAATATTTGTATGTGTAGGTTATAGTGTGTAGGCTATTGTATGTTATGCGATGAATGCATGTGCCTGCAGTCAGCAGCAGCTCTGTCTCAACAGTTGGAGATAGTGGCTATACCGCGCCTGCATATCTACATGCACACCGTCCTGAAGCAGAGCCAGGCGAATCGCCTCCAGCTCTAGCACGTTAATGTGGCGAAGATCCTGAGCCTCCCACCGGCCGTTCGCCGAAAAATGCCCGCAAACCGCACCCCATCCCCAGAGGGAGGCGTCGGTGCGAATCACCAACCTGAGTGGGACAGGGCCCAACCGAGTACCTCTCGAGAGGTAACGGGGGTCCGCCCATATGGCCAGCGCCTGCCGGGCCTGACCTGTCAGAGGAACCCTGCGATGACGGTCCCCGGCCGCGTCCAGGCGAAGCCTGAGGAACCAGATTTGGAACGGGCGCATGTGTAGCCTCCCCAGTGGGAGCACATGCAGTGCTGAGGCCATCAGGCCCAACATGACTGTGCACTGATGCACTGACACCGAGGGCACAGACCTAACATCCTTGCTGTCCGCACTGTGCGAGCCTGTCGCTCTGGCGAAAGGCTCCCAGGGAGTCTAGCTCGAGCCCCAGGAAGGTCGCCCCCTGCGCTGGGACGAGGCAACTCTTCTGCCAGTTCACCAAAAACCCTAAGGTTTGCCGGTGATCGGTCACCACCTTGGTATGTTCCATGGCACGGACCCTCGAGTCGGCCACTATGAGAGCGTCGTCGAGATATAGGAAAACGCGGATCCCCCTTGCGCGGAGGGGAGCCAAGGCTGTCTCTTCATATCTCTGTCATATCTACAAATTTATTTTCTGAAACCAAGCGGGTCTAACGTTATTGTCATTGACGATGATAGCGTTAACTGAAAGCAGACTACAGCTGATTGACACACAGTGCTCTAACTCACTTTCCGAACGGACAAAAAGCTTATTTTTTTTCTGATTTCCCCCCCATTTTCTGGCCAATTGTACTTGGCCAGTTTCCCTCTGGTGCCCCGGTCGCTGCTCCACCCTCTGCCAATCTGGGGAGAGCTGTAGACTAGCACCATGCTTCCTCCGACACATGCGCAGTTGCCAGCCGCTTCTTTTCACCTGACAGCGGGGAGCTTCACCGACAGGACGTAGCACGAGCACATGGGAGGATCACGCTATTCCCACCAGTTCCCCTCCGCCCCTAGACTCAGCCCTCAGTCTTAATCTGTTTCACTCCTGTAAGACTGAGAATATTACTATTTAAATCTTTGCATAACGTTAGGTGGCGCTGTTGGAAGCCTTGCATCGGAGAACCAATCATGAGTGTTGTGGGCGGGCCTGCTTTCTGGGGGCAGATCTCATGCAGAACCGGTGTCTCGCAAAACATCGTCGCATTTGCGGAGAAACATATTAATCACGTAGAAACAAACATAACCTGTTAATAGGACGTGTTTCATCCGGCCCCGGCGGCTAGAGGTCTTTCCCCCAGCGATAAACCCGACTCCCGAGGCTAACGTTACAGAGCCTGCTGGCTGCTGATGACTTCACACAAGTTCACAGTATCAAGCGGACCACTTCCGGGTAGGAAAAATGATTGTAAAATAAACCACAGCTATAAATTTTGTTTGGAGCATATCAGCTTCGTGCTCTGTGTTAGGACTATGATAAATGGCATTGCCGCTCCCAAATAAAATTCTAATAATAAATGTAGGCGTGTCTGCTGCCGGTGGTTCTCGCCGGGCTCGGACAGACAGTTTCTGACAGTGAAATTCCCAGACGTTTGGTGGCGCAGCTCACCAAACGTCTGGGAGCCGAGACTACTCCGCCCCCAACAGGAGCCCCGAGCCGCCTAATGGCCTGTGATCGGTGAGTTGCGCTATCACTGGACAGAGGCCTGTCAATGACGCTGAAAACAGCCTTTTTTATCGTCTATTTTAACACATTGACTGCCAGCCGTTTTTTTTTTGCTGTAGGTAGCTTCTGCCAGGCCGTTTTTTGAGGATTCTGGCTCATTTTAAAAGAGCCGAGGATTCTTTTCTGCTTGGAGTTTGTGAACACAAAGTTCAGAAAAGTACTAATAGAATGTGTGCTTTCTCTGTCTAAAAGAGTTCGTTTGTAGAGTTAGTAGTTATGTAGATATTAGCCGTTGAGTACAGCATGGTTTCAGCTGTCTGAGAGTGAAAGCTGAGATAATCGCAGTTTTGTGAAATTCAATCAAACAGGCAGAACAGTCACTTTAACCATTTATTTTTGGCATCAGTGAGAGATCAGACATCCAAACAATATAGTTCCGAACGCCCTCTCCTTCAACTCCTCCCTCCGTGGGCGTGTCTAGTGGCTTTCAGCCTGCGTTTGTCACAAGCGAGTGGTCTCCTGCTGCTGCTGCTGCAGCGAGTTCGAGCAGCCTCCCTCCCTGGCAGCGAGTTTGAGCAGCCTCCCTCCCTGGCAGCGAGTGTGGATAGGTCTCACTCGTCTCTTGGGTTTGAGAGCCCCGATGAAGCCCCGTGCGACTCTAGGCTTATGCAAATTTGCAATCCCCCGTGTGCTGCTGCTGGCGCGGCCCGAGAGCGGCGAGTCTGGTGACTGATGACTGTAAAATCGGCAAGCCATTTCCTTGAGAATGGAGGAAGCAGCCGCGGGAGGCGGCTGCTTTTGGTTGACTTTCTCTCTGTCGGGAGGGCACCGTCGCCACCTAGCTGGTCGGTAAAATAGATTATACACATTCAATACTTCCAATATCTCCATAGGAGACGCAGGGGGCATTGATCCACGTAGCACCGTCAAAAAAAAAAAATTGATGGCAGTGAACCGCTGGATTTTTTTTGACGTATATATACGTCAGTGGCAGTCAACGTGTTAATCTAAACAAGTGAGTTTTATAAAAACAGTTGTCATGAAAGGTGAAATTAGCTATAGAGTCCAAAACCGTTTTTTTCTACCCGGCTGTAAACATGGTTATTTCTGTTTATTAACATGGGGGTGAATGAGGAATGACTCCCTTTGGAGCCAGCCTCAAGTGGCCAGTTGAGGAACTGCAGTTTTTTTATACTGCCGCATTCGCTTCATCTTTCCAAGCCGGAACTCCCCCTTCACTTCAAACCCACCCGTGTCTTTGAGGTCTCCGGCCTTGGTGCGCGCCTGCCAGTTCTTTGTGTTGTCGCCCCCGTGTGGCTGGTCCCTGCAGGTGAAGATCATGAGGCGCTTGTGTGACAAGCGGAGCTTGATGTCGTTGTAGAGGTTGGAGCAGCACCACAGTGCATCACCCAGTGTCGTCTTCCCGCTGCCCATGGTCTCAGCTGCGAGCTGGGCACCCTTCGCCCCCCGCAGGGCCTCCACCTCCTGTACCCGCTTTGCACCTGGGGCGGAGAAAGATGATAGGGATGAAGAAGGGAGTCAAAAGATGGAAGAGAGTGTGCGTCCTGGTAACACACCTGTTAGCACGCATACCACAAAGGCTCGGTCCTTCGCACAACCGACCCGGGTTCGAATCCGACCTGCGGTCCTTTGCCGCATGTCATCCCCTTTCTCTCTCCCCACCTTTCCTGTCTGCCTACTGTCCTATATAAAAAATAAATAAAGGCGAAATGCCCGAAAAAAGATGGAAGAGTTATATTAGGTCATAACTAGAACGACCACACCGCGGATATATATGCCTCCTGCCGAACAAGTGAGCAGTCGACATCCATGTCTGCCCAGACTTTGACGTTTGAGCCAAATGTGAAGAAATTCCGTCAAGGTGTTACTGAGATATGGCATTACTGAGCCAAACCAGATCAAAAGACAGATCCTGGATCTATTTATCCTCGATTCGTGGTATGGTCGGCAGACCGCTGGGTGCGTTAGTTTGTGTCCGGCGCATGCCGGTGCGAATTCCCCATGTTAAAAACAGTGTTGTTTGGCATGAATGACCCCGCCCAGCCAGAAAACTAGAGACTAAGGTCGTTTTCACACATATTTGGGTCGAGCCAGGCGCTGCCGCAGCAGTGAAAAGTATACAATGTTTCAATTTTCAACTAGAGCGGCTTCGTTTCACATGTGTTTTTTATCACCGCGCCCAGGCCGTCGTTCTACAGAGTGGAGCGTCATGTATCCATGCCAACCAGACGGAAGTAGACGCGTATAGCGTAATTCCACCCGGAAAGGAAGCCCGGGATGTAAACAGAACTGAACGATTGATTGAAAAGTTTATTTCTATAGGGACAGATAGGCTACATAAACATAGAGCATTCACAGTCTTTGTTATATATCCTAATATAGCCTATTGCTAGTTTGCAATATTTGTCCCTAGATAGAGAATGGAGAATGAACAACGCCGTTTGCTCTTGGTACTGCTTTTTGCATTTTACATCGTTTGTCTCTTTCAATATCGGGAAAGTGTTGAATTTGAAAACGAGGCACGGCTGCATCTGGAAAACAATGTTTTCATGTAATGGAGGCGGCGGATGCAAATCTCCAGACAAAGCAGGACAAGGCGCAGATTCTTTCTGTTGAACCGTGAAGCCCTCACCATACCCAGATATTATCGGCGAACAGCCAGGTAAGTTGTAAACATTAACGTTTGTAACGCTAGGCTTGCTATGCCCTTGGTGGTAATTTGGCCAATAACTGTTTATGCAATGTTTGTGAACGCCGAATTGACGTTAACATTAGAAATACAGCATTAGAACGAGCTGAAGTCGGCGCGCGTTCACACATCACTCGCGCCGTATTTAGGGTAGGGTTAGGGCGACGCAAGCCGCTCCGAAACCACCCTCTCCAGCTGAACCGAGAGCGAGTGAATTACGTCGACTACGAGTTCGAGTGGCATGTTCACACTGACCCAGTCGCGCCGTGTTTGGCCCTAAAACTCAGTTAAGTCGACCTAAACGTTCCGGTGTGAAAACGACCTAAGAGGAAGCTACACCTCACGCTGTGCAATGGAGAGGGGAGAGGAGGAAAGAATTCCACCCAAACCTAGTCCTTAATTTTTTTAAATAATAATTCGATCAAAATTCCACATGATTGACATGATTCCTTAATGATCAATTATCGATTTTTGATTATTGATGCCCAACCCTATGGCCTAGGGCTGGGCGATATAGCTAAAAAGTATATCGATATAAAATATTTCATATCAGTCGATATTGATAATTATTGATATTTTTAATGACCCGTTTTTATTAATACAAAAAAAACGAGAAGAAAAAGTTTGCATTTAACCACTTTATTTTCACACAGGCACACAGGTAATTGCAATGCTAACACTGTCACACATACAGTACATGCTCTTAGTGCAAGCAGTAAGTTACAGACACGGCGGCGTTTTATTTTGATGACATAGCGTTGCCAACCTTATCAAACAAAAAACGTTTGGTAACGTGTATTTCAGGGTTGAACGTTCAGTGAATGAGCTGCCCCGCATTCCGCAAAGTAACGTTGCAGACGTCCGCATTTGTGAAATTGGTGTGTAACGTTAACGACCCGGCCAGGACTGCGGGCTCAACGGTAATATGGAATTGGAAAACATGTTAACACGTCAATTTACGTGAACATGAATTGAAACTCACATTGAATTCTTTGTAACGTTTACAGACAACAGTGTTCTACTTTCAGCGTCCCTTTTATTGATAATTTCCTCCATGTCTTCTCCTCCCACACTTATTTTCTCTTCCTTCTGTATTGTTATTTGTTTCACGTGTGGTGGGAGCTTGGTGGAACCAAACGTGCTGTTCGCATCACTAGCACTGCCCATTGGGATATGATTGGCGGTTTATGAGCTGGGGCGGGTGCACGCTCAGGGTTTGTTTGACCTCACTGCTAAGTGATTGGCTGTTTCCGTGTCACTCGTAGCACGCTCCATTAACAAGGGAAATTTTTTCATGCAGCCGTGCTATCGAACGTCTATCGAACAATTGTTTTTATTGTATTGATGACGTCTCTATCGCGATATATATTGCTATCGTTTTATCGCCCAGCCCTACAATGGCGTACGAGTTACTCCGAATGCGCTCCGCTTCAGTTTGGCACGTTAAATTAGCATTTAACCTTTTGTTTTGTTATATGATCACATCTCCTATGTGTCCAGATGAGGAAAGGACATCACATCACTGAAGGGTGAAAATATTGCATTACTCAATTAAGATTAAAGTATTCCTGCAAATGCAGTGGTCAAGTTCAAGTCTACCTAGGCTGTGGTTCTGATTTATTTTCATAAAAAAAAAAAAAAAAAATGCAGAGTCGTACCAGGTTCACCGAGGTCGTGGTAGACATACACGTTCTTGAAGGAGTTCCCGAGGTTCTTGCTCTGCTCTGTGCCATAGAAAACCAGAGCCACTAGATCCCTGTAGCTGCTGATGATCTTGCTGGTGTAAACAGTGCGCACGCACTGCAAGGAGAAGACAGACAGAGATTAACCATCACAAGCCTGAATAAACGAAGGACGGTAAATCTGAGTTTAGTAAAATGTGGGAAATTAAATAATCATCAATCCACGCATCGATTAATATATATATATATATATATATATATATATATAAGCTTGTTTCAATACCTGAATAACCGGAACTGAACCTCAACTCGCCCGACCGCGCCCCTTTATGCTAATTCCTTCCTACACAGATTAAATAAACTAGAAATACCGCATCACGGTTGTGTAAGTCAGCAGTCTACATCCACGTCTGTCCAGACTCATACAAGCACAAATACCTTGAAGCCCACAACGCAATGCTGTGCCCATTCAGCCTTAGGCATCATTCAGATTCAATCCGTTGAGATGTATTGTAGTCCGGCTGTAGTACATCGTCCCACCTCCCCTTCTGCCTTCTCCCCTTCAAAACAAGCATACATGCGAGCGAACCAGGAAAAGACGTTTTTAAAAGGCTGTAGGCTATTTTTTTCGTTTCGTTTCTGTTTGATATCTGCTATTTCATGCTGATCACTTTCACTCGTAATATATCACTCAATCACACCGCTGTCCTGTGTGTGTATGTGTGTGTGTGTGTGTGAGAGAGAGAGAGAGAGAGAGAGAGAGAGAGAGAGAGAGAGAGAGAGAGAGAGAGAGAGAGAGAGAGAGAGAGAGAGAGAGAGAGAGAGAGAGAGAGAGAGAGAGAGAGAGAGAGACAGCAGGCCAATGTGGAGTTTTGCGAGGGGAAAATTCTGATGTGGCCCTCATCAGTGCGTTGTGGCAGTGCGCCATAAATGTATTAATGAATGGGAAAACACTGGCTGACCACCTGTCCTTACTCTCTAACGTTAATTTGACAAGCTGGGAGTGGGTGAGTTCGTAAATTCAATCTGATGTTCTCTACACTAAATGAGAGCGCGACTGTTCAAAGAAATGTTGTCTTTTCAACATAAAAATGCATACTTTTTCCTACATTCGAAGGTAGAGCCAGCACACCAAGGTATAATTTAGACTTCTTTATTTAATCAACAACTTCTCAATCCAAGATGGATCTCCATCTGGGCCTAATCATGTTCTGCTTCTAGCCCAGCACCCACATTTCCAGATTGCCCACACCTGTGAAGGACTTACTTTCAGGAAGTGGACAGGGACAGAAAACAAGGGACAGGCAGTAAACAACAAAGACAAGAGAAAGAAAGAAAGAAAGAAGTTGCCAGCTTAATTACCTGCATGGTCATGTCAAAGTTTGAAGGCTCTCCGTCTTCTCCTTTGACGAACATTTCCTTGGAAGCATCAACCAAGAAGACCAAACTATCTCTCCCTGTCACCTTGTAGTATTCTCCTGACAAAGACATGAAGACAAGAATGAAAGCATCATTTGGCATGCAGTAACAGTGTGCAGAATATAGGCAAACCTAATCTTCTGGAATTATTCTGATACAAATATGTAAGATAAAGAAAAACCAAAAATGTGGCAAAAGAAAGCTCAGCAGGCCAAAAGTATAGCAATGTATGCCATTAAGTGCCTCTACTCACTCCTCTATGTTGGCAAAGCAACCCGCCCATTACGCAATATGCACACACATACAGTAACTGAACACCAAAGTGCCACACACCACCGGGATACCAAAGGCCCCCTTGTCGACCACTTTATCCAACATTTTGCTCCAAGTATCCAAGAAGCTCCTTTTTCTCTTTAATCTGATACAAATATAGAATGCTATCTGCTAAAATATGCTAAATTGCATGTTAAATAATGTGCATTGCATGTAAAACTGCATGGCAATATAGGCATTCTTACGTCCCTCCTTACCACCACTGAGGTGTCATTTAGCAAGGCCCTTAACCCCAACCACTCAAATGGAGCTGCTCAGTGGCACTGCTGACCAGTACAACCACAGACTGATCTGCTATCACAGTGGTCCCCAACCACCGGGCCACGGCTGGTACCAGGCCGCAACGCATTTGGTACCGGGCCGCGAGCCCGGTCCAAAAATAATAATAATAATAATAATAACATAGGCTATAATATAGGCGGTGTGTGGTAGTTGAAACATAGTTTCAAGTTGACGTTTTTCATTTATGTTTGTAGTTGAAACAAAAACATAATACTGTAGGCTACATACAGTACAACACAAAAGGCTGTTATTTACCCTTTGTCGCCACCTGGTGAGTAAATATATATGTAACTAAAACCATTAAAATTGACAACCGGTCCGCAACTTTTTTTTCCATGTATCTACCGGTCCTTGGCACAAAAAAAGGTTGGGAACACCTGTACTATCAGACTGTGGTTGTACTGGTCAGCATCTACTCTCTCAAGCCAGACTGTCTCTTCTACATTCTGCGAATGCAGCTTAGACAGTCCGTAATTCACGCCCACAGAACATGGACAAAGGAAGTTTGGGGGGAAAACGTTTCATGTCGGAGGAAGTTCGAACCGATGCAGGTGATTGGAGATACAGTACGAGCGGATGTCCCCCCTAAAGCCGGGACATCCGGGATATCCCCCTATCATCGCTCATTATTTTCCCGGAGTTTCCCTTTCCGTTTTGAGCAACTTTTCCCTGCTTGAAGTACAGACGTTTAGGTGGAAGCATTTGAAAATTACGAGAGCCAACCGTCTGTTTTAAGAGACTAGTCAGCTTCCAACCACAGTTTGAACTGCAGGTATGCAGGGTGCTCCTGAAAAAGAGAGCATATCTCTGAGGGAGACTCCCCCTGTATAAACAAATGTATCACACTCCAACAATATTACAACAATATTTACATTTGACTGATTAGCTGATGTTCTAGCAACGGAATGCGTGCAACACTAGAATACGTTAAGTTAATGTTCTTGTGAGCCAAGAATGATGGAGTATGATAGTGAAGTGCAGGCATACAAAGAGAGCTAAGGAGAAAAGGTACAGAGGATTAAATTATCAAAAGGCAGAGTGATTGTTGATCATTAACAGACTCTTCTCAATGCAGTAACATGATGCAGTTTATTTCTTCCTACCCCCTGAGTCCTCTCCTTCCTCATGCTCTTCCTCCTCATCCTCATTCTGGTAGAACTTGTTCCACTCTGCCATGGTGTTTCCTCTGCCGTCAGCGATCACTAAACAACACAGAAGGTCAACAATTAGGAAATATAGCTTGCAGACAGTAGAAAGCAAAACGCGTATGAAGTGTAAAGTTAACGTTACCCTAAAAGTCCCCTCGTATATTACTCCGTACATTTGCGGAAATTGCCATAGAGCTGTGCAAACGGCAAACACAAACCACAAACCTGAACTGAAGCTGCAACTTCAGGCGGGCAAAGTTATCTATTCTAGCCTTACCTCCGCTAGCTCGTTATTAGCCACAGTTAGCTAATTTATTTGTGTTTCCTTTGTTGACAACAAATCTCTGTCAAGCAAGAAACGTAGGAGTGAACTCCTGAATAATGTAAAAAAATAATAATAATAACTGCAGAGTGAGTTATTTTACGTACCGTACACTGTTGATGTATACGCTAATCACGTCTGGACTAGCTGGGAACAGGGGCACAGAGCATGGATGTATGGCACAGAGAGACAGTTCAGCAAGACGGCCCAACTTCAACTCACTTCCTGTAATTTTGTCAGGTGGGTGTTTTGCCCATGGTTTTCCACGGACACGCCCACTTAGGAGACTTGCTGCTACCATTAGAATTGGCTAGTGTCATCTAGAGATAGAGTGGCGTCAGCGGAGGACCAAAATGCGAGACTCATTAGCAGCTCGTTAGCCAATGAACAGCCAGGAATGGGTCTCATGCTACTTTTGCATGCTAAAATAAAGCTGATAATGTACAATTTGATTCAAGGGGGGAAACACCCTTTCAGAGTACAACACAAGCTGTCTATTTTGCTGCAACTCGACAGTGCTGCTTAATACAGGATCTTACTTCCTGGAACTCTTGAGAGTAAAAAACTGGTCCATTGGGGTGAATGGAGATGTCGGGACTCTTCCATCTACATAGCTCTGGAATTGGCGGGGCCTGCGGTGACCGTCACTTCCTGTATCTGTACCGCGGCGGTTTCGCCACTGCTACGCCCCGTGAGAATGGTCAGCCAATAAATTTACATACCGTTGACAGCCAATCACAATCTGATAGCCACGCCCATTTAGGAGACCGGAAGAGTTCCGTTTCGTAATGGGATTTCAAGCAAGATGGCCCAACTTCAACTCAGTTCCTGTCATTTTGGCACGCTCGTTTTGCCCATGGCTTTCCACGGACACGCCCACTTAGGAGGTCTTCGGCAAAGTCAACGTGATCTCAGATTATGACAGATCCCTTGACCCCCATAATCATTAAAGTAAATATTCGGCTTACTGGCACACCCCCCCTATACTAATAGGTCTGTGACTCTGTAGGCCACACATGGGCCACTTCTGTTATAGCATTTCAGTCTTCAATATGGAATATCTTTCAATAATCGTTATGACTAAAAGGCTAAAAGTAATCTCATGTGTAATAAATGACTGTTCTACATTGAAGTAAACATTTAAATAATTAACTCGTTGGTTCTGGTTTTGGATTTATTTAGCTTCAAGAGTGCATTTTTGTTCTTGTGTGACCCTCAACACAGGCTTTGAGAATCCCGGGCCACTTATTGATACTTTGCTTAAATTAACCCACTCATATTCTGGTTTATTTCAAGAAAAACATTTCGGCTAGTGGAAATTCTAATTGGCTGGTAACTTTAAAATCTAGCAGCCATATTGGCAGGTGGTCAAAAAAGTTAATTTCAAGCCCTGCAGGGAGAGCAGGTGGTGATATAGGAGTGAGTGAGAAAATGATCAAATATTTGGTGGTTAAGACTGAATAATGACATCACAACTGTTAATTAAAAATTAGTTATTCCTCTAAACCTGGCTTCAAATGCCCCACATTTTTCATGCTGGCGGCGTTCGGCCCTCAGCAAAATCTGGTAATGAGGATTTTTTTTTGTGGCCCTCTCATCAAAGTTGCCCATCCATGGGTTACGGCATGACAATATTTGTTCGGCCCCCGGCAACAATCTGGGTTTCTCATGTGGCCCCCCATGAAAAATAGTTGCCCACCCCTGCTGTAGGCCCGTAGTGATATTTAACATTTTATATACATTTTTATGATTTGAGATCTATTTTTAAACAATTTATTGCTGTAATAAAGAAATATATTTTAACCTGACTCTTATCTTGCAGGTCAGTTATTAAAGTATTTGCCCTGAGCCAAAATAAAATTGAACTGGAAACACACGTCTCTGCTCCCTTTTCTTTATCAAACCTGATGTTGGGTATTTTATGGACTTTGATGTGGTATTCCCTGGGTGAAACTCCCAGAGTGGCGTAGTCTGGCACAATACCTTCTGTCCGGGCCTTGGTGTCCTAGTTACACTGGCAACGTGTGTGCTTTTCTTTAATGTTCGGTTTATTTGACTGTCTGTTGAACTGAAAATTCAAATACAAGTGGAAAAAAGATGGCATGTTTTACATAAATGAAGTTGAAGTAGTTGTCTTACTTTCTGAACAGCGGCTCCCAGCTGCACTCTGTCAGGTGTAAATCAAGCCCTATGTAGGCTGGCTGGGCTGCAGGTGACGTCACTGGGCTTCCCTTTAAGTCTATCTGTGATCAGCACATGGCCAGTGTCAACATCACACACCCACCAGCTGGCTCATATAGGCTCATGTGCATGTCGCACGCACACACACACGCGTGCGCACACACACTCCCACACGTGCGCGCACAAGCGCGCACGCAGTCACGCACACACACTCCCACATGTGCGCACGCACACACAGACACACGTCACAGGGAAGGGAGTCTAGAGCGGACAGGTGGGTGACCAGATCCCAGCAAACCAAATGTGGGACAAAGAGTATGACAAATGTCATCATTAAAATTTTAATTTAAACGTTGGGAAAATTAGTCGCCACTGGCATCCCTACTTTATAACTGTTTGAGACACAGCGTACACCTGTATGCGCCTGTTCGAGCAGAGCATGACGACTGAGAGCTTCATGATGCCGCCGATCAGGCGACCTCGACAAACTGAGGAGCCTGCTGCAGGAGGACTGCTTCAGAAGGCGTATCAATGAGAATAAGTGTTTGTTTAGGAAGGGGTGGTGGACCCCTCTGGGGCTCGCAGCCCAGTGGGTGCCTGTGTGGCCTACCTGATGAACCAGGGAGCCCAGGTAGACTGAGGAAGATAACTTCACGCCTCTCCAGTGGGCCATGAGCCAAGGTCACCTGGAGTGCGTCCGGATCCTCCTGGAAGCCGGATCCGACCCCAACAGAGACACCCCCCAGCTATACTTGGCTGCCTGTGATGGAAGGCTGGACATACTGCAGGAACTCATCAGGTTCTGTTCACACCCTCACAGACTCTCCTCTCTACATCAGTGCTAAAAGCCACCACCTGGACTGCTTCCACATGCTGCTCCAGGCCGCTGGCGTTCTGACCCGTGACGTGGCTTCTCGCCTGCTGCATAAGGTGCTGTGGTGGGGGTGCGACGCGGCTTTCTTCCATCTGCTCCTGGACCACGGCACCGACCCGGCCCTGGTGACCTGGGAGCAGGCACAGCTGGAGAAGAGGGCTGATCCCGAGGCTCTCAGGGTCTTTCTTGAGGCCAAGCGATGTCCTCGCACTCTGGCCCACGTGTGTCGGATCCGGATCCGCCAAGCGCTGGGCACACATCGCCTGAAACAAGTTGACTCCCTACCACTAACAAAAGTGATGAAGGACTTCATGCTCTACCAAAACTAACTTAAAGGACTGTCAGTTTATTTTCATATCCTAGATTTAGTTCTTCAGTGACTGTGTTTCAAACAAATCCATGATCAGAGATTAAATACCATCAGCATACACCACCTGTAGCTAAACCTACTGTGAGAACTGTGTGCCTGTGTGTGCTTGGTTGGTTCATCATCTCGAGTCCCCACCCTAGAATTGACCTAATTTCCCCCCGGGGATCAACAATAAAGTTATTCTGATTCTGATTCTGGTTGAATGCTCAAAAATTCTAGTTATCTTAATATGGCACGAGGTTCAGGGTGCTTTCTCACTGGGAAAGATTGCTTTAGTTCTGTTCCGCGCTGGGGCACGGAAATTGCCACCCCTCTCCCCGCTGGTCAGCTTTCACATTAGAACATTTCTTCCGCGCTCGGGAACGGAACAGAGTGCACTTGCGTCATCAACTACACCTGGAGTGTATCCTCGCACGTGTGTTGTCTATGTGGGTCGGAAAGGTTGGCATTCACATTCACATTCGCATGTGTTCTGTTCCTGGGCACGTCAAAATGTTCCCCAGACCACCTTTTCAAGTGGATCCTGTCACGGTTCCCCCGTTGTGTGCCCGGGCGCAAAATGCAACGTTAAACTGGGGTCAATTTGGGGACAAGTGTGCTTGGGAATGGTACCGGGGTGCCAGTGAGAAAGCACCCTCAGTTAGCTTTGCACAGAAACGGCCGGTAGAAATATTTTTTACTTTTATACTTTACATACATTTCAGAGCCTGTACTTTTTACTTTTACTTGAGTAAACAAGTTGAATACTTCTACTTTTACCAGTCTTGTTTTTTTTCCTTTCACACAAGTAGCCTACAGTAACTGTACTTCTACTTCGGTAAATAATGTGTGTACTTCTCCCATCTCTGGTGTGTGTGTGTGTGTGTGTGTGTGTGTGTGTGTGTGTGTGTGTGTGTGTGTGTGTGTGTGTGTGTGTGTGTGTGTGTGTGTGTGTGTGTCTCTCTCTCTCTCTCAATGGTTTGGCTTTTGAAAACTAGAGCCAATCAAAATGTGGGACCTCATCTCAATATGTGGGACATGGGAAAAGGCATGAAAATGCTGTGCAGTCCCACACAAAGTGAGACATCTGGTCACTATAGTCGGCACGTTCACACCATACGCTGAAGCAACGCTCAACCTACGCTGAACCCACAAGTTTCATTTTGGCCTTGTTAACAGGCAAAGCCATTCACACCAGCTTGTCTTGCTCAAGCCACGCTCAAGGCATGCTCAAGCGATCGTTCAGGATTCAGTCCTATTTTCTAAGCGTGAAGGGTGAAGCTGCAGGCATGAAGTCAATGGAAGGTGTGGGCGGGTTCAAGGTGTGCCGAGCGAGGTGCTGAGGAAAAGAGAGTGCTTGTGTGACTGGTTAAGCGTGAGCTCAACTTCAGTTCTGCTTCTGTTAAGCGTCAGGTGTTAACAAAGGCTAATGAGTCATGGATGAAGCTTGATGCAGCCAGGGCTAAGTGATGGCTTCCCCCTGCCCTATAGGTTCTTCACTAGCCTGATAAGTGCATCTCATTTCCTGTTTTATTTTATTTTATTTTGATGCCCTTACACACTTAAAGTGATCATCGCAAAGATTTCCATGTAAATAAATGTCTGTTACAGGTAAGTCACTATCTAGCCTATCTGATAGCGAGTTAACACAATGCTGTTAAAACTGAAATCTAAGAGATCACTTTAAGTTTGTCAGAAATTGTCACATGCATTTGTGTTAATAAATTCAATGTTTTTGCTTACACATTTTTATCCAGCTAACATTTAGAAGAGTGCAGTGTGTCTAACTTTTTTACTTTTTAAAGTAAAACAGGTTTGCAAGTGGATGCAAATCAAATCAACGTTATATTTATTATTAGCTACATACTCATCTAAAACATTTTGTTGACTTTTTTTAACCTATAGCCTATGACTTTCTATCCCACAATGTTTTGATCATGTGACTACTTTTTCCCCCTTATCATGATGTATACTGTTAAACTAAATATTGTGGTGCTCATATTTCAGATGACTTGTCAGCTGCACTATAATGCCATATAGGCTCCTAACTAATATCTTCTAGCTATAGCTATCAATAATAAGTGATATCAGAGATCAGAAAAGGCCTATTGAGTGTGTATGGAATTAGAAGGCAAGCAGGAGGTAAATAGCCTATGAGTATCACCCCTAAATGAGGGGATCATCTTTCCTTTAACAGCCGATGAATCGGATTAACAAAGAAAGAAAGGCCTATTGATCAGCATGATGCTCTTACCAATGTGATCCCTTTTGTTCAGTCTGATTGATTGGAGATAATCTGCCTTGGCTGGCATCATGTTAACGCTGTGAGTCACTGTCCACACAGCGAACAGGGCAGGGCGCGCCCCCGCGGACCAGCCGCGCGCGCTGTGGAAACCCGCTGCGTGTCGTGTGCGTCACGACTCGAGCCGTTCGTTTGCTCTCCTGCCAACTGGCCTCATACTGATAACACACTCCTCATACTGATAACACACCCCTCATACTGATAACACACAACTCATACTGATAACAATGGATAATGTGACAAGCCCATGATGTGGACAAAACGTCCGCGCACATCATAATGGGAAAACTCTGATCAATTAAGACTCAAATTAGGCTTATTGGTTTTAGAGAAGGGGGTGACGCACCCGTGTAGAAAAGAGAGCTCATATTTTATTTTTTATCTTCAATAAATGTCATCACAAATGTGTGTTACAGTTAGCCTATATCATGAGAATTGTGCCATAGCTTTATAGCCTATATGATGAATGTCTATTTAAATCGTTTATTCATTCAATCATGATATTAATAACAAACCAATAGCCTAATTAAAGTTGTGTTACTGATTTCAAACGTGACTCAACCCATCAGGATGATGATATGATGATAGCTATCTTCTCAACATGCGGCTATTATGAAATACTAATATGTGGTGTATACTCTTTCTCTCTCTCTCTCTCCATCTCGTGCACTGCTTGATTCCTATTAGGCTCGCCCGCTGCTCGGGGTCCGTCTCGCCCGCCGACCCTGCAGCTTGCACCCGCAGCTCGGCCAGCTGCGTGGCTTTGCCTGTCACAATGTTTATGACAACATCAGTGCCCATGACATCATCAGTGATGTCATAAGATGAGCATGCTCTTTTGACATCACTATGACATCATCAGTGGGACAAAAATGTAAACAGAGAACAGACAGAGATTCCCCACTTTCCCCTTTTATAGCTATAGATAGATGATTCTCTCCATATTTCCCAGCTGGTTTCTATCAACGGGAAATAAGTCAAAAGAGAAGGCTCTCGGGTCATTTACACCTCGGGGATGTGGAAATCCTGTGTGTGTGTGTGTGTGTGTGTGTGTGTGTGTGTGTGTGTGTGTGTGTGTGTGTGTGTGTGTGTGTGTGTGTGTGTGCGTGCGTGCGTGCGTGCGTGCGTGCGTGCGTGCGTGCGTGCGTGCGTGATTGTTTATCCACAATCAATCACTGCTCAATCATGTCACGGTGTTGGCTGCATACTGCATACAGGGACGAGCTGTCATCAAAGGCAGCGGCTCGCCTTATCACCGACCGTGCCTCACGTGCCCAGCTCAGTCCGCTAACATGACGACAAGCTGCGTCTGGCTCGTGCTCGCGCTCCAGCTCAGATGGCTCTCTGCGCTCAGCGGCACGGCGCGGGGGAAAGACGGCCCTTTGGATGCGGCGCAGACGGCGAACAAGCGGCTGGACGAGCGGGTCCATCTGAAGGCTTTGCCCCGGAGTCCCGCGTCGGCTCCGCACAGGAAGGCTCCTCAGTTCATGTTGGATCTTTTTAACGCGGTATCGATCTCCAGCGGGACGCCGAAAAGCCAAAAGGAGATTCTGGAGGGAAACGTCGTGAGGAGCTTCGAGGATAAAGGTGAGTAAAACCTGTCCAAAAAGGACAGTAACGCACGGGTTATGTTTCTGTTTTGGGCATATATTTAAGAAAACATATTTAGTTGACATATAAGTCACCCTAAGCGTGACCATACAGCAGTAAATATTAAGGATTTGAATGCGTAATTGTCACCCAAACTTACTTTACGCACCATCACGCGTGGCTTTTCCCCCCTTTGTGGAGTGGATTAAAGCGTATTAGACGCAATAGTTTTTGTTTATTATTACAGATCATTGTATCTTCCTCCCTAAACTTGTGTGTGATGTTTCCCAGGTCATGCCGGAGAGAGGCTTCACTTCTTCAACCTGTCGTCTTTGGGCAGAGAGGAGAGGATGGTCAAAGCGGAGTTCCGCTGGTTCAGGCAGAAACAGAAGTTTTACCTCGGAAAGTCGTACGGGCCTCATTTCTACAAGGTGAGATATAAATAGGCTATGTGATATGTGATGATTATGTATGTCAATTGACAATGTTTGCACTCTTACCCCAAATGTGATCTTGCAGATTGTATCTTCATTATTGGTCCAACAAGTCATAGTATCGCAGAAACTTATAAAAGTGGGTTTGTTTAGACTCTAAACAAACCCACTTTTATGGGTTTGTGACTCTAAACTTTAGAGTCACAAACCCACTTTTAGACGTTTTAATGGAGTAATGCACTTTGACATAGCCTACTCTAAAACACTGCGTAAAGCTGAGTAAAGCTGAGTGAAGTGACGTCAGTGCTGTGTGGAATGGATGCTCAGGTGGATTTGTACGAGGTGTTGGACAGCCGTGTGAAGCCGTGGAGAGGAAACCTCATCACCTCCAGACTGGTGCCCTTCTACACCCAGGGGTGGGAGGTCTTCAATGTCACTCAAACGGTGAGAGGTCTCCCCTCTCTATCTGTTTCTGTGTGTGTGTGTGTGTGCGCGCGCACGTGTCAGGGTTCAAGTTATGGGATGGTGGGGGGGGGGGGGGGGGGGGGGGGCTTGTGGGGGTTTGGCCCCCATAGAGAGAGTCCCCCATGGTCAAGAGCACCTAGCTGTGGGGTCTCTCTATGTATTTTTTCCCTCCAAATAATGCATTTTTTTCAATGCAAGAATTAGTATTAGAGTAAAGTGCACTAAAACTATGTTTCATTAATATTTATTTTTGTTAGTTTTTGATTTATACGTGCATTGCAGACACAGTAAGCAAACAGAGACAGTTAAATTTAAAGTTAATTTAAGTTCAGCAATTGTGTGTCTGATTTGTCAAATTAAATTGTTGTATTTGGGGCATCCGGGTAGTGTAACGGTAGATTCCCTACCTACCAACACGAGGGTCACAGGTTTGCGGCCCCATGTTACCTCCGGCTTGGTCAGGCATCCATACAGGCACGATTGGCTGTGTCTGCGGGTGGGAAGCCGGATTGAGGGTATGTGTCCTGGTCACTGCACTAGCGCCTCCTCTGGTCGGTCGGGGCGCCCTTGTTCGGGACAGAAGGGAACTCTCGTAACGGACAAGCCCGTCTTTTATTGTCACACGAACACCACAATACATGCATGCGGCCACAACACACTCATGCTGACGGTGGCCGGTGAAAAGTGTCCTCTGCATTTGATTTGATTTATTGATTTTTGCACTGTAAAGACAATACATGCCAAGCGTATTACACCTGGAGGGGAAATTAATAAAATACAAAACATTTCAGTGCTTGGAGAGGTAAGAAACCCTAGAAGGGCTTATCGAGAACCTCACCATGTAAAAAATATCTATTTATATATATTTCTAAAAGATATATATATTATAACCAAGGAGATAGTACAGATAATAATACATAGATAGTACAAAAAAATAAAAAATAAAAAAAATAAACAAGACTTAATTGACCAATACATCAAAAGAAATAAAAATTACAATGGCAACAGAAAAAAAATTAACACAATTCCATTGAGGACAGATGTTCTTTTAGTTTTCTTTTGTAGACGGGTAGGGAGGGTGAGCTGTCCATCAGGTGGATATAGTTGTTCCATAGGATAACACCTTTGTATTTGATGGATAACTGCCCTCTGGTGGTACGACAAAGTGGAATATGCAGGAACTTAGATTGTCTAGTAGTTCTGGAGTGAATGTTTGAGTTTTTAAGAAAATATTGTTGAAAATGATATGGAAGTGTGTGACCCTGATACTGAACCTTGAAAAGAAAAATACATGTTTCCACAATGTTTATGTTATAAACAGTCAATATTTTTAATTTAGAAAATAAGGGGGCAGATGTGACTGTGGACTTGGAACTAGTGGCTATTCTAATAAAACGTTTCTGAATTAAATGGAGTTTATGTAGGTATGTAACCCATCCAGGCATGTCCTTTCCTCCGGGAGGCAGGCCAGGAGCAGTGGTCGCTTTCTCGTACAGCGCCCGGGGACCAACTTCAGATGTTGTCGTCACTGGTCGGATGACGATGACGATCTGATCTTCTGCATGTTTTTTTTAGTGGGGGGGGGTTATATACGGAGGAACCCCCTGGGGGAGCACGGGGAGAACATGCAAACTCCACACAGAGAGAAAGGCCCTTACGACGAGATACCCCACCTGGGCAGTAGGCACTGAAGATATGGGGGGGAACACAACCACAGCGCCCACAGTGTCCCAGGCGAGAATCGAACTCAGGACCTTCTGACTGTGAGGCGACAGCTCTACCACTGAGCCACCGTGCCTGAACTGGTGGGAATAGCGTCCTGCCGGTGAAGCTCCCCGCCGTCAGGTGGAAAGAAGCGGCTGGCAACTGCGGAAACATGTAGTGTGTGTGTCTACGGAAATAAAATAAAAAATATATAAATGTAAACATAAACGAAGGCTTCTTGTAGCTTTAGCTCGTTTGAATGTATCACTCGTGAGACAGCGCATCAACATGTCAGTAGCAGGAAACACACTGAAGAACTCGCTTGACTCTTGTTGCTGTGACATTACCGTAATGGACACAGTACAGCGCAAGCGCATTAGACTACCGTATATACTACCGTATATGAAAAGAAATAAAATAAAATGTATTATATCAGATGCAAATAAGTAAATTATATCATGGCATTATATATCGGCAGGTGGTGACGTGGAGGTGAGTGAGAAAAGGAGCAAATATTGATGGTTAAGAGTAAGACTGAATGATGACATCACTACAGTCTAATCCTAATGTTAATTTAAAATGAGATATTCATCTAAAGCTAGCTTCAAAAGGCCACAATTTTTGGGACCCTGGTGTGCGTGCGCGACTGCGCCTGTATATGTGTGTGTGTGTGTGTGTGTGTGTGAATGTGTGTGTGTGAGTGTGCGCGTGCGTGTGCGCGCGCGCGCGTGTGTGTGTGTGTGTGTGTGTGATGGTTGGTTGGAGTAAGAGTTTACCCGTCAGATTGCATGACAGTCCATATCACTCTCATTCATTCCAAAGGATTCGGTTAATGAATGAAATCTGTTTCATTTCATCTATCCAATCTATTTATTATCTATTTTTTATTTATTTATTATCCAATCTATCTCTTAAACACCAGGTGTCCAAGTGGATCCGTAACAGCGAGGAGAACAACGGCCTCCTGGTGGTGACGACACTTCCTGGTAGCTGGCTGGGCTCGGGGGCGGGGCAGTACCGCGGGCTGGCTGACCGCAGCGCCTACCTGGTCATCTTCTCTGATGACGGGAGGACAACGGAGGCAAACCAAACCTACAGCCCGGGTACGGTGGTGGAGATTGGAGATGGTTTTCATTTGTGAGGAGTGATGTGTGGAAAATGGATTTTGAGGATAGTCGCCAGTCTGCTACGGCAAGGTATATGCACTAGGGGTTTTCAATCATGTGCCGTCATGACCTTCATGTCATGTAGTCTGCGGGTTTTCATTCTAAGCAAATTAATTTGGTTGATGGAAACTTGTTCTTATTATTTTTTTAACTCCATATCCTGGTGTTTACAGAGTAACTATGAGCACCAAACCAAATCGTATGTTTGGTGCCAGTCACCACTTGTTGTCCTCTATAGAAGGTGACATCACCTGACACCAAAGATCATGCAGACAATAGCAGATGGCCAGTTCAGTTGCATGCTGTTTACCACTAGATGTCAGGCTTAGTTTACTTTAGGGTTTAGTTACTTTGTCAAATACAACACAGTTATCTAAACTCTCTGAATATCAGAACATTTTGGGCAAAGTTGATTTACTCGCCAACAGTAGTAGGCATGCTTATAAGCAACTGACTTCATCAATTTTGATGAACATTTGAGGTGGAGTTTCGGAAAAGCATAAATGCCAAGATAGTGTGTTTCTATTGGGCTCGACCGTGTCTAGGCAACAAAAACCACAGGATGCAGTTCTACTCTTTGATCTATGAGTCTAGTCTACCCGGATCTGATCATCTTCTGTCCACAGGACAAAGCCAACATGCCGCAGCACCTGAGAGCCATGGTCAGCGCAGCCGGAGGAGGCGTGCCGCCCCGGGCTTCCTGCCGCGCGGGCGCGTCCAGTCCTGCCAGCGGGTCCCGCTCTTCGTGGACTTCGAGGAGATCGGCTGGTCGGGCTGGATCATCTCGCCCCGCGGCTACAACGCCTACCACTGCAAAGGCTCTTGTCCCTTCCCGCTGGGCGAGAGCCTCCGGGCGACCAACCACGCCACGGTGCGCTCCATCATGCACGCGCTCAAGCTCTCCGGTGACGACGTGGCCGCGCCGTGCTGCGTGCCCGACAGACTCCAGTCCATAAGTTTGTTGTATTTTGACGATGAGGAGAACGTGGTTTTGAAGCAGTACGACGACATGGTGGCGGTGAGCTGTGGCTGCCACTGACCAGCACGTCTCCTGCCTCTTTGGGACTATGAGTGGAGGCTGGAGTGGATGTTCACTTGAGTTGACTAAAAAACACTGTAGGCTATTTCCGTGCACATGTTTAAAGACCCCCTAAAGTCATGTTTCAACATGTATATAAAATACTTGTATTTACTAAGTAAAACATTTACTTGTTAAAATCCTTAAAATGACTTCCCCTACTTCTGCCTCATTAAAAATTCCAAAGCAACCAATCAGGGTGATCTAGAAGCTAAGTAGCCAATCACAGCATACTGTACAACCCAGGCTTTCAACACATTCTCACTACCAACTCGTGACAAAGTGACGACAAGAAGGGTTCCTGACTGATCTGCAGTATGACGAGTTGGGAGTGAGAATGTGTTGGGCCTTTAACTGCTGAGTACTGGACAGTGATTGGCTCCAATATTCGTGATGTCACAAATCTTGCGAGTTGAAAACTGCCTTTTGAGTGAGCTCAGAGAAACTTTCCACTTTCAGCAGATGATTGTGGAAACTGGAAACAGCCTTCTAGTGTCAAACTTGGCACAGACATCATTCTGCACAGTGAAGCTCAGACATCCAACTGAAGGAACAAGAAGAAAAACAGATTTTTTTTTACTTTAGGGGGTCTTTTTTAAATATTGTACTATTTTGAGAAATAAAACAATCCTAAACTATGGGTTACTCTTCTCCTATACCTTAGGCCAGGGTGCATAGGCTACTACTTAGTAAGTCAAAGTAACACTTATTGCTTTAAAAAAAATTGACCCAAGTATATTTGTGTTTATTAGTTTTTTTGTTTGTTTGTTTTGTTTGTTTTTTACATTTATATGTGTGTGTGTGTACAGGTACATAAAAGCTACTCAATTACAGTAATGAGAGTAAATGCAATTAATTACTTCCACCCTTGTGAATTACTATCGTATTGATACTGTAGGTTGAGAGGGGGCGATGAAATCCAATAGTCATCCTTATACACTTTCATTGTACTAACCTCTTGTGAATGACACACTAATGAAGTTCAACTATTCATCATTTTACTGAGGTCCCCTGGAACCTCCTCGAGGGCATTGATTCTCAACCTTTTTCATATCAACGACCTCTCATTTAGAACCACGGACCCCCATTTGACGGTCTCCCAGACGCAAATCTGATAATATGTAGGTAGGTAGGTAGATACTTTATTGATCCCGAAGGAAATTCAGGTAGCAGCAGCTTACATACAGTTAATAAAAACACACAATAGACACATTAAAATACACCTCGTAAAAATTTATAAAATAATTGCATAAATAGAAATAGCAGACTTTGGTGGATTGCTGTGCAAGAGCCAAAACATAAAGTGACTGAGTGCATATAGTAAAAGAGTAAAACAGGTGTGGCTAAAGGGACAAAGACACACAGCAGAGACAACAGAGGCATACAGTGGAGCAATCTCAAGTTCTCACTTCCCCCGCTGGGAAGAGTTAAAAAGCCTGATGGCTCTGGGGACAAATGACTTCCTAACTCTGTCTGTTGTCCAGCTCAGTGACAGCTGAACATGCTCCCCTGCCCACTATGATGGTGTGTAGTGGGTGACTGTTATAGTCCATGATGGGCAGCAGTTTCCTCAGAGACCTTCTCTCCGCCACCTTCACCAGAGAGTCCATCTCACTGCCGATAACAGAGCCAAAGGACCCCAAGTCTCCTAAGAAAATAGAGCAGACTCTGCCCCTTCCTGTATAGGGTGCCTGTGCGTGTGCACTCCACCTCCACATCAACCCCCTCGATGAAAACTGGTTGCATGGGTGGCCCCGCCCTACGATAGTCCAGCAGCATCTCCTTTGTCTTGGCTGGGTTCAGCTGCAGCTGGTTAGACCGGCAGCATGCCACAAAGTCACTCACCAAGCCCCTGTAGTCCTCCTGCCCACCCCTAACACACCACACGGTGGCAGTGTCATCTGAAAACTTCTGCAGGTGGCATGTCTCTGAGTTGTACATGAAGTCAGATGTGTAAGAGTGAAGAGAAAATGAGAGAAAATGGTCCCTTGTGGTGCACCTGTACTGCTGACCACAGTCTCTGATGTGCAGCCCCCTAGCCTGACATACGTGAGGTATGTTATCCAGGTCACAAGGTGTGGGTCAACTTGCATCCTGGCCAGCTTCTCTCAGTAAGAGGGGCTGGTGTTCAATGCACTTGAGAAAAAAAAAAGATTCTCACAGCACCATCTCCCTTATCCAGGTTAGAGTAGGACCGATGAAGTAGGTAGAGGATAGCATCATCTACACCCACCTTCTCCTGATAGGCAGTGTGTCCAGAGCATGTTGAACCTGAGGTCTGAGGAGACGGAGGAGCAGCCGCTCTAAGGTCTTCATTGAGATGTCAGCACCACTGCTCCAAAGTCATTGAGCACACTGGGGTGCCCTTTCTTAGGCAGAGGGATGAGGCATGATGTCTTCTACAGTATGGATGTGGGTACCCAGCCATAGATTGAGGTTGAAAATGGGTTCCCTCAGCTCAGTGGCACATGCCTTCAAGAGCCATAGGCACGCCTTGTCCGGGCCAGCTGCTTTCCTGGGTTTGAGTCTCCACAGCTCTCCCCTAACCTGGTCAACAGTGATATGTGGGAGGGGAGGGGGGGGGGGGGCTGTAGCTGTTAGTGCTGGTGCAGGACAGTCAAAACGATTAAAGAAGAGGTTGAACTCATTCGCCCTTTCAACAGTACCATCTGCAGTACTCTTCCTCCCAGGGAAAGACTGTCCTCTCACAGATCTCTCCATCTCCATCGACAACACCACTGTACTGCCCTCCCAAACAGCTAAGAACCTTGGGGTGATCCTCGACAACCAGCTGTCTTGCTCTGCCAACAGAGCTGCGACAGCATGCTCCTGTAGGTTCTCCCTCTACAACATCCGCAAAATCCGTCCCTTCCTCACAAGAGAAGCGACTCAACTCCTGGTCCAGTCACTTATCATCCCTCGCCTGGACTACTGCAACGTGCTCCTGGCTGGCCTACCTGCCACCGACATCTGACCGCTTCAGCTCATTCAGAACGCTGCAGCCCGTCTGGTATTCAACCAACCCAAATTCTCTCATGTCACTCCCCTCTTCCGGGACCTCCACTGGCTTCCCATCTCGGCTCGCATCAAATTCAAGACACTGGTACTGGCCTACAGGGCAGTACACCAGTCAGCTCCCCTGTACCTGCAATCTATGGTCAGGTTCCAAACCTCTCACCGCTCCCTTCGCTCCTCTACCAGTGCAGGGCGCCTCGCTCCTCCTTCGCTACGGGCGCTCAAAAGTCGCTCATCCCGATCTCGACTCTTCTCCTCCCTGGCACCCCAATGGTGGAACCAGCTGCCACCTTCGGTCAGGACTGCTGAATCACTGCCGATCTTTCGGAAAAGACTAAAGACTCACCTTTTCAGGCTCCACCTGGGCCCTTCTTGATCTAACTTCTTTCTCTCTCTTCTTTCTCTCTCTTTATTAAAAAAAAGAAAAAGAAAAAAAGAAGAAAAAAAATCCTAAACTAAAACTCGTACCACTGTTCCTTCAGGATTTGTAGTTGTCATAGACTGTGCTCCATAGTTGATTGCTCTATTGCTGACAAAAAGTGTGTTATTGTAAGTCGCTTTGGATAAAAGCGTCTGCCAAATGACGTAATGTAATGTAATGTAATGCAGTGCTGCTGTTCTTCTGCTTGCAGCCCGCAATGGTCTTCATACCATCCCACACCTCCCTCAAGCACCTGCAGCTTCTGCTCCAGCTTCCTCCTTAAGTTCCCTCTGCACGCTCCTCAGCTCCACCTGGTTCCCCTCCCTGAATGTCATCCTTTTCTTGTTGAGGAGGTCTTGCTGGTAATTTGTAATATATGATTTTGTCCCGAATTCCATGTACTGAGAGATAGCAGAGAAACTATGATCAAAACGGTCATTCTTCTACATTCTCTAACTGTGTTCACTTCTTGTCAATGAAATAATGTTGAAGTTTAACAATTCCCTTAAGGGCCCCTGGTGGTCTACAGACCACTGGTGGTCCCCAGACCATGCTTTAGGCCACTTCTGCCTCCTTGAGGAAGAAACGCTGTCCATGGTGCTGAGTCAGACCAAGGCATTCACTTCTCCTGGACCCAGTCTTTCAAAGCTTTTCTGACAGGATTTGTAATCGCATTGGATTAACTGTGAAAATTGTGTGTTTCAAAATGGATAAATGAGATAAATGATAAATGGATAAATGAGATTCTGAGGATTCCGTTGGGATGGGATTGGGTAATGCAGTCCATCATTTAATCAACCTTAAATGTTTTCCAAAACTCAAAGGCAGAGGTTAGTAAAACTCAAAGACAGAGGTTAGTAAAACTCAAAGGCAGAGGTTAGTAAAACTCAAAGACAGAGGTTAGTAAAACTCAAAGGCAGAGGTTAGTAGCTTTGACGCGAAGGCAGGATAAACTTGAACCTCTGGATTAAGAGAAATGAAGGCCATTATACATAGCCAATAACTTGTGAGGGTACAGGCGAGGATATGGAAAAAATACAGCCTATACAGTTTATCTTGAAAATTGATTTTGATTTGTTTACATTTACATTAATGAACAAAACAAAGCCTAATCCCATCCCCGCCACCGTACCCCCTGGGGAGACACGGAGGCACAGTGGTAGCACCGTCACTTCACAGCAAGAAGGTCCTGGGTTTGATTCCTACCTGGGACACTGTGGGCGCCTGTGTCCCCATTCCCATGTCCTCAGTGCCTATGGGCCAGGTGGGGTTGTCAAAAAGGGCCAGAGTTTGCATGTTCTCCCCGTGCTCCCCTGAGGTTTCCTGCAGGTAGGAACCCCCCTAAAACACGCAAAGAAAAAAAATCATCCCATCTGCCAGGATTGCAGCAGCATGGAGCAGCTGGGCAGTCAGTGAAAAAAATGTTCTTGGGAAGGTTTAGGTTTAAAATGGTCCTTGAATTAATTAATGAAAAGTTTGGAGAGAAATGGAAATTTTGGTTTTGAATTATTTTTCTGCTATCCATTGTCTTTAAGTTCTTATTCACTGTATACTTGTATAGTGAATAAATGTAACATACAAACTCTCATTTAGTTCAGTTTTTTCTGGCCCAGTAACAGGTACCATTGTCCAACAGAGGGCGAGAGAGACTGACAATCTGGCTTCTAATCTGGATTAGCAGGAACCTATGATGATTGTTTGAAACACTGACTCAAAATCTGTCAAATCAATCTGATCCTGTATTCTAGAAATGAGAAAATCGGTATACTTTTGATATAGATTAAAAGTTTTGAATTACTGAGCCTTAAATGCAAAATGTAGCCTATAATAATCACTCGCCTATGACTTGAGTTAATGATCAAGAAAAGTCCCCACTGATAATAAATATGAAAATGTTGGATTGTGTTGCTAATTGACAACATAATACTACAAATGTATTATGTAAAATGAGAACTTTCTTAAACCTATAGTGAGATGCTGTCCATCCTGTCCAACAAATCCTAATACCTCCCAGTCTCAGGTAGGCTACCTCAACTCGGCCTTATTGTTTTTCACTTTGGGCGATCTAAAGTGTATTTCTTGAAAAAATTTGTTTCTCCCCCAATTGTACAATCTACAGTAAGTATTTTGTCCGCATAAATATCACTGTCCCATCTGTCAGTGGACTGACAGAGACTGACAGCTGAATGGTTCGGGAGTGGTTAATGTAAATGAGGAGCTATTGAAGTCCACACCACTGGCTTACCTGGCTGCCAGGGTGTGAAAAAGCCCAAACTTTGAAGGCTTTTTTCCCTCTCAATTCCTGTTTTGGGAATGGGAACATTCAAATAAGCATATCTCCTCCATTTTTTCCCAGGTTACAATGTGTGTTTGAAAGTTTACAGTTTGCAGTTTCATAATCTGTAAAAAATAAATAAAAAATGACGTCGGGCCTACTTGTGGGTCGAAATACCAGCAGCTGTCACAAATGATATTCTATTCAGAAAAATTTTACACTCTCACTGATGTTCTAAGTTAGTAGGCATCTTAAAGCCTTTGGTTGGCAAAATAACACTTTTACAGACTAGATAATTTATAATTGAATGACAAATAAATGAACCATTGAATATAATGAAATCAATCAGATTAATTTTGAAATGGATATGCTGTTTTTCTGAATAGGACTCTTCGTTTACATTATATGTTTTAATAATCAAACAATAAATATTCTGCAATGAAAGATTAGCACTATAATCTGTAACAACAGTTGTTTTTTATTGGAATGGATCACAGACACAATACAGCCCTGCTTTACTCTAGTTATCAAATGCAAATGCAACCAAATTGCAAAACTAGTTCTCCTTCAAGTCCTGTGCATATAAAAAAACATAAATTGCACTAACACCAATTCAAGCTTTTAGACAGTATAAATCAATTTTGTGATGTATTAAATGTACTCAGTCACAACCACATTTTAAATCTTTCATGCAAAACAGTTAAATTCCACTTATGTGTACATGATCAATTGAAATCAATAGACAAATTCAAATGATAATGCAACAGGTCATGTTTTTTTTAATTAAGTCTAATTGTTTCAAGTATATCTGGTGATTTATGTGACTGAAAACTCTCTTGTGAAAAAATCCTAAGGCAACTAAACTTTGCAGATCAGAAAAACCAAAACAATAATACCTGAAAAGTAGTGGAGACCCCAATACCACTTTCGTAGATTATAACAAACTTGACACAATAAATATTCCACATTTACATTCAAGCGTTGCCTCTCAGTTTACATTTAAAATACATATATATGTACATGGATGACCCATGTCCCTTATCTCAGCATTTCTTAATTGAAAATGTCTCTCAAAAACTGCACATATCATACACAAATCCCTGAAATCACATCCAACCAATGTCATTTATCCACAAGTTTTATCATTCATATGCAAATTCAGATTTTTTTTCTCCGTTTCTGCTCAAGTGAAATTCTGTATTCGTCTTCACAAAATGGATAAAGAGGCCTCTGTAGCTCCACAGACCTGGCAAAGTCTCCAATTTCTCACATCAATCTTTAGCAGGTAAAGCAAAAAAAAAACTCAATCAAGATGAGTATTAAGAAACCCTTCCGCTTAAAGGAAAAATCCACCCCAAACACTTTGCCACTGGTTAAAAACAACTTGGTGATGGACCTTGCATTTCTGGGACCATTTTGTTTTTTGGTGTATTTTTCTTATTCCCACGGACGACTGGCCAAACACAAACAATGTGATGTCAAGCAAGGGCTTCTTTCTAAAGCCCAGAGAGAGCAATTTCCAGGCAGATTGAGGGAAAACGGCTACACCAGGAAAGCAAATTCCAACACATCATCACAAAATAACTCTTGGAATGCAGTGAACATCACGGCTTGATGATCTATAACAGCGTAAGAGTATCCCAGGGTGGATTTTTTCTTTTCAACCATTTTTCCCTTATCAACTGGCACAGTCCAGCTCCTCAGTGCCCAGGAACTCCCCTAACATGTGGTCGTGTTGACCGTAGATAGGCTCTAAATATGGATGTCCCTCCTTACAGTGCATCTGCCTCGACCTCTCTAGGTGTCTCTGCTCAATCTCCTCCTGCTCCACATGAGAGGCCTGGATGGTTGATTTCTGAGCCATGGAGGACAAAGGCACTGGGACGAAGCCGTGGTAGACAACCAGCGGCTGGTTCAAAACCTCCATGGTGGTCGGCTGAGCGATGGCACCTTCTGGGGGCTGGACTGGTAGCTGCACATAATTCCCTGTTTCAGGGTCGAAGAAGGTTTTTGTCTTAACCTGGACGGGCATGTCTACGAAAAAGTAATGTCCCGACTCTGGATCCTGGAGGAGCTTACGTTGGGTCATTGGGAAGGACTGCGTGACGATGGTGTGTTCGATGCTGGACTGGCGAGAGAGCTGGCTGGTGTGGCTTGACTGGCGGGACAGGCTAGGAGGCTGAGACACCTCTGTGCCGTAGGCGTCAATACTGTGACTCCTTTTCAGAGCGATGTCTCTGCTCGCTCTGTCTCGGACTCGGCCTCTCTGCTGAAGCTCGTCCATGATGGATCTCTCGATGCGCTGGCTCCTCGGATCGAACTTCTCACTGGCTGATGCATCAGCGCTAAGCCTGCGCTCCACTTTATCTGCTACGTACCTATCAGAGCTTTGTGACCGCTGGTACTGCCTGTCAGCCATGGGTCTCTCGTCAACATGGGCTTTGTATACCGGTACATTACTGATGACCCGATCATTGCTGTAGTTTCTGTGCTCCGGTTTATGTCGAATGTGTCTGTCACTACTGCGGCCCTGCCATTCTGTTGATACATTGGGAGGAGCCTCACTGGTGTGGCTATTGCTGTCTGCCCCATCGTGACTCCGCCTTCCAGTCTTCTGGCTGTTGTGGTCTGTTGTGCTGTGATGATGGTTTCCAGTCTTCTGGCTGTTGTGGTCTGTTGTGCTGTGATGATGGTTTCCAGTCTTCTGGCTGCTGTGGTCTGTTGTGCTGTGATGATGGTTTCCAGTCTTCTGGCTGTTGTGGTCTGTTGTGCTGTGATGATGGTTTCCAGTCTTCTGGCTGCTGTGGTCTGTTGTGCTGTGATGATGGTTTCCAGTCTTCTGGCTGTTGTGGTCTGTTGTGCTGTGATGATGGTTTCCAGTCTTCTGACTGCTGTGGTCTGTTGTGCTGTGATGATGGTTTTCGCTGCTGTGGCCTCTTCTTTCATCACTCCTGTCACTATTGTTCTTGTCACGGCGGCTTTCGCTATGGCGTCGACTCTCTTCTGTTCTTTCTCTGCTGCTCCTCTGCTTCTCACCCGTTTTGCAGCTGCTGCTTTTGTGCTGTGATGATTGATGCTCAGAACTCTCACTCCTGTGTTTGTGCTGTGATGATTGCTGCTCAGAACTCTCACTCCTGTGTTTGCTCGTGCTGCGAGATGACTTGTGGGATGACTTAATCTGGGCCTCCTCCTTCTTGATCCTTCTGTTGGTCAGCTTCATGGCCTTCAGAAGGGCCTTCTCAGATTTGGGCAGGACGGCTGGCGGTTTGGGCAGCCCGGTTTGGCTGTCGTTACCACTGCAGGGAGACCCCGACCTCTCACTGGGGACCTTTGACCCCGACCTCTCACTGGGGACCTTTGACCCTTCACCTCTCGAGCCCATCTCATCGCCTGTGTCAGCGGTGCTCGTGATGCTCTCCACCCCCTCAGATAATGGACTCAACCCAGAATGTCTTTCATCCTCCTGTGGGACGGCGAGGAATTCTCCACACTGGGGTTTCTTTGGGGTCTCACTTTCATGCAGATTTGAAGGAGAGTGCGGTGTGACTGGTGAATGATGTGATAAAGTGTCTTTGTGTTTGAAGATTTCCACTGGGACGGTGCTGCTGCCACTGATAGCGTCTGTTTGATTAGTTAGTGGGAGCTCTGGATTTAACTTGATATGATGTAGCACTTGCTCTTCCTTCTCTGAACCGCTCAGACTCTCCCTTGGTGACAATGGCAGCAGTGGTTTTACTGTCTTGTGACTGAAAGTGTTGTCTTTGACTTTAAATAAAGCAGGGACCCCCAAAGTGGGAGAGACCGTGTTAGAGGGTGACATTGGTGTCTGATTCAAGCTTGTCGCTTGACTTGTCATATCTTTGTCAATTTCTCTTCCCTCCTGGGATGGTGCTTCTTTGTCTTTTTGAGGAGAGTTTACTGGCCATTTTCCAACTTCTGGTTCGCTCTCATGGTCACTTACAGAATAATACTCAATTTCTGAATCCCCTTTTAGGTTTGCTGAAACATTTTCCGTCACCTCTTCAACCTCCTCCAACTCTCCCATCAAATTCACCTCTTCAACCTCCTCCAACTCTCCCATCAAATTCACCTCTTCAACCTCCTCCAACTCTCCCATCAAAGTCTCCAAAGAGTGGTAAATGTTTGATTCGCTTTCAGTATTTCTGTGCAGTGCACTCTCCGCAGAGAAGTAGGATGATTTTGAGGACAAGCTGCTCGCTTGATCAGGCGGGCTCTGATTGACGCTAAGCCCATTCACTAGTAATAAAGGTGATATGATCTTCCTGGGGAATTCACTGAGAGCTTCCTCATCTAGATTAATTTCCTCACTAGCTCTACTTATTTTGTCAGGCTCTTCTGCTACTTGACTCTTAGTTATAGTATCATCCACATTTGTAGTCTTCTCTTGGTTAGTTACAGTATCATCCACATTTGTAGTCTTCTCTTGGCTTGGGGGCTCTGGTGTGTTGAAATGGTCTGGCTTTAACGGGGCCTTCCGCTTGACCTTGCGCTGCTCCTGTGGCTCAGGATGTTCCCTTGTAGGGCTCAAATGTGTCTGCCTGCTAGTTGCTCTATGCTCTTTTGGTGATAAACATGGCGATGTCTTTTCAGTGTAGAGGTGTTTTGAAGGTACTAAAGTTTCACATACAACTCCATCTGTTTGAGCAATAGGTTTTATCTTCTCATTATTGACCACATCGCAAATCTCACTTGAAATGATTTCACTTTGGTTGGGCACAGACTCTTTTCTGGAAACGTCACTATCTAGTTCTTGTTTTCCTGAACCTGAACTCCTCATCTCTTTTACAGAGTGTACCTCAGCATTTTCAGATTGACTATCCTTACTGGAGACTTCCTCTTCTATTGCATCATTCAAACTTTCTGTCTCCTTGCTCCCATCTCTTCTAAGCACTCCTTTTTTGCTCCTCGGAGGAACAGGAGGAGCATCTCTCTTTTTGATATCTCCTTCATTTTCATTGACATTTCCGCCATTATCTTCAAACATCTGCCTCACCATATGTCTCACATTTGCCTCTTCTGGATCACCATCCATTAGTTTGTCTTGTCCATCTTTCCTATGTTTAGATTTCATTGTCTGGAGTTTGTTTAGCTCACTCTCGATCCTGTCCATGCCAGGTAGAGCTATCTTAGATCCTGAGCGGTGGCCAAATGTAACTTCAGTTTGTGACATAATCTGTTTCATATGATTGTGGTCTCTCAGATCCCCTAACCTCTCCTTCATTTCTTTTTCTCTCAGCATGGATATGCTTCCATTTTGTTTTTCATTAGCCTCTCCTTCTTTCTTCGCTTGTTTGTGTTGCTGTACTCCCGTTGTGTTTGCATCCTGGTCTTTTGTCAATTTATTCTTTAGTCTTTCTGATATGATCTCTTCAAGTGCCATTTTAGCTTTGTCATAATTGTCATTTATAAGTGCTTTGTTGACTATGACGTTGCTGTCTATCTTTGAGAAGGTCTGAAGCTTGCTCTGCTCATGCTCCCTCTTGATGAACATGTCTTTCTTAGCCAGTGTGTTGCTCCTCATAGACAGCATACCCCGCTTAATATTCCTAAGTTCCCTTGAGATCAATTCATTCTTAGCCTTCGCCGCCTCATCTATGTTAACGACCCCTAGTTTGTTCTTTGCATTCTCATGAATATGATCGCCGAGCCTCGCTCTCTCCAGCTCTTTCAAAGCATGTAAATCATTAATTATATGCTCGCTATCTTTCATTTCTGTGGGTAACATCACCTCCTCATCTTCCATCCTTGTGTTCACTTTGAGATCATCTTCCTCCTCCTCCTCCTCCTCCTCCTCCTCTTCTTCTTCACCCTCTGTCACTGTATATCTCTGACTTTTGATATAATTGTTCTGTCGAGCTGAAAATAGATGTTTGAACTTTCCCTGTTTCTTGACGACTTCATTATCTTTTGGTGGTAGATCAAGTTTTGCATTACCTAAATCACCATTACTGAATGTGTCGTCATTAAGTGCTTGCAGTTTATCAAGAGGAAGTTGAATATCTGATTTAGCAAAATGTCTCTTTGGAACTGGCGGGGGCTCTCTTTTGACATTACCACTTTTGCCGACCATTGCTGCATTGGTCGCTTCATTTCTACTTGGAGACGAAACATCTTTTCTTTCTGTTACAGAAGTCTCTCCATTACTGCTGATCAACTCTTTTGAATAGACAACCTGTTCATGGATTTCCTTCTCCCTCAGCTCTACTAAACCTGAAACAGGTTTTTTGATGCTCTCTGACTGAGCTGCAGACATAGCTTTATTTTTGGCCGCATTTATTGCCTCCCTCGCTGCCCTGATCACATCCATAGTGCTCATGGGCTGGCCACTAATATCTTTCTCCTTGGAACCAACAGGCTGGCCACCAAACTCTCTCACAGGCCTTTTTGCATCATCTGCTACACTTGGTGAATGTCTTCTGCTGACTGATACATTTGATGAAAGTACAGCAGGTGAAACTGCTTTGCTACCTGGTGCAATATTGGGTGAACGTTCTTTGTTGACTTGCACAATATTTGATGATAGCCCTGTGTTAGTTGGCACTACAATTGGAGAAGGCTCTGTGTTTGGTGCGTGCGGTAAAAGTCTGTTATTTTTCTCTATAAGATGGTTTATATTCACTGGGACTTGAAGGAGTTTCATCTCGTTGTCAATAGGACTGGCTTTCTTGTACAAATTCAGCGATGGATAGTTTTGCTTATTAGCCATGGGGCTCTTGTTCTTTTTTGAATGTATCTCCTCACCAAGACATCTGCTACCTGCAGCCTCCCTTTTGCTTTGCAATAGATGTGATATCAAATAATCATCTGATATTGGCCTTTCCATATCATACTTCCTACGACCAACGGTTGGGGTATTGGATGGGTCTAAAACAGGGCTGCAAATTATCTGTCCATCTTTAAAAATGGCAGGAGTGCTGAAGCCTGAAGCATTGCCGTCAGAGCCAGCTTGTGTGTATTTTGCAAGATCTAGTTGTGGAGACTGGGTGCCACGATCAGGCAATTCTGAGGTTTTGAATTTAGGTGGGCTGTAACGGCTTTTCACTCTTTTCCTGTTGTCTTTTAGGTTGAAGAGGATGCTGGAGGCGAGGGATTTGTAGCTGTCCCGCTTGATCGGAGGTTCAGGGGTCAATTTGATCTCAGAGTCTGGTCTGAGAGGGAGGTCGAGGGCAGAGGGGGAGAGGACAGCTTGGAGGATTTCAGATGTTTCTGTTGGTTGTCTGGAGGGAATGAGGGGAGTCATAAGCTGGCAGATGCTGAACGGGGTAGAGGCCAAAGAGCTGACCTCGTCAACTGCTGTCACCTCCACAGATCTGGCTTGGTTTTTGATCGACAAAAGACTCTCCTCCACTGTTTTGGAGACACTGTACTGAGGAGGTGAAAGTATCCCTGCCTGACTAACTGGAATAGCACTTTTTGTCCTTGACCTGTTTCGCCTCCAGGGGGCAGCAGGCGTACCTCCTCTGTCTGATGAGCACCTCTTCTCAGCGGGAGGAGCTGAGGGCTTTGCCACGACCTTTGGTGGTGGAGGAGGGGGAGGGATGGGTTTTGGGGCAGTGGGAGGAGCTGCTTTCTGGCATGGCTGTGCCACCTCTGTATGCAGAGTCTCTTTTCTATGTGCCTCTGTCAGCTCCTTGTAAAGCGGTGAGTCATACCATTTAGGGATGTTATCTGTGGGAAGAATAGAGGTGACTATGTCCTCCTGGCCAAAGGGGAAGTGGTTAAAATCTCTCCATGTCTGGAAAGGACTAAACTCACTGTGGAGGAACAAGTTTTTGATGTTAAGCTTCATCAGTTTGATTGTGGATTTCCCATTTTTAGTCTTTGAGGATTTCCCTGAGGCGAGGGCAGCATCTCTGCTGCTCTTCCCTGAGGCGAGGGCAGCGTCTCTGCTGCTCTTCCCTGAGGCGAGGGCAGCATCTCTGCTGCTCTTCCCTGAGGCGAGGACAGCGTCTCTGCTGCTCTTCTTCGCTGAGCCGTCACCAGAGGGATGCCGTTGATGGTTCTTGTGGCCGAAATGTCCGTCTGTAAGATTGTTCTGATAATCCGACGAGAATTCTGACAGTTCTCGTTGGATGCTGCGGAGAGCCGATTTATCCCACGAGTCTTTCAAACCTCCATGTTTGTCCAGCAGCTCATCACAGCGCCCCCCTGTGGCGCTTAGCGCCTGGAGGAAACACGACACGTGGGACATATTCTTCTGTTGCTGCTGTTTCCATGGCTGTGCATCATTTGTGCCATTCTGACTATGATGTTGCCCTTGTTTTTTTTTAGATTCCTTAAGATGAGTCTTTTTAGGAGGATCCTCCACTAACGGCTTGTGGCAGCTGAAAGGCGAGTATCCATACGAGAACTCATCATTGTAAACTGCATCGTCTCCAATGCAAAGACTTCGGAAGGCTCGATCGGTGAGCGTGCTGACCTCGCGATCGGTCTCGTCCATGAGCAGCTCGCTGAAGCCGTTTGGGAAGCGGTGGTGCAGCATGCTCCCCGCCCGTTGGCTCACGTGTCGCTTTTCCACGCAGCTCATGGTGTCAACAGCCATGTGTCTGTCTGTCCGGCAGAGAGGCTCGTGCATCAGCTGTCTCACCTTCTCTCTGGATAACTTTGTTTACTTCCGGCTCAGAACAACATCAGGGAAGTGGTGGGGATGTGCCAGGTTCCTACAAAGGAGACACAGTGAAACCAGTGTCAGAGTTTAAATATATATCAAACACTGTGTTGTGTTGTGTTGTGTGGTGCGGTGTGGTGTTGTGTTGTGTTACTATGTAATAAGATTGAGGTTTACATTATCACATTCAATTTGTGCAATTCCACAACTTGCAAGAAGTAGATTTTTCTGATTTGCACGATACTATATTAATGGTTTTGAACTCTTTCTGTACTGATGACCTTTGTGTACAAGACGTGTGCAGGCTGACACTATGCACATTGCACACAAACACTCCATACGCTCCACTGGGCTATTTTAAGCAGTGGACAGCACTTAAAGCTGTGAACATTGAGCATAACAGTTGCTAGTTATGAGAAGGGGCTGCTGCCTTATATAGGAATGACATTTCAAAGAGATAAGATAACCATCATATTGTTCGTGTGTGTGCAGAACCACAATTCACACTGCTACCCGTCAATACACAATCAGGTCTCAGTGCAAAGCGTTAGAACAATCATCACAGCATGGAGTTTATACCACAGAGCAAATCACCACAGCATTCACTGTGCGCCTTAGCTGTAGCTTAGCTATCTGTGTGAGGGCTTAGAATAGCAACAACATTAACCCATTTACTGTATATATTCTGACCCACTGACATATCAGTCAGGTAACTATTTACTGTATATTACATTGTATATACTTACTGTATTACTGTATATTACATTTACTGTATATATCCTGACCCACTGACATATCAGTCTGCAGGTAACTATCCACACACTCCTTTAAAGCAGATGCAGATCCAGACAAATATAAATACAAACATGCCACGGTGTATGGGACAGTATCTGTATGGGACAGTATCTGTATGGGACAGTATCTGTAGTTTAATTCCTACACAATCAATTTGGTTTGGAAGCCATCTGAGTTTTCTAAGAGCGATGTTCCTGGTCAAAGATGATGAGAAGATCAACACTGGTACCTATAACCATTTCGACAAACACATCACATTATTACAATTATTATTGACCCTATTCCAACCAATTAAGGAGCATTGAACATACCCATGTCAGCTTGGTAGGACTCAGTGACTTTACTGTACGATAAGAATGCTCTGGCTTTCCAGGAGACTTTGGCGGCCAAAGAGTTATTTTCCAGCTCTCCAGCCGATATCAGTTAGCAGCCACGGTACTTTCCCAGCATCTGCGTGTGTATTTATACCCGAGGAATAAGGTAGCCAGGCTAAGTACAGTGGAATAATGTACAACCTACAGTATATATATATATATATATATATATATATACAGTGTATATATATATATATATATATATATATATATATATATATATATATATATATATATATATATATATATATATATATATATATATATATATAAGGTAGCCAAGCTAAGTATAGTGGAATCGTGTGCAACCTATAGGAACCAAAAAAAAAACGATTAGCCACAAAAATCTATATTGGTGTAAATATTAAATCCATATAATTATTTAGATGAACATTTAAATTATTTCAGTTTAAAACAGGATAGAATGGTAAGAGGAAAGCCTAATAGTTTTGTTATTGATATTTGAATGTTGGTCTGTTGTTATTTTGCAGTTAGTAAGCCACATAGCCCAAAATATGACGAGTTGGGAGTGGGAAGGTGCAAATCTTCTTTCCATAACTCAGCACATATCCATGCTTCTGCAAACATCATGTCATCACACTGGTTCCTCACCTTGGTGATGGGTCTTTCATGCTGAGCGCAAGGGTCCAATCAAGACAGTGGCATCAAGTAAAACTCCTCAGTATTCGATTTAGATCCACAACACCTGTTGATAATAAATTGTTGTTAGCGGCGGCCACACTTGGGTGGGATGAAGACTTTCATTTGAAGTCAAAGAAACAAAGAAAACTCACCAAAGTGAGTCAAGCCCTCAGACCCATGTTCAAATGCACTTGTGTGGACAGACTACTGATAGCCAGCTCAGAAGATACCAAAATAGACGCAGAGGCCAGTGTGGCCAAACGGAGCAGTAACCCAGCAGGCAGCTAGCTACAGTGTAGCTCCACATTGGAATAACCACTGGGTGTCGAGTGGCAGTAGGGCAAGGCAGGCGAGCCGGATGAAATGGACACTGTCATTGGTTATTTTTGTAACCAAGCAGAAAGACATGCACCCTCTCTTTAATGTTAGGCACCACTGAACTAATGACTGAGGGTCTTCATGTGAGGATGAGGTGGAGAGATTACAGAGGGGGGTCACAATAGGTTAGCTGTTTACCAAATATTAGCTTGTGACTCATTTTGCCTCCGTCACCCAGGCCAACAAGCATCCACCCAACTCAAAACAACTGTCACCGTCAAGCATGCTGAAGCACAGCATGCTGGGTAACGCAGATCATCTGATGACTATGGGGAGGGGAAGGTGGCAATTTGATCTAATTCTCACACTCGTTGCTCAGGCGTTTGTTTACCAGGCCGTGTTGTGGCCATGCAGGCATGTGACTGGGTGGTCTCGTTTTAGGGCCGCTGCAGCTGTTGTTGCTGTGAGATGAAATGGAAGGTCTTTCTGTGAGTCACAGGAAGTCAAGGGGGTGAGGTCATGCTTATTGGTTGACCCTACTCCATGTTTTCCCTAAATGGAGAAAGGGGAAAAATCAACTTAACTTGCATTTTGATACACACTGTTGGTTGTCCTGTGATGTTTTGTCCTGTGACGTTTTGCTGTCTCTGTTCTATGTTGGCCAATATTGACTTCACTTTGTGAGTTTCAACATGTTAATGTGCTTTCATCACTCAAACAAAATCATAATTGGTTATTCTGGTAATTGAACTGTGACTGGATGTAAATGAAAGGGGCATGAGCGTTATCGACATGGTGACCAGTAGGAACTGCAACAACATTGATTTAAAAAAACTTTCCCCTGAGCTAACATGGATTGTAATTGACACAAACAATATTCACATTTTGCCAATATAGAGAGGAGTAAGATTGCTAATTAAAGCAGAGATCCAGCAGAAACACGAGGAATATATGGCCATGCTGAATACCTGAATAACAACAGGCCTACTGCTTTGACATGTGCCCCCCCTTTTGTCTTTCCTGGCTAGAGAAGTGTCTTTTGAGCCTTGGTAGCTGACATGTGTTGAGACACCTGGCACTTGTAGCATTGTCTTTCTTCCAAAGCCAGTAGGTGGGAGAAGGAGGAGTTTCTGTTCTGTGCATTTTGAATGGCAGAACTCTCAGCAGCTGGCAAAGTACAGTATCATTGAGTCATACTGATCACCAGCCCTACAACCCCCTTTATTTTGGAACCTGGAGCATATTATTTTTGCTTCCAAATGTATAAAAGGAACATGGCTAGTGTGCGATGTATGTAACTATTTTTAAAAGGGAAAAGTCCCCACATAGTTTTGCGGAGATACACTTACTCACTTACTTAAACATGTCATCTCCACCAGTGTGGAGATGACATGTTTTAATGAGAGCTATGTGAGACCATTTTCCTTTTACTGGCTCACATGGACATCTCTCTCTCTCTCTCTCTCTCTCTCTGTGTCTCTCTCTCTCTCTCTGTCTTTCTCTCTCTCTCTCTCTCTGTCTCTCCCACCTCATTCTTACGTTCCCCAACCTCTTGCTCTGGCATATTCCTCACTTTTCTCCGTTTGCCTCGCAACACAGCTTTCAAACCCCCAAAAGCAAACTTGACTCAGCCCTTGTGTCAGCGACCCACATCCAGCAATCAGTCTATAATAGGAGATTGGCGTTGAAAACGTTGAGTGCTGCCTCTAGAGGGCAGTACTCAGAAGGAGTAGATAACAACGAGCCAACATATTATTGCCCCGCATCCACATTGCATCCAACAAGACCCTATGTCTTGTTTGGATATTGATTTCAGTTCTCTGGCTCCCATCAGCCGCCTACATCTCTTCTCTGGAGAAAACATTTGCATTAGGCGACTTAGCAACTGAAGTTAGCAACTTAGCTACTTCATATGCATATACACATTAGCAACTGTGTTAGCAAAATATATGAAATACGGTACACACACAAAGCTAAAGCAAGAGAGTGGACAGAGCTGGGAGACACTGAGCCAAGAATACAAGGGTGCAGCCTTTGTGTCATTCTTCTGATTGACACCCACACATGCCTGAAAGCATAGAAAAATTACAAGAAATTCTGTGACATTCTCGCCCCACTCCTCAGAATGACATCTAGCTCGAAGAAGGATAAAGTCTTGCCTAAAACACTGTATGAAGCTAACATCTGCATCTCCCTCATTCTAAAAAAGAGGAAGGAGGAAGTAGTAGTAGTAGTAGTAGTAGTAGTAGTGGGTCAGCTACAGACCCATAGCGCTCCAAAATCTTGACAGGAAGGTAATAACTAAAACTCTAGCTACCCGGCTAAATAAACATTTGTCAACCATCATTCATTCTGATCAGACAGGGTTCATCCCGAATAGGTTCTCTTTCTCCAATGTCAGACGTCTCCTCAACACCATATACGCAGATCAAAGACCCGCGGTGCAGCGATTTTATCACTCGACGAGCAGAAGGCGTTCGATCAGGTTGAGTGGCCTTACATGTTCGACTCACTGCACAGATTCAGGTTTGGCGATTCATTCATATCCTGGGTAAAGTTTATGCTAATCCAACATGCTCAGTTATAACGAATGGTGACAAGTCAACCAGGTTTCCATTACTCCGCTCGGTCCAGCAGGGCTGCCCTCTCTCGCCGGCCCTCTTCGCCGTTGCGCTCGAGCGTTGTGTGCCTGATGCTTTCTCCTCGGCTGGCATTGGGTCATCTCGTGACTTTGACCCTAGGCTTGACCCATAACCCCACGTCTCAACTCAACCACCTCCTCTGCCTTCAAACCAGAGCTAAGATGTCACGGAGCTCGCAGAAGCGTGCACTGCTGCGTCCTGCAAAACCACCCCCAACCACCAGGTGAAATGCCATGATTTTAGCGAGTCTGTCAACATTCCTTAGTACCAGAAAAACTGTGGCTCTTAGTCTATGGCTCCGCCCACTGAGGTTTATCTTAACCAATGAGATTATTTCTGCCTCCTGGTTCCCACCTTGGCAACTTTGCCACCAGATTTAGCGACGGGGAACAATGCCAATGTGTGTTAATGAGTCGCACTGGGCGACCTTGTCGGCCAATGCTTTGGGACAGCTGATGTCAATTTGCACTGCATGCTTGTCTAATCAGAGATCTGCTGTTTATGGGAGGCGCAAGTTGTTTTTGTTAGCCAAACCTTTGAACCTAGGCCAAGGCATTTGAGGCAATGGATAAAGCTCCAGGGAGTTTGTCCACATCTGTGCCTCTGTGCAATGTAACACACAGCAGCCGCAGGGCCAAAATGATCAGAGGTGATATGATAGAGAACACAGCCATTGACAGCATGGCTATCATGGCTTTACATGGTAAGGCTTGTAGTGTGGGTGTGTGTGTGTGTGTGTGCGCGCGCATGCGTGCGTGTGTTATGTAAGAGCATGTGTATACAGTTTTAACTCGACAACAAAAACATTCTAAATTGAACCCCAGCTCACTTCCTGTTGGACAGGAAAAAGAAAGAAGCAGAGCAGGAAAACGTCTCTAGGCCTACTTATACTTTATTTTCATGACTTCTAATCCACTTTACTCATTGCTGCAATTCCCTTGTTTTTATCTCACCTACACATTTTGTTTGTCTTGCACAATGAAAATGGACAGCAGCATATAAAATGGTAGCCTCAACGCCAGACTCATCATTCATTCCTCTTTCTTCGTCTCGAATGCGCGGCCCATATCCACTGGGAGGTCGGCTCAAATGGCTGCATGCGATATGCACGTTATCAATCACAATAAAACTGTACCTAGTCAGTCAAGTCTGTCAAGTTATTGCATCATCTAGTTTTTTGCAGTTGCTCTGCAGAAAAAGTTGCAGAGGACTTATTCAGCAACCTTTGACGCCCACAGGCTCAGGAAATGACTTGAGACAATACGTGAGCTAAGAGGATGTCAAGTCCCCAGCGTGTCAGACAATAGAGACAGTGAGAGATGAGGCTGTTTCAGACTGGAGGGTGTTGGACTGTCATCAGAGCTTTCCTCATCACCGGTGAGTACTGAGGGACTGTGATTTAATTAAAGGAACACTGCGCCGATTTTCAACCAGCTTTGTATCATTACAAAATCAGGAGTATATCAGAAAACTGCAAACAGTTTTGCAGACATCAATTTAGTTTGACAGTCATTGAGAGTTTGAGTTAAGTTGTGGACCAGTGTTGACATCACTGGTCCACAACTTAACTTGAAAATCGGCGGAGTGTTCCTTTAAGCCCCAAGAGGCTGTGGTTTATAGTGATTTTTACAACAGCTAGGGTGTTCTAGGCCCTAGAACACCCTAGCTGTTGTAAAAAGAACAACTAAATGTATTGGAAGTTGGAAAACCTAGAATCTAGGGTTTCCAACTTCCAATACATTTAGTTGTTCCAATGCCGGGGCCCTAATTAGTGTATTGCTTGCACCTGTGTTACTTCCTGCCTTTTAGACACAGAATGGGTAAATTGGGTGGGAAGGGAAATAGGCTAATACCCTGTTTGCTCTGCTCTCTCTCTTCTCCTACTCCCTGCGCCCTGCTCTCTCCCTTCTCTCAATCACCTCTCTCCCCCCTCTCTCCTCTTCTCCCCCTCCCTCCCTCTATCTAATATAAGATTGTTCAATCATGTTTATTGATAGTGCTTAGCTAGACTTAGCTAGACATATTCTCTGTAAAGCCCTCTGAGATATTCTTGTGAATTAAGTTTACAAATAAACTTGACTTGATCTTCAAGAACGTACTACTTTGTAACTGTGATTTTATAGCTGACGCGGGATCCGTCCACCCAGACAGGATACATACAGACTTGCAGAAGCTGTGCCTTATCTGATGTGTGTCTTCCTGTCAGTGTTTCACCCTCTCAACCTGAAAACAAACCGTTTCAGAGCGACTGCTGGTGAGCGTGAGAGGAGAGGAACTGGACCACGAGGAGAAAGTGGGTGAGTGAACAGAGAACACGCTGGCTTAACACTAGTCTCTCCCCAGACTCAAATATTGCGTTGAATCGCTGCGCTCCGTATACTAAGTGAGTCTGTGCCACTTCACAGCCACGGCTGGTTTTTGAAGCTGGGTTGAAATTGAATGAGTGACAGGTCGTAGCACCGATGAGAGAGCGGTTCGAAAAATGGGCTGATCACAAAGTCGTTACTGATTGGGGAGGACTGGATCCAGCACTGGCATATCACTGGCCAAGTGAATGGTTCCCTCCCATAACCAAGCCTCTATATTAAGCCTATTCACCTTATGTAGCCCCGCCCACTTGACCTGTTTGTGTTCCGACTTCCTGTTCAAAATGCTGGCTGTTTTACCTGCTCAAACCAGAGATCTCTGGTCAAAGCTAGTGACTCACTGGAAGCAGGCCCACGGGGATAAGCTCTGCCACAGGAAGTGTACACAATCGGTTCCGATTGTGTTTACACTTCCTGTTCATCTCTCATGCCAGACTGTCTCTTTTACATAAGGTGAATAACATAATTTATAAGATTTCAGGGGTAGCATATTTTGACCAATATCTTCCATCAAATAATGTGTCAATTCTATCAATTTAAATTTGATGTCAAAAGACTTGTGGATTCTGCACATGCGTGCGCCTTGCCAGAACTGCTAGCATGGATTGATATTTAGCATGGATTGATAGGTAGCATGGATTGATAGGTAGCATGGATTGATCGGTATCATGGATTGATCGGTAGCATGGATTGATCGGTATCATGGATTGATCGGTATCATGGATTGATAGGTAGCATGGATTGATAGGTAGCATGGATTGATCGGTAGCATGGATTGATAGGTAGCATGGATTGATAGGTAGCATGGATTGCGGAACACTGGCACTGACTCCCCTTGTGATTCCTGGATGTTGGGGATTCAAATTGCAAACACCGGTGATGCAATACAATTTGCAGAAAGGAGTCTGATACCATGACTGGTACCATACAGTACACTGAGTAAACAGGTTGTGAAATCAAACATCCCCCTCCCTCCTCTCTCTCTCACACACACACACACCACACACACACACACACACACACACCCGCACACACACATGCCATTCAGCGAATCAGGGGGAGAGAACATGCGCTGGCATTCCCGCTGTGCTTGCTCAGGAGTGTTGTTTTGTTTATGTCTGCCAATGTGTCCAAAATAAGTTCACTGATGCAAACAATAGGGGGGGGGGGGGGGGGGGTCAGGCTACATGACAGCTCGAGTACAAAAAAGAGATTGAATAAGAAAACAAGCTGCACCAACAAAACAAAACATTTTGGATCAATTGTTTTTCATTTGAGCTCTTCATGATCAATTGTTTTCTATTTTTTGCACAAGTCTCTTAATATTCCTTTCTTTAGTGTGTGTGAGTTCTTCTCATCCCAACCTGTGCACCTGAAGCACACAGTACTTCTTCTTTCTTTAGTGTGTGTGAGTTCTTCTCATCCCAACCTGTGCACCTGAAGCACACAGTACTTTTTCTTTCTTTAGTGTGTGTGAGTTCTTCTCATCCCAACCTGTGCACCTGAAGCACACAGTACTTTTTCTTTCTTTAGTGTGTGTGAGTTCTTCTCATTCCAACCTGTGCACCTGAAGCACACAGTACTTCTTCTTTCTTTAGTGTGTGTGAGTTCTTCTCATTCCAACCTGTGCACCTGAAGCACACAGTAGGCTACTTCTTTCTTCTTTTCTGGACTATTTATAAAAAGCACAAACTACAACAGATGGACTCTTTAGGTTCTTTCTTCTCTCTTCTTTTCTTTCAGAAATGCGGTTTGCTCTGCTGGGAGTGGGGATCGGCCTGCTGCTAGCCGTCGCCTTCATCGCCATCAAGCTCTACATGATCAGAAAGCACCTGAGTGACAACAGGAGAGGTCAGAACATAATGACACTGTTCCACTGTTCAACAACACTTCAGCTTAGAGAACACATATTAGCTATGTTGCTTATTAAAAGTCAAGCTGAAACGCCTTTTGCAGAGTGTGACTCCTTATCGTGATGTATTTGAAACAGGGTAGAGAGGCGGGACATCGAGTAGAGAGGCGGGACATCGAGTAGAGAGGCGGGACATCGAGTGTGGAGGAGTTTGATTTGACTGTTGAAAAGTGGGATGAGGGAGAAGGAAATTCCGCGCAGGCAACATGGCTGCCTACATGGGCTGACTTTGCTATAAACGGTTTTCACCAGAGCGCAACCCCACAGCAATTCCTTTTTCTCAGCATTCGGCAAACTGCAGAAATATTCACTCGACATTGTTACTTTTGTTTTCGCCGCTCAGCTGTATAGACGGTTTTCATGGAATGGTCAGTCCTGCACTTGAATGTTTTTTTTTCTTTTATGTCCATAGCAAACACTGCAACAGGAAGTGAGCGGGGGTTCAATTTAGAATGTTTTTGTTGTCAAGTTAAAACCGTCTATAGCCCAAAAAGTAGGATAGGATATAAAACAAACTGTAATGTCTTAATTTAATCTAGATGCAAAGGATATGTAATTGGCTCGTTAACTCACATTCCAAGAATATCGCTATTTACCACGGCTCGTGGTGCGCTTCAAGACCGGTTTGGGTTCAAGATCTGCAATTACAGATGGCACCACAACTTCACGCATTATGATTGGCTGCAGCAGCCAAACAGTCACGTTAGCTATGATGATCTAATCTGATCTGATCTAATGATCTAATATACATAATGTCATTTATAACATTGATTATGTTAGCTTGACCACCATTGACTGTTTTAGTTGCTACAGGTAACATTTTAGCTTTCTTACTAAAGGAATGAATTGCTAGCTAGCTAGCTGAAAGTATGTACACAATGTCATGAGAAATGCTCCTGTACACTTTAATTCTGATGATTGAATGTTTGTATGATTCATATTTTGTATGTATGAACGTGCCAAAATGCCTGTTGACATCAGTAGCTTAGCTTGTTAGGTAACCTAAAGCTGTCGGACATTTTGGGCATGTTAAGCCCACGTGACCAACGTACAGTCAATCACATTGCGTGAAGCCATGATGTCATCTGTAGTCGCGGGACCCCGAGCACTTCTGGTAGGGTGAGTGGATCTTGAACCCACACTGGCAGCCGGCTCTCTCTTGCCTGCCACTTCTCTGCTTTGCTTTATTTTGCCCGTCATCTCACACATATCAGACATTTTTATTTGAGTGAAGTTGTCGACCAGTGATGTCATTTATGCATGAATGACATCACTGGTCCACAGCTTCACTTAAATCAACTCTCAATAACTGTCCAACTAAATGAATGCCTGCAAAACGGTTTACAGTTTTCTGATAGGTGTGAGATCATGGGCAAAATAAATCAGCATTGTTTTCAGTGGAGTGTCCCTTTAAGCTACTGAGGGAAATCCCATGAATGTGTTCCCCTAATGTGATGTTTGACCTCTGTTCTTCCCTGTACAGGTAGCAGCATGAAGAGACCTTCAGAGGTGAGATGTTGACCTCACCATCACCACACAATCTACAATCACTAGCTACAATTAATTACCTAATTACTTAATTAATACAATTAAACACTGCTACGATCTAACTTATTATAATCGTATAACTATTTTCATTTCTGTCACTTTCTTTTCTTTAGTCTGTTCCATTACAAGACCATTGTGGCAGAAGAGAAGATGGGCCCTAAACATTTTGAGGCTAAACCTTGTACAGTCTTTTATATTTTTAAGTTTAATGGATTGCATTATGCCAGAGATGGAAACTCAAGTCACATAACTTGATTGCATTATGCCAGAGATGGAAACTCAAGTAGAAATATATACAGAGAAATATCCTCCATTTGCAGAAACTCCGCCCCTGCCAGCTGCAAGTCATTACGGCTCGTTGAGGCTCTCCATGCAATTCTCCGTGGATGTGCACATACGTAAAAAATAAACAATAACAGCCACCCTCGGAGCAGATTCCGCATCTCGAGCAGAGCTTCCGCAGTTCTGTTGTGACACGTTTTGACGTATAACGCATCACAGCGGAGCGTTTTGCCAGAGGAGGAAATGAGTTGGGAGCTCTCTGTGTGGTAAGACATTATCATGATACAAAGTGGGTTGATCATCGGTAAAGCCATCCTTTAAAAAGCAGTGTGAGGTGTGTGTGTGTAATGCATGTGGGTTTTGTGTGACTCATCACAGAGATTTTGAGTTTGGATTTGAATGAGTTAATGAAATAATAAATAAAGTTGAACAATTCATCAATTTGCTGGGGACCCCCTGAAACCCCCTCAAGCACCCCTGGTGGTCCCCGCATCATTGTTTTACAAAGCATCACATACAGCAGAAAGGCAGGGAGGGACTTGTGCTTCAACAGTGCTTCAGCTGATCCTGGTTTTACAAACAGCATCACATACAGCAGAAAGGCAGGAAGGGACTTGTGCTTCAGCAGTGCTTCCCCTGATCCTGGTTTTACAAACAGCATCACATACAGCAGAAAGGCAGGAAGGGACTTGTCCTTCAGCAGTGCTTCAGCTGATCCTGGGAAACATTTGTGGAGCATGTGCACGAGCTGACTGGTGGTCTGCACTCACCGCTTTCCCAGCCTCAAATGGAAATGACCTTGGCTGGTTTTGAGCTGTCTGGGCCAATCAGATGGGCCCATAGCGGCGGTCTCAGGTGACTCGCGGTGTTAAAGGCCGGGTGGAGTGTGGGTGAAAGGTCAACTAGACGGCCTGTTCTCCCCTCCACAGAACTCCCTATCGACTCCTCATTCAATTTGGTTCCTTGATAACATGCAGGAATGTTATAACGTTAAATGTTTTTCTTCTTAATACCAACAACAATATAATACTGTATTTTTCTTTGGCTAAATAATATAATAATAATAAATAAATAAATAATAAATGAGATGATGTCAGTGACTGACACCACAGCTCTGGCCCGGTACCATGCCACACCATGCGGCCTGATGCTCTTTTCCCCATCATCAAATGAATGAACTGTTCAAGCTCATCCTTCACGCCTCACTCTGATTTGTTTTTATTTTATGTCATGCTTGTGTTTACAGTTATTTACTCGCACTTGCGCTTCCTGGGACGGCCAGTGTGGCGACCAGAAATAGGCTGCTAGCAGACTGGGAAAGAAACCTCAAGTGCAGTCACATGACCCTGGGGGATGGACTATATAAGCTGCATCATGGCCTCTACTCGTCAGTCTACGCCTCTCCACAGAGGGGGCAACTAGGCCAGCTAGTTAGCCGATCCTGTTAGCTTGCAACAACATGCTATAATGTATCTGTATCCTACCTAGATAGGGACTGTAAATAAACGATGCCAGCAACATGCTGGATCAACTTTGACCTCTGCTCCTTTTCAGAGCAATTTCCAAAACAAGTGCTCGCCACCCAATCGCCAAAAAGGTAAATTACAGAAATCTCCAAATGTCAAAAGTTTTTGATAGCAAATCACAGCACAACTTTTTCTAATGGTGTTCCTTAAGGTCTTGGTGTGGTGTCTTAGTGTGTACGTATTATTATTTGTGGTATTTAATTATTACAGTAGCTACAGTTAAAATGGTCAAAATGAAACTGGAATTGTCCCCCTTTTTTATTTCACAGATAATACTAATGATATATTGACCGCCGAACTGGAAATCTGGTCACCATATCTTGGAGACATTAGCTACTGCCATTGTGCACTCCTAGACCATTGCTTATGTCAATAATTAGCACACTTGCGTTCCTAGAGGCTATTTTTGTCCCTGTGTAAACCAAAATTTCACCCTATTACTGTTTTGGGATGAAACCGATCAGATAGATTTTCCATTAGAAACCATTATAAACTGCAAAAAAGCCGGGTTTCCCCCCCCCCTTTTTTAGCCATATTTAGAGTAATATATCATTTTAAATCAACATTAGGATTATACTGTTGTGATGTCATTATTCAGTATATTCTCTTTCATGTCACCACCTGCTCAGCTCTCCTGTCAACATAATTGTAACTAACAAACACAAACTGTTTTAGCCAAATTCATATCAAAATGACACCTACAAACACAGGTACACAACCCAAGCCGTACACAACACACAAAGTCATCATCGATAATAAAAAAAACATACAGAGGGACATTTATTTATTCCTGATAGGAACGATTGAAAAATAAAATAAAATATATTATGTTGTTTTTAACTTTACACCACCTCTTTTTGTTACTTATTGGGTCATGAAACTGAAACCATGCATATAGCCACCTGCATACCTGACTTCGGGAGCTTGGCAATTGGCATCATGCATGATTAGCCAGTAGCATCCCAACGTGTCACACAGGTAACATTACTTAAGAGACAGACTAGACACTTACTTTCTTGGTTGTTGCTAAAAAATCTGTCAGTGTCACTCACTGTCTGTCGTTCACTCGCTCACTGTCTCGCAGCTCGCTCACCTTCAATTATCTCGCCAGGCAGACAGACAGTCATCACTCGCCACCATGCTGCTGCTCTCTCGGAATCAAGTTACCGCGGACGCGGCGTCAGATGACTTCCTGCCTGACCTGCCTTTCGTTTCAAAATAAAAGCGATCCCGTGTTTTTCATGCTTTTCCATGCAGATTGTTTTATAAAAAAAAAAATCCTCTGAAATATTAGGGGAGGTCCGGACGTCCCCGTCCTCATAGCTAGTTACGGCCATGCATGCACGCTCTATTTTGACAATTTTCAGCACTTTACTTTTCCGCAAAACAGCAGTTTCATTCGGCACTGCTTTTTCTCCCAACCGTACATCTACCGTATTCCTCCGCTAAAAGCCTGCACAGAGCACAGAGCCGTGGTTTACAAAACAGGAAGGCTTAGAAGAGAGATAAAACACTGACTTACTTTAGAGACAACAAGTCACCTGGCCTCTCTGGTCTGGGACGTTTTCCACAATTTATCCTGGGAATGGTGAAAAAGGTCTGCAGCCAGGGCACCCCGGCATTTAGGCAGCAGGCGCATGATCTCTCTTTCTGCCTGTTCACTCTCTGCAAAAGTTCCTCTTCATATTCTCTCTGGTTCATAATTGTATCCTCTTGTCACCAAGGTGAATGGCATATCATCCTCGCTATCAAAATCTCTCATATTTTCGTTCGTGTATTCTATTTGTTGTGTCTTCACTAACAAACCGAGAGAAATAAAATACCCCCAAATAACTGCGGAGTAATCCAGTGCTGCGGCTCTGTGCAGGCTTTTAGCGGAGGAATACGGTAGTGATACGGTTGGGAGAAAAAGCAGTGCCGAATGAAATGACTGATTGACGGAAAAGTAAAGCGCGGAAAATTCTCAAAATAGAGCGTACATGTACACTGACTGACTGACTGACTGACTTTATTAATTGATATAGAGAAACAAAAACAAGATCCAAGGGATAGCATGTAAAAGTGTAAACACTTATTTCCAACATGGTCCCCGATGTTCTAAACACAGGACAGACAATAACAGAAAACATATAGTCATCTAAAAATATGTAACAAAAATCCCCATTACAAACATAAAATAGATTTAGACACCAATAAATATGGTACTTGGAAATAACTTATCCTAAAATCATCCATTATTAGTCACACTCAAAATTGCATAAGAAACTACAAAAACACATGTTAAAAAAAAAAAAAAAACAAACAAACAAAAAAAATCATCACAGTAAAACACATACTCACAGGACCCGCCAAAAATTTGGCCTACTAACCTACCCAGTCACTTTGCTCCAGAGATGAGCAAGGACCCGACCTCTAAAAACTCCTCTAGAGTCTGAGAGTTTAATGCCTAGTGGAAGGCTGTTCCACAGTAACGTCCCTGTGTAAAAAAAGGAGCTCCGAGCTACACCGTTCACCCGTGGCACTACACATGAGCGCACACTGGCCCTGGTGTCGTCTCCATGCTGGGTATGAACCATGCCTATATGCGAACCCATGTAGTGTGGAGCAGTACCATTTACAATTTTATACATATGGTTGAGTTTTCAGCTGTTCGATCCTGTTCGATACACAGATATCGATTTGTTTAGGTGGGCGACTGGGTGTTGTTTGAGGTGGCTAAATTACGTTTTAGTTGTTGACCCCCAGTACTGAGAGAGAAAAAGCTGGTGAGGCTGCTGCTCTGGGTGCCGGATCTCGTTAGACGCTGCGCCCCGCTTCAAGACCACTGTACCTAATTAAGTTAGTGTATCGAACTAGCTGATAGGACCCCACTTCAAACAAACCGAACTATCCCTTTAAGGCTTGGCAATTATAGTTTTTAACTTTACACACCTTTTTCAGCCATTTTCCTGAGATCCAATACATGCAAATGTCCCATTGAAACCCAATATAAATACAAATGAAGACATAAAAAGTGCTATTTTTGGGCCTCCAGCTTTTTTTTTTTTTTTTTTAACACAAAAAGCATGTATTTTATTACTTCCACTGTGCATTTTGGAGTTAAGGCTTCTTTAAAAATAAAAAATAAAATATATAAATAAATAAATATATATATATATATAATATAGCTTGAGGCCCAAAAATAGCACTTTTTGCAGTTTTTATGGGCAAACAAACATTAATATCTTCAAAACTATACATGACATCGCTTATATTTTGACATTCTGAGTGAGAGCAGAAGTAGCTCAAGAGTTTGTATAAAAGTTTGTATAAAATATGCATGTCGTGTTAAAGTTGTGTGAACTGTCGCAGTTTATAAAATATACACCGCACAGTTGGGGCTAGAGTGAGCACTCAAAGCTGGCTCCATAGGGTCCCATTGCCGTTTTCCCCCGGAATCGCAGTTTGTTTACCAAAATGCTACTCGGCTGATCCCTCGTATAGAGAACTGAATGGGAAACTCACTTCCGGGGCAAGAAATGTCACGTGACTGTTCAGCTCTATAGTGTCCCATATGGTCTCAGCAGCTTTAATCTCTCTCTGTGTGTGTGTGTGTGTGTGTGTGTGTGTGTGTGTGTGTGTGTGTGTGTGTGTGTGTGTGTGTGTGTGTGTGTGTGTGTGTGTGTGTGTGTGTGTGTGCGCACATGGCCCTGCCAAATGTGTGTTTTCCCAGAGTGTCACGGGGGAGGGGCAGTGGGATGTTGGGAGGTTCTGAGTGGAAACAGACCGGCCAATGTTTCGTATTACACTCCACGGAGGAGGAGGAGGAGGAGGAGGAAGAGGAGGAGGAGGAAGAACCCTGGGCTTGGTCTCTTCACAGGCATTTAACCGTCTTGGAGTTTATGGAGGCTGCTGGTGTGGAAAATGAAGATCTCCTCTGTGGTCTTCGCTCTCCTGACTCGCACACTGTTTGAAGGTGAGAAAACTTTGCTTCATTTATTTTTATTTCATATTTTTGCTTTAAACCAAGGAGATTCTGGAGGGTAGCATGTTCTCTCTTTGGAAGAAGCTTTTGAGAAAATGTCTCAGTGGAACACGGCGTGATGGTTGAGGAGATGGAGAAAAGGAGTATTGGTATGTTTTTTTTTGTTTTTTAATAGTACTGTATAGCAGTGGTTCTCAACATGGGGTCCCTCGGGGTCCCCAGAAAATTGTTTAATTGTTCAACTTCAGCCTTATGTCTTTTACAAGAAGTGAACACAGCTCTTATTTCTCTGTTAATGTATCTCTCTCCAGTCAGTCATGTTACTGTATCTCTCTCCAGTCAGATAGTCATGTTACTGTATCTCTCTCCAGTCAGATAGTCATGTTACTGTATCTCCCTCCAGTCAGATAGTCATGTTACTGTATCTCTCTCCAGTCAGATAGTCATGTTACTGTATCTCTCTCCAGTCAGATAGTCATGTTACTGTATCTCTCTCCAGTCAGATAGTCATGTTACTGTATCTCTCTCCAGTCAGATAGTTACTGTATCTCTCTCCAGTCAGATAGTCATGTTACTGTATCTCTCTCCAGTCAGATAGTCATGTTACTGTATCTCTCTCCAGTCAGATAGTCATGTTACTGTATCTCTCTCCAGTCAGATAGTCATGTTACTGTATCTCTCTCCAGTCAGATAGTCATGTTACTGTATCTCTCTCCAGTCAGATAGTCATGTTACTGTATCTCTCTCCAGTCAGATAGTCATGTTACTGTATCTCTCTCCAGTCAGATAGTCATGGACAAAATCATACAGTATCTGACAATTAAAAAGACATCTCTGAATTGGCTTTGATCAGATGGGAGTCTGCATGTGGCTCTGAGGTGGAGTGGATTACAGTAGGGTCCTTGATGTGAAAAAGCTCTCAAAACGTCTATATTGTTGTATTGTTCAGTTGGTTCAGTGAGGTAAATATAGTCCGATGTGAGATTACAGGGTGTGATGGCTAAGAAAATAAGTTCATCACGGTTGAATATTTTTGCAAGATGAGAGGGAACGACAAACTGAAAATTGTTGGTTTCCCCTAAGTGTTTGAAAGAAAAACAAAGCTTGCACTTACACTTATACATCAAGACACGTTTTTCCTTTTGTCAACTTACTGAAGTCTAGTGAGTTCAGCATGAACTTGCAACAGAGAAAAAAAAGTGTCTTTATCCAGAGTTTGACTGCATATATCTTCTTTGTTTTGTTCTGTCAAGCAAAAACCAAATGATAGACATTCAAGAAAGCGGTGTAATTGCATGGCGTGCCGAAAGTGTGCGAGTGTGTGACAGCGATGTGGGAGCGATGTGGGATGTGGAAAGTGTGGATTATGAAATGGCCCGACGTGGGAAAAACAGATGTGTGATAACATTTTCATGCAACTCATGCAGCAATAAAGTCGGTTCCTGAATATTCCACCCACACACGTGGAGGCAGCTTACACTCAGTTAACCTTTGCTAGCCACAACAGCCAACGTTAACACTAAACAAGTCCACTGCCTCCTCCCCAGGTTTGGTTTAACGTAACGCCAGCTCACACTCCCCCCCTCCTTGCGGGACATGTATTGCAAAACAGCCGCGTCATGCATCCGTCCAGTCGTCTGCATTCAGCAAAGTTCCGCACCATCAGCTTAACATGGCCCCGCCAACAAATGCAGGATAGTTCCGCTTTATGAATTCAAAATCTGCGGGAATTGCAGAAAATAGGTGAGATATCCGCAATTCCGCGCCGAATTTCAGGCCCTGAGTTAAAGTCAGGCAACTAAAACAACTTGGTTAAGGTTACGGTTAAAACACGTCAGGAGGCGAACCGGCTCTCTTGCGATGAGGAATTTGAAAGACAAGGATGTTACCGTCTGTCAATCCCACCCCTTCAGCCTCAGCGGGCTTTTAATATCAGACTGTCGTTACGTTAAAGACCGCCCAAGGTCGCCACTACTTCCTGGTTACAGCTCCCGACTCTGGCGTAGGCACTGCACGCATGCACCTACTCACACGACCACAAGATGTCGCATTCGTAAACATCCGTCGTTGTAACTGAACCTGACCAAGCCCTTCCTGGGCGAAACGTTGTTTGTTTGTTGGAGGGGAGACAGCATTATACTGTGTGCAGACATGTCCTTTCTGTACATCCTTTCTCAGCAGTTTTTTCAAGAACTCTGGGGATGTGCATAATACTTTTCCTCACCTTGAAAATCAACCAATGTTGTCGTTTTCCTTGTAAGGACGGGCTTAAAGGAAGGCTTTGCCGATATTAAACTTGCTTTGTATCATTACAATGTCCATAATATGCAGATGGACAATATTTACTGTGTTTTCATGTTTTCCTGTACTGAGAGCTCTGCAGTTTATTCCAGGGCACTTCCCTTCCAGAATGATACAATACTTCCCTCTCAGAATGATACAATACTTCCCTCTCACAATGATACAATACTTCCCTCTCACAATGATACAATACTTCCCTGTCACAATGATACAATACTTCCCTCTCACAATGATACAATACTTCCCTCTCAGAATGATACAATACTTCCCTCTCAGAATGATACAATACTTCCCTCTCAGAATGATACAATACTTCCCTCTCAGAATGACACAACACTTCCCTTCCAGAAGGATACAATACTTCCCTTCCAGAATGATACAATACTTCCCTCTCAGAATGACACAACACTTCCCTTCCAGAATGATACAATACTTCCCTTCCAGAATGATACAATACTTCCCTCTCAGAATTATACAATACTTCCCTCTCAGAATGACACAACACTTCCCTTCCAGAATGATACAATACTTCCCTTCCAGAATGATACAATACTTCCCTCTCAGAATGATACAATACTTCCCTCCCACAATGATACAATACTTCCCTTCCAGAATGATACAATACTTCCCTTTCAGAATGATACAATACTTCCCTCTCAGAATGATACAATACTTCCCTTCCAGAATGATACAATACTTCCCTCCCACAATGATACAATACTTCCCTTCCAGAATGATACAATACTTCCCTCTCACAATGATACAATACTTCCCTCTCACAATGACACAATACTTCCCCCTCACAATGACACAATACTTCCCTCTCACAATGATACAATACTTCCCTCTCACAATGACACAATACTTCCCCCTCAGAATGATACAATACTCCCCTCTCACAATGATACAATACTTCCCTCTCACAATGATACAATACTTCCCCCTCAGAATGATACAATACGCGTCATTCTGAGATGGTGAACAGATGTTCTGCTCGAGGGCGGCTGTTCCAACTACAGATTGTTTATTATTTTTTTCTGTATGAGCACATCCACGGAGAAACGAGCGTTAATGACCCATGCCAGCTGGCGGGGGCGGAGTTTCTGCAGGCAGACGAACATTGATTTCTTAATATAGAGAACATAGAGAAGGTAAACACTGTCCATCTGATTATATTATAATGATACAAAGCGGGTTGAAAATCAACAAAGCCTTCCTTTAATGTCCATTTCGAAACCTTTCTGCATACCAAAATGCCTTTAATACGTCTCCGATACGTGCAAACTCTAAACAGCTAAATATCTAAACCTTGCCTTCTTCTTTAGATTTGTGTTTGGCGATCAACGTCACCATCACCCCTTCCCCCTTCACAGTGGCCCAGGAGGGTCAGAACATCACGCTGTCCTGCGTCGTGTCCCAGCGGCGGCGTAACAGCGCCCTCCCGGTGGTGAAATGGACCTTCCTGCCGGCGGGCGCCGACCGGCCCGAGGACGAGCTGCTCATCGCCCGCGTCAACATGAGGAAGGCCCGCTTCTATGGCAACTACACCAAGAGCTTCGCCTGGCCCAAGCTGAAGCTCACGGTGGTGAAGCAGGGCAAGATCTTCGACCTGCTCATCCTGAACGTGGCGCAGGGTGACCGGGGGCTCTACATGTGCCGCGTGCAGGAGTTTAAAAAGAACCAGGAGCGCTGGAAGGCTGCCACCAACTGCACCGCTGCCACCGAGCTCAGAGGTGAGGGGCTGAGCTGCTTTATTTCATTGATTTTATCACGAGTTCAGACTAGACCAGTGGTTCCCAACCACCGGGCGTCCCGCGGACCGGTACCGGGCCGCAACGCATTTGGTACCGGGCCATGAGCCCGGTTAAAAAAAACTTTTTTTTACAAACTACAAACATAAATAAACATAAACTTGAAACTATGTTTCAACTACCACACAGCCTATAATATTATAGCCTTTGTTTATAAAAAAAAAAAAATTAAAAAATTAAAATTGACAACCGGTCCGCGACTTTTTTTTCCATCTATCTACCGGTCCGCGGCACAAAAAAGGTTGGGAACCCCTGGACTAGACGATACGAGCCCCCGACAAACCCCCCAGATCAGAGCCAAAATGGCGTTTGCTCACGATGTGTGAACGACAAGCAAATAGATTGTCCCCCACCCTCCAAATTGTGACACATTCAGCAATGGCAGATTCTGCATATAAATTTAAATCTACAAACAGAGCTGATAATTAAAGTGCCATTTCTGATTTCCTTACCCATGTTCAGTGCTGAACGCTCATCACCTGAGTTTCTCTTCTCTCTAGCCGTGTTCGGAATGGTTCACTCATTCATTCACTCACTCACTCACTCACTATTCCCCATGGAGTGTTTTAAAAAAACTCTCGTAACGGACAAGCCCGTCTTTTATTGTCACACGAACACCACAATACATGCATGCGGCCACAACACACTCATGCTGACGGTGGCCGGTGAAAAGTGTCCTCTGCATTTAACCCATCCAGGCATGTCCTTTCCTCCGAGGGGCAGGCCAGGAGCAGTGGTCGCTTTCTCGTACAGCGCCCGGGGACCAACTTTGGATGTTGTCGTCACTGGTCGGATGACGATGACGATCTGATCTTTTGCATGTTTTTAGTGGGGGGGTTATATACGGAGGAACCCCCTGGGGGGAGCACGGGGAGAACATGCAAACTCCACACAGAGAGAAAGGCCCTTTCGACGAGATAACCCACCTGGGCAGTAGGCACTGAAGATATGGGGGGGAACACAACCACAGCGCCCACAGTGTCCCAGGCGAGAATCGAACCCAGGACCTTCTAACTGTGAGGCGACAGCGCTACCGACTGCGCCACCGTACCCCCGTACCCACCGTTTATCATAGAGTGAACTATATGTAGTATCATATTATATTTGGTTACGATCAAATGAGTTTCGGACACTACCTCACTCTTCTTCTCCTTCGGTAAACACGACAGCATTGCATTGTGGTATATGGGAGAAAATGTATGGTGTTGTCTGTACACTAGAAATTGCTCTGCATTGTGGGGATATTACAGTGGACTATATAGTGAATCAAATTAACAGATGAGAATTCGGACACTAGTAAAAAAAAAATGGCCAACACATAGTCCACTATTTCTGTAATAGGGATCGGTTTGGAACAGGGCTTCTGTCTGTTCAGTCATGGTGGCTATTGCTCATTCTAACTACCCAGTCATTCTTCTTCTGCTGTTGATAAACGGCATCACTTCCTGTGTTGCAGAATATTTTTCCCAGCTACCAGACCAGGCACTGGCTCTTTAGAACAGACAATGGAAAAGCTTCCATCACCTGGTTAGGTTGAATCACTGTTGTGTTAGACTCGATAAACCACTCTTTAAAGTAATAATTTGAAACATTTTCATATAAACAAATGTCAAATTGGCGACAGACTGACTGACATTTAATCTCCACAACATCTGTGGACAACTCATCTCATCCAGCCTCATCAATTTAGTCTTCCTCTCCTCTCTGAACAACACAGAGATGCTGCTCACCACATTTTCCATCGCCACTTTCAGGGCATCTCTGCAGCCAAGTCTGAGCCCGCTCTGTTGACTTTGGCTGCGGCAAGGCGTTTCCCTCACGAAAGTAGAACAGATGAGAGAGTCCAGAGACAGTCAGCAGAAAGGGAACCAGAGATAGTTGAAGAAGGTATAGACATCTGACAAGGTGAGCGGGCAGTCTGGCTCTTCACCTTCTCTGGCCGAGGTTGTGGAGAGCTATTTTCATCCAGGAAGCGCCAGTCTATTGTCGTTTTGTGGCAGGCTGCAAGATATTAATACAAAGGCCTACCTACTGCAATGCTTTCTGCTGAATATTGCAATTGTTATATGAATTGCAATATGTTGACATATACATCTCCATCATTTCTAACATTACACAATTATCAGGGTGGGGTGACATATTGTACAGGTACATTTGTTGTGTTTGGATGTTGAATTTGAGATGTGTAAACAGCAGAGCAGCACGCTTGTGTAGCAGGTTGTTAGGAACTCCTTTCCATCCAAGTAAAACTCGGGGTGCTCAGCCCTATGTTCCCTCAGCCCTAGCGTATGTTCCCTCAGCCCTATGTTCCCTCAGCCCTATGTTCCCTCAGCCCTATGTTCCCTCAGCCCTAAGTTCCCTCAGCCCTATGTTCCCTCAGCCCTACTGTATGTTCCCTTAGCCCTACTGTATGTTCCCTTGGCCCTATGTTCCCTCAGCCCTAAGTTCCCTCAGCCCTATGTTCCCTCAGCCCTACTGTATGTTCCCTTAGCCCTACTGTATGTTCCCTTGGCCCTATGTTCCCTTGGCCCTATGTTCCCTCAGCCCTATGTTCCCTCAGCCCTACTGTATATTCCCTTAGCCCTACTGTATGTTCCCTTAGCCCTATGTTCCCTCAGCTCTACTGTATGTTCCCTCAGATCAGTACCTACTCTAACCCACCCTTCGGGGGAACCCCAACAGTGTGTTATGCACATGCACATTATGCAAGGGCTGGCTCTGATGCTGAGGGAACATGGGGGCTTAGGCTGATGAAACGTAAAATTTTCAGACCTACTTAATCTGCTTGTATTGTCAAATCTGATTGAAATTTTGAAGGTTTTGTTCACTGAAAATGTATTAATTCAACACTATTATAATCTATATTCAAGATGTATACTATTGCAATCTATAGATATATCTATAGATGCTATAAGCTGACAACTTCAACAGATAAATCTGTTTGCGTTTTGAAGAATGCAAAAAACAAGATTTTAGATTGATTAGATCAAAATGCCCTCCAAATGTCAAACCGAATGATCAGAATCTCAGCGAGTTTTGAAAGTTTTGAACCCCAAATCCAATTTGATTCCTGAAATCCAAGAATCCAAGGTGTTTTTGAGTGATAAATTATATATATATTATGGTGTAAACTGTCCAGATTCTGGGTAAGAGCTTCTCCACAGGAAAAGTGGACTATTTCTGCCCAGTGGACCACCAGGCGCTGGTATTTCTCAGTGGACCACCAGGCGCTGGTATTTCTCAGTGGACCACCAGGCGCTGGTATTTCGCTGTCCCAGTATGCAAACAGCTCCATATGATACACATCAGCTACACATCTGAGGGACCCATGCTGGTCCCGCTTCAGCTGACAAACACCAGACCAACGTGTGTGTGTGTGTGTGTGTGTGTGTGTGTGTGTGTGTGTGTGTGTGTGTGTGTGTGTGTGTGTGAGTGAAATAGAACTATTGGAATTCCTGTGGTCAGTTAACATTAGGTGACCAGGTGTTTCCACCTCTCTCTCTCTCTCTCACACACACACACACACACACACACACACACACACACACACACACACACACACACACACACACACACACACACACACACACACACACACACACACACACACACACACACAAGCACAACTAACAAGCACATCTGAAAGGGTCAATGGTTTTTTTCCACATCTCTTTGCGGAAACAAAAGACAGCTTCTTCTTTAAGGTATTTCTATAACATGTGTGGGCAGCCGGGAGTTTGAGGAGAGTTTTTTAAGAGGTACGTTGGTGGCAAACGGATGTGGCATGGGTTTAAGTATAGAAACAACAAGGAACTCAGCTGCGTAGTCTGCTGGCAGGGCTATGTCACATAGAGAAATGTGATGGCTGCAAACTAGTGTATTTTTTGTCAACAAATAAAAACTAGATTAAAATGTTAGGGAGGGACGAATTGGGAAGAGATCCAATCAGAAGAGAAGAAGAAGCAGTTAAACAGTTAAATCTGTGTCTGTATTGCATTAATATACCATTCAATAATAACAGATTAATAGATCTTTCCAATGAGTTTGGAAATTGTAAAGAAACAATAGTTACCGTTTTCTTTGACTAAGATGAGACTAAAATATTCAGACTTTTAGTCGACTAAAACCTGACTCAATACAAACTGGATGAGATTGACAGACGCTGGGGACATACCAGAGGCGAAAATTGCGCGCATGCGCCGCGCAGCGCACCTCCGCGCAGAAGTTGCTTAAAGTGTCCACACAGAGAGCGCAGCTCTCTTTGCGCGCTCTGCTCGTCCGCTATATATTTTGCCCCAGATCTCCTGTCTTCCTTATCATGGCCAAGTAAATGATGACATAAATATCTAAAGTAATATGTTTGGGATAACAGTTAATGGCTACCTTCGTTATAAAATGCAATTGCATCATTTGTCTGTTCTCCTCCCGTTTTCCCAGTGCGTGCTGTTGTAGAGAGAAGGCGAGTCCTAGCTCTCTACTTGTTGCTCCGCAGGCAACGAGCTTTTATCCAAAGCGACTTACATTAACACATTTTTGTCAGCAATAGAGCAATCAACTATGCAACAGTCTATGACAACTACAACCTCTGAAGGAACAGTGGTTTAGGTTAGTATTTTTTTTTTTTTTTTAGAAAGAGAGAGAAAGAAGTTAGATCAAGAAGGGCCCAGATGGAGCCTGAAAAGGTGTGTCTTTAGACTTTTCCGAAAGATCGGCAGTGATTCAGCTGTCCTGACCGAAGGTGGAAGCTCATTCCACCATTGAGGTGCCAGGGACGAGAAGAGTCGAGATCGGGATGAGCGACTTTTGAGCCCCCGTAGCGAAGGAGGGGCGAGGCGTCCTGCACTGGTGGAGGAGCGAATGGAGCGCTGAGAGGTTTGGAACCTGACCATAGATTGCAGGTACAGGGGAGTTGACTGGTGTACTGTCCTGTAGGCCAGTACCAGTGTCTTGAATTTGATGTGTGCCAAGATGGGAAGCCAGTGGAGGTCCTGGAAGAGGGGAGTGACATGAGAGAATTTGGGTTGGTTGAATACCAGACCGGCTGCAGCGTTCTGAATGAGCTGAAGCGGTCTGATGTCGGTGGCAGGTAAGCCGGCCAGGAGCACGTTGCAGTAGTCCAGGCGAGAGATGATAAGTGACTGGACCAGGAGTTGAGTCGCTTCTCTTGTGAGAAAGGGACGGATTTTGCAGATGTTGTAGAGGGAGAACCTACAGGAGCGTGCTGTCGCAGCTATGTTGGCTGAGCAAGACAGCTGGTTGTCAAGGATCACCCCAAGGTTCGTAGCTGTTTGGGAGGGAAGTACAGTGGTATTGTCAATGGAGATGGAGAGATCAGCGAGAGGGCAGTCTTTCCCTGGGAGGAAGAGTAGCTCTGTCTACCAAGGTTGAGCTTGAGGTGGTGGGCAGACATCTAGTCGCCAATGTCTTTGAGGCATGCAGAGATGCGAGCCTCGATTTGAGTGTCGGAGGGGGGGGGAAGGAAAGGAAAAGCTGGGTGTCATCAGCATAGCAGTGATAAGAAAAGCCATGAGATGAGATTACATGGGCAAGCGATCTGATATAGAGAAGGAAAAGTAAGGGGCCCAGGACTGAGCCCTGGGGGACACCGGTGGTAAGAGGGCAGGATCTGGAGAGGGACCATCTCCATTAGACCTGGTATGAACGGTTCGAGAGATAGGAAACAAACCAGGAGTGTACAGAACCTGAAATGCCGAGGTCAGACAGAGTGGAAAGAAGGATTTGGTGGTTGACAAATCTTCTCGAATACTGTGTCGGAAAATACATGGAAGTTCAGTGAGTGAAGAGTTCAGTGAGTGAAGAGTTCAGTGAGTGAAGAGTGGGTGTTGGGTGAAAGTTGAAACATGAATTTACAATAATGCTTAATTAGCTTTTTAACCTTCTTATCCAGTAAAGGTTCAGGTTGAATACACTGTGGTGGGAACTGAGTGATCCAGCAACAGCCTGGGAGGAGGGAAACCTCGGCTCCTTGTCTTCCTACAATTAGCAAACTCTACTCAGCGTGTAATCAGATGGCAGGCAAGCCACAGAGATGACAATGGACTTTACAAGTTTCTCTTCTCTTTCTCTCTGTCTCTCTATCTTTCTCTCTCTCTTTCTCTCTTGTCTGCAGTTCATGTCCCAGCCACCAAGGCCAAAGAAAGTCTGTGGAGCTTGTTTGAAGGTAAAGGCACCATTTTTTGTGTGTGTGTGTGTGTGTGTGTGTGTGTGTGTGTGTGTGTGTGTGTGTGTGTGTGTGTGTGTCTGTGTCTGTGTGTGGGGGGGTGTACTGGAACTGTATCGTCCTTGGCGGGCAAAGATAGCCCAACCCAAAGGATATACTACAGTACCTTAAATAGCGAAACAGCAAAACATGTTTTTAGAAATACTTAACCCCCCCTCCCAATCAGGTCCAGTCATCCCACATAATCTGCACCACCTTTTGCCTCCATCACCAAGAGATCCCCCTCTCCACATCAGTCACCAACCTGGGCATTAGGTTTGATCCCCGCTTGACCTTTGACACCCACATCAAACACCTGTGCAAGACCTCTTTCACTTCAAGAACATCTCGAAACTCCGTCCCACACTCAGCCTGCCAGATGCTGAGAAACTCATCCATGCGTTTGTCTCCTCAAGGCTGGACTACTGTAGTCTCGCTGGCCAGCCTCCTGCGAGACCAGCCAGCGAGACTAGGACTAATGTAACACACCCTTCATCGAGAATCCTAGCAAGAGCCTCCAGAGGCTCCAATACATCCAGAACAGCGCTGCTAGGATCCTGATGAGAGTGCAAAAATACTACCACATCACCCCCATCCTGCACTCACTACACTGGCTCCCTGTTTCCTCCAGGATCACATACAAAACTTCTCTGCTAACACATCAGTGTATCCACGGACATGCCCCTCCCTACCTCAAGGAACTACTCCATATACCATATACCACAAACCTCCTCCCACAACCTGCGATCCAACAATAACCACCTTCCCCATCCCCCACACTTTTGTGTGTGTGTGTGTGTGTGTGTGTGTGTGTGTGTGTGTGTGTGTGTGTGTGTGTGTGTTTCAGATGTGTACCTGTGTGCGGTGCTGATCTGCTCGGTGGGCCTCCTGTGCATGTGTATGTTCACGGTGACTGTGACCTGCCAGTACATACAGAGGAAGCAGAGGTTAAAAGGTAAAAAATAAGTGAACACTTGCTGATACCTGAGACTTGTCCCTCAAGACTTGTGACTGACTTAGGAGCAGACTTGACTTGGTCACACCTCTGCACACCAGTTATTATGTTTCTAACTTTGTTGCAGATAATTACCACTTGGTCAAAAGCGCACAGAACAGGTAAGCTTAGAGTGACACTTTACAACTTTACAATTTACTTGACAGTATCATCATTAAAAACATAACATAACAACAGAACATAACATAATAATATCATAATTAAAAACATTGGCGAGCTGCAGGGCGGGGGAGGCCACGCAGCGGGTGAGCCAAGGAATTGAGCGTGCATAGCGCGCGAGATGCCTATAGTATAGTATATAAAAGGGGGAAGTGGACAATCTTTGTCTGTCTGTTCTCTGTTTAACTTTGTGTCCCACTGATGATGTCATAGGCCTTGTGACATCATCAGTGATGTCATAAGAGCTTGTGTGATATCATCAGTGATGCGAAGTTGTGACATCATCGGTGATGTCATCAGTGACATAATTATTACCAAAATCATCTTATGACATCACTGATGATGTCATAGGTATAGTGACATCATCACTGATGTCACCAGAATTGTGGTTTCTGGTTAGACTCGAGCAATTGTGACATCATTGATGATGTCATAGACATTGTGACATCATTGTAATATCATCAGTGGGCCGCGCAGAGTGCGAGCTGCCTAGTCATTAAGAAACAGAACATAAGCGCAAAGCAAACCTTTTAGACAGTGGCACTTTTTTCCCTTGACTGCAGCTCAGGAGAGACCGTGACGAGTGTGATCAGTGTGTCTCCTACTCAGGCCGGGCGTTGGGGGGGGGGGCCTGACCGGGCCGGGCCCCCCCATTCCCCAAACTGGCCCCCCCATTAAAAAAAAAAAAAAAACGGAATCTGGCTGTCATTAGGCATTGATTAACTGAATGCTATTGCTAACTGTTACTTTGAACATCCATTTGCAATGATTCTGGCTGGATATTAACTATTGTAAATGTGTCACAATGAATGCAATTTGTGCACAATGTGTAAATACATTTAATATTAATTGTTTAGGCCTAATTATTTGTAAAGTCACAACACATTAGAGATGTGTGTAGTTCTTCATAGATTTACCCTCTTCATTTTCCTCTCAAATGCACCAGGTTGACGAATTTTACTTTAAAATGTACAAAATCTTCCGGGGGAGAATCCCCCCGGACCCCCCTTGGGTAGCTTGGCCCCCCCAAGCTAGGGGCAGGCCCCCTCTGTAATTTGGGTCTGGAACCGGGCCTGCTCCTACTCTGCAGCTCAGGAGAGACCGTGACCAGTGTGATCAATGTGTCTCCTACTCTGCAGCTCAGGAGAGACCGTGACCAGTGTGATCAATGTGTCTCCTACTCTGCCTAAGAAGGAGAGGAGGTACAGGAAGAGAAGGAGCAAAGAGCACCGAGAGGAGATACCACCTGAGATACCAGCCAAAGGTAAACACACGCCTCTCATCTATCACAGTTAGACCATCAATCACATCTACAGTTGCTTCCTTTGGTTTGAGCCATGATGGAAAAGATGACTTTGTTGCATTTTTGTACCTTTTGGTTTATTTAGGTTCACACTGACCGAGTTCAAGTTGAACCACAGCTTTTAAACAAAAGTTGATGACTCACAAGTAGATTATATTATTGTTGTTGTTGTTGTTATTATTATTATTGTTGTTATTATTATTATCATTATTATACTTTTTTTAGACTGTCATCCTGCCGGGTTAGAGATTCTGAGGCTCTCTGTAGCTTTATCTCAGCATGATGGATAGTCTGTCGGATGGATCGGCTGGAGGGACCTGAGGAGTGATGATTGCAGGCCCTGAAATTCATTGTGCAAAATGGGGGGAAATCCCTCCTTAAATATTTGGGCATTTGGCTAAATACTAAGCTCTCATTTCAGTGGGACATGTGGGACATGTGGGACACCTAACCAAAAGAAAGACTATTGTGCAATCTCTAATAATGTCTGTCTTTGATCATGGTTATGTGCTATAATGCATGCTTCATCTTCCACACTTAGGCCATATGCTGTATTTCACAGTGCTCTGCGGTTTATTACTGCCGATGGGTTTCACACATCATTTTATTTTATATGAAAAAGTGGGTTTGCCTTCTCTTGCCATCTGAAGAGATCAACATTGTCTTTTATTTATTTATAAGGCTTTGTGTGGCAAGCTTCCATTGTATTTGTATTTCTTTAAATCCGCATTTCTTTTTTACATTTTGGTCCGAGTGAAATGTTCTGTGGTCTCTCCTGTTTCTAAATACATGTATAGCTGAACCATTTGGTTTGAACAAGTAAAACTATTTTTATAAGCATTTTACGAAATTCTATGAGAAAATAAATGGCGGATGAAAATCTCTGGTACGCATGCTGAAGCAGGAAGTGATGTTCACTTTGGCTCTCTAAGCCAGGAAAGACCGCTTTCACCTTTTATGCTCCTGATACTTGTAAATTCAAAATCTGCGGGAATTGACGAAAATATGCTCGATACCCGCAATCCTGCGCCGAATTTCAGGGCCTGTGAGGGGTTGGGTTTAGGGTTAGGTTTAGGCATCAGGATTGATGATTGGTTAATGGTCAGAGACTATGTTAGGTCCTGCCCCCGTCCCTCTGGTCGATCCATTTTGTCGTCAACCATGATGGAATTGTCTGTCTCTTCTGTGGTGTTTCTGAACAGTTCAGAACACATGCAGAAACAGCTAAATATGAGCGTCCGTCCAGACTGCATTTTGTTCTGCCCGGCTTTCCAAGCATGACAAACTGATGTCAACATGTCTATGCCGACAACATACCCAGAACATCTTTTGGGTCGTTTCCTGTAGTTCCCGGGTTTTAGTGTTTTTCCCAGAACTCCACTCCAAAAGACATATCGCTCTCTCTCTGAGTATTGAATTTGATGCATCAGAACCAGTATGGGTGTTGAAAAATAAATAAATAAAGTAAACATTGTGTAAATATGTTTGCCCACCACCCATCGCTCTCTGTGAAGCCACTTTCATTCTGTCCCTGCAGCTCCCATCAGAGACAAACTGCGGAAGCCAAAACTTTTAAAACCTCAGCCAAGGAAAGTGGTTTTGGTGAGTATAACGTCCATGCCCTCTTCCCTGGATCATTTCCTGTTATAGAATGACTAGATTAATCTTAGAAATCTGATTGGCCAAAGAGATGAAGTGACGAATGTGTCGAATGCTTTTTGCAAGTCAAGTATTGCCATTCCACAGTACTTTTCACGGTCAATTTCCTTTTGAATGAAGTCAGTCAAATAAACCAATCACGTCTCAGTTGAATAAGACTGCCGAAAACCTGACTGAAAATCACATAAAATATTACACCGATTTACATAATTAAAAATCTGTTCATAAAGAACTCTTTCCAGGATTTTACTTAACACTTAAAATAGGCACAAGCCTGTAATTGCTTCGATCCACCTTACTGCCCTTTTTATATAGAGCAGTCACCCTGGCCTTTTTGGTTTCCTCTGGGACTTTAGGTTTGGAGATTGACAGGTTGATAATGTGTGTGACATAAGGACGACCTAATAAGGTCAGCTAGAGGGAGCTGTTTGAGTTCAGTAACGACTAACCTCTCGTTTCCTTCCGCCCTGTGCTTCCATCCTCTCCGACACCTCCAGCCCAAAATAGCGGAGGAGAGTCTGACCTACGCAGAGCTGGAGCTGGTGAAACCCATACCGGAGAGCAAGGCGTCATGCACCGGCACGGTGTATGCTCAGATACTGTTCGAGGAGAGGCAGTTGTGAGGGAGAACACACACACCACTAATAACTGTGCCTTATGCATAAATAAGTATCTATTTATAGTCTGAATTATTCTTTTGTAGTGCTTTGTGAACGTTCTTTTTTAATTTAGTGAAACTTGTAATACGATTAAAGTTTGAATTGTACATCTGATTTTACATCTTCGATGAAACTTCCGTCTGCAAGGCCAAGATGCAAAAGGAAATGTTTTGTATACGAGAGTATTGAATGGTTGTTTTTATCTTTTGCACCCGAGTTTCAGTTGCACCTCTGTTGTTTTACTTTGTTTCAAACTTCGGATTCTCACACAATGCTATAGCCGCCGCCCCAGTGGCGCTGAACCTGAATGCCTTTCTTTTTCCTTTAAAAAAGACCTTCCTTAAAACCACCCAGGTGCCCATGAAGGCAGCCTGGCTCACCTCAGCCAGTGATTGGCCACCCATGTGTCACAGACACAACCCATGCACACTGGCTGAGGAAGTCACTCTGCTTGCATTCAGCCTCGCTGATGGCTGTGCCTCTCTCTCTGAGCCCTACCGATAGCATTGTGCTAATAACGGTAGCTTCCATTAGCCAAAGTCCGTCTTAACTGCCCCCCCCCCCCCCACTGCCCCCCTCCCTGTCAAACCACCACACCACTCTCTTCATGGTGTGAAATGCCTGGCTCTCTACCTGAGGGGCTGTGCTGCCTCAGCCTGTTGAGTATCTCTTTAAAGTCATCTCTAGTTTGATGAAATTCAGCAAGGCCCTTTCTTAGGTCTGCTCACTGCTCCACAGGGTGAAGAATCATGTTTCTTAGGTCTGCTCACTGCTCCACAGGGTGAAGAATCATGTTGGGAGCAGTTTGCTGGGCGCATTGCCCTTTTATTGAGGGCGCCAGCAAAGGCAAGAAGGGGTGTGGCCATATGATATATGGCGACAAATTGAAAAGTCTTCAGTTGGTACACTCACGTGAGGGATTCCATCCAATAGAGACAGTCGGCATGTGTGGGAACGCCCACAAAATGTTATACGGCTGGCGCGCGAGTGGGGTAAAACCGCCCATATATCTCAATGGGATGACTCACCAAAGGAAGGTGCTGCGGCTCTAACTACAGTTTTGGGGAATCTAGAGCAGAACACAAGACGTCTAATTCAGATGTGCGTTTACTGCGGTGGTTGAATCCCTGATCGTGTCTGCCTGGGCTGGGCTATCAGCTAAATTCTTACTTTGCCGAATAGATAGACCGGGGGGTTTACCCCACCCTGACCACGCCCCCAGCCAGGCTGAGCCAGCTAACCCAGCGTCTATGACGAGACATCGCCTCAACCTATAGCGAAGCCTAAAGGGCCTCGCTGAATTAATAAAACTAGATATTACTTTAAATCTTTCGTTCTTCCGTTTCTTCCGGTATGACGTGAACGCCGCATAAAATAAGTCTGTTGTGACTGGTGTCACGTCGGATCGTGCAACTTCCTGTGGATTTTATAGTGTGTGAAACCCCATCCTTGGCTGATCCTCTGTGTGCAGATTTACAACCGAGAGACACAACACATCTGTGAAATCCATCATTATGGTAATAGGCTACGTTTTCAAAACATCTGTGAAATCCATCATTATGGTAATACGTTTTCAAAATTAGTGACATAGTTTTTTTTAAAGTCTAGTTTGTCCACCCTCCCCAGCAAGATCTGCCTCTCAGCTGTGTTCAGTCTACCGTGTGTGTGTGTGTGTGTGTGTGTGTGTGTGTGTGTGTGTGTGTGTGTGTGAGGCTGCAGTTTAATGAGCACATCTCTCGAGGACTGATGCTAAGGCAGCGATTAGCCCCGGCCTCCCTCCACACACACACTGTTAGCATGCTAGCCCTTTTATCTGGTGCCAAAGTCAACTTAACAATCTGTTAGTGACACACACACACACACACACACACACACACACACACACACACACACACACACACACACACACACACTTAACATACAAGGATGCAGTCACATGTACAGTAGGCTATACACACATGCTCATATCATACACAAAAGTACGTATTGTAAATCCAAAAAGCCGCAAACAATTGTGACTGCTGTGTTTTCTTACACTTTATTTGGATAGTCGCCTCCAGAGCAGTTGTAACATGTCAACAGCTTATTAGTTAACGTTCAACAATTAACAAACATTTAACAGATTATCTATAGCATCTATGTGACAATTCATGAACACATATATTACATATAGGTAGGTGAATAAGCTGCTAAAACAACATCTGAAGTCAAAGCCAAACAGCTGAATTTATGAATGTCAACTACTAAGCTGTTGAAATGTAACAAATACAAACATGCAGGCGGACTAATGCGATATGGATCACATGCCTGCCACAGCTTTCATATGCTCTCCTAGCTTTCTCACTTTCCATGAGTGTGAGCGTGAAAATGCTTCGTCCTCTTTTTCCACTGAGCAGAGCAGAGTGCCTTTTCTTCCCCCCCTCTCACATGAAGCTGAAACCTCAGACACAAAGGCACCAGATACTTCCTCCCTTCCCCCAAAAACCTTCACTGTCTTGTGTGGAGATGCAGTATGTGCAGATACAGCCATCATTGCAGAGAAGCCTACAGTAAGTCCCACTTGTTGAACTTCTCATTCTGAACACTGGAAATGTTCAGAAAAATAAAGTGTTGCTCTCTATTCAGCAGTCAGGTTACAGCTGAAAAGTAAGCAGTGGTTACCAATAGAGCAGGCGAGGCCACGCAGCAGCCGAGCTGCAGGCGAGGCCGAAGTTGAGTAATTGTAACGTCACTCGAGCAATTGTGATGTCATCAGTGACGAAGTTGAGCAATTGTGCATGCCAATAGAGCAGGCAAGGCCACGCAGCAGCCGAGCTGCGGGCGAGCCATATACGTATATATATATATATATATGTGGTTTGGGACTTGTGAACAAGCATACAGGACAGAAAAAAACAGGACAAAGTTGGACTTCTTCAGTGGCTGACACTACAGTATATCGGAGGCTAATTCTTTCCTAGACTGATTGTTGCAGTCAGAGAGATTCCCTGTTCTACTGCCTGGACAATGTAAGCCAGAGGTGGACATCTAGGTTATGCATGTCATGAGTGTGAGTGAATTCAAAGGGGTTAAAGAGGTAGAAGTGTCTTAAAAATGTCCCTAAACTGTGAACTGTAAAGTATCTTCCAGGCCACAGCGTCCTTAATAGGAGGCCGCTAACTACAACCATGTGTGCACTGCTCACTCGCTCTTTCTACAGTATCTCCCTCTCTCTGCATTCCAGTGTTTCTTGTTCATTTTTGTACATTGCAACTGTACAGTGTGTATCAATGTGTAAATATACCTGTACAGTATGTATCAATGTGTAAATATAACTGTACAGTATGTATCAATGTGTCAATCTACAGTGTGCTGTGCTGTACAGTGTATCAATGTGTGTATGTATACATATATATATATATATATATATATATATATATATACATATATATATATATATATATATATGTGTGTGTGTGTGTGTGTGTGTGTGTGTGTGTGTGTGTGTGTGTGTGTGTGTGTGTGTGTGTGTGTGTGTGTGGGTTGCTGTGCTCTTGTGTAAAACACTTTGAATTGCTTCTGTGTATGAAATGTGCTATACAAATAAACTTGTGTTTGTACTTTTTGTACTCGGGGACCCGTTTTCACTTTTTTGTATTTTCAGGCCCCAAGAACACCGCTGACGTGAAAAAGTAAGGCACTAACGCAAACAAAAAAAAGTGTAGCCGTTCTATGCAGGGAGGGTTGCCGTGTAATCTGGGCCAGAGAGATATACTACCCCCTGCTCCAGGACTACACTACCCAGAAACCCCTATGAGTCCTACACACACTGAGTGAGTGAACGGGGAATGCATTTGTTACACTTTGTGGCAGGACTACTATCCGACGGGTGAACGGGCACTGCATACCTTTAAATTTGATTCATTACAATGCATTCCAAAAAGGCACAATGATATGAACGACAGTGACTGGCTGATATCTCATTTGCATTAAAAGGACATTGGACAATAATCCCAATAAGTGTAACTGTTCTTTTATCATTCCTGTTAGATACAGCAACATAAACAACAAGCTCTTCCTCACTCAGGCCTCAGCCATAAACTACGGGGAGCAAACAGCAGTTGCCTGGAAACGGAGAGAAAACAAATTCAGTGCACGGCCTTGTGGGTTCAGTCCCAAGCTGGAAGTCTAGTCTTTCCACTTCTAAATACCGCAATCTCCCAACACGTCCTAGTTTTTAGTTACAACAAGGCTCTTTGGTGGCATGTTGATGTATAATTCACAGGCTGCAGAGATACGACAGAGAGGCGACTGACTGTCTTTTCTCTGCCTCTCTTCAGTGTGCTGGATCTGAGGCAGCGGACACACTCATGCTGGTAAGTGATCAATCAAACACCAAGTTTCTGGATGATAGGATTTGTTATCTTGATAACTTATTTTTTCAGCCAAGTTGATAAAAGGAAAATGTGTTAAATCTCCCTCTGGGAAAAAACTGACAAGCTAGTGCATGGTAATGGCTGCACAGCCAAACCATTTACTTCTTCTATGATGACAGTTTTTATTACAAGTTATGATGCAATAGCAAATAAAATATCATCCAGTCCTTTCCAGTAGCACTTCACTTCAGATGGCATTATTATTATATCATTATTATTCCTGTGCATTAACCTGTGGAAAATCATTATAAAGTCACATTAAAGTAATTAATGAAAATCGAAATGAAAAATAAACAAGGCTAGGTCGAAACCTAGCATAGGGCCAGCGCGGAAAAGCGTTGCCGAGGCCTGTTGGCTGTAGCAGGCAGCCGCAGGAAGGGCTGTTAGTGGCAAAAGTATGAAGGATACTTGTCAAACATATTTCATTTTTTACCCCAAAAATAAATAGGCTATTTACCCCTGTTTAGCCCAATGTTTTTGTGTCTTTTAATCAATCACCTAAATGCTATATTATATTATATCATATTATATTATCATATATTCTCTTAATTGTGATATCTTATCATCTATATATATCATCTATATATAGAGATAGCCTACCGGTATATACAATTGGATCTGATCAGTGTTGTAGCTACATTACTGATGTAAAATGTTATTTTAGGGGTACAAATTTCAAATAAAATATTGAATACTAGAAAATCTGGCCCTCACAAACACAACAAAGAAAACATCACCATGCAATCAAATGTGTTTAAAAAGTCTGTAGGTGATTGATGTAATTATGTATTAGATAACATTAACTTTAGTAAATGTAAACTAGCTCTTAGCTAGTAGCAAGCAGCAAATTGCTACACTCTGAAAAAGGTCAATTTGACTACACACCGGTCACGTTCACGCCATTTTGATTGGGTAAAGCGCAGCATGCGAGCCTGCCCCCTACAAGCGCTGTTATTCAGCTTTTCACGGAGCGTGCTGACAGATTTTCGATGCAAGTGGAAAGTCTGTCTCGAGAGATTAGCAAATAGCCTACAACAACAGGAAGTAAGCTAGGGACAATTTAGAATGTTTAAGTTGTCAAGGTAAAACCGTGTCAGACCCTTGCTAGGGTTGCCAGGCTCTCAACCACAGACTCCAGAACCATGGCAGTCCCCCCCCCCCCCTTTATGCAGTGGGTGCAGTTAGGCTCAGAACGGGAGTGAAGATACCCTTTAATTTCCTTTGCTGTGGAACCAAGGGCGATCATGTGACACATTTGATCTAAGGAAGGAAGTAAAAAGGGGAAAAACTTGCTCTTGTCTACTGTTACACCTGATGTAACATAATCTGTTACACCTGTTCCACTGTCACCTCCTTTTGTCACAGCGGGTTACTGAGCAGCGGTAACAGACTGACACCAACACTTCACATACAACATGGCCAAGGGCAAGAAGAAAGCAGGTGAGAAGAAAGCGAGTGAGCCTAAAGCTAAGAAGCTCACCCTGAAGGTCGCTCAGAGCTGCCTGCAAGTGACGGTGGACGGGAAACGGCGTCTGGACCTCAGCAACAAGGAAATCACTGCCGTGCCCAAGTGCATCCTGAAGCTGTGCGACGTGGAGGAACTGGACCTGAGCAGGAACCTGATCAAAAAGCTGCCGGACTTCATCGACCAATTCGTCAACCTCCGCTTTCTGGATCTGCACAGCAACCATGTGAGTGTGCTGGGAAAAGATGGATGGCATGATGTGGTGTCGCTTCTCTGAAAGGAGGGAACGTACGTTAGAGATTAAGTTGTGCTTTTTGTCATAAATTAGAATTAGTTGGTTGAGAGACACTCAGGTTGTGTGTTATAACATTATTGAATTGTCAGGGTAACAAATTAACCTTTTTGCAGAGTGTTTTTTGCTCAATTTTGGACAATTTTGGTGAACTATGAAAGTTAACAATTCATGTGCATTGCATATCGCACTCAATTTGTACCACTGCATTCAGACTGCGAACAACACGATCAAGTTATCGAACATCCATTCGTTTCCAATAGTGAAGGCCGATGTGGACAGTCAACAAGCTTGTCAGCAGAGAATGGTTGCAAAGTTAAAAAGCTTCTATTGTCATGGCTTAGAGCTAACACATTTCAAACATAAGGTCTTCATCAGGAGCTTAAGGTCTTCATCAGGACCTTGTGGAAACATAAGGTCTTCATCAGGACCTTAGGGTCTTCATCAGGACCTTGTGGAAATGGAATCTAAATGCATTGGCAACAAGGGATTTATATAATTCAAGCTTTTGGTCTCTTTTCTGGATTTAGAGCGGGTTTGTGTTTTTAATCTAGTTGGAACAGCTCCCCGAGAGGCTGGGCCGCCTCCAGAACCTGCTGGTCTTGAACCTGTGTAACAACCGGCTCACAGCTGCCTCCCTGCCCAGCGAGCTGGGCCTGCTCAGCAAACTGCACAAACTCAACTTGGGCCTAAACCTGCTGGAGAGCCTGCCCTCCTCGCTCGCTGCTCTCAAGGTGTGTCACCCTGGTGTTGATATCCACTCCCCCAGTTATGTGTGTGTGTGTGTGTGTGTGTGTGTGTGTGTGTGTGTGTGTGTGTGTGTGTGTGTGTGTGTGTGTGTGTGTGTATATATATATACGGTATATATTATCATCGATATAAAATTGAGTGAGTAAGTGGGCTCTGTCTGTGATTTTGGTCCCACATCGGTCAGTAATGATGTCACTGATGATGTGACAATGTCTATATGTAAGGGATAATGTATTGTGAGCCGGTGATTAGTGGCGAAATAATGACCGACAGGTGAATGATTGAGCCCGACGCGCAGCGGAGGGCTTAATCATTCACCTGAAGGTCATTACTTCCAGTAATCACCGGCTCACTATACATTATCCCGCTTAGAACACGGCCTACAACTAAATCATTCAATAATCTGACAAAAATAATTATTCAAATAGATTTTTTAATAGCGTTTTCAACGACAAAGCGGTTTCATTCGTAATTGGCACACAAGACACCACAGCTGCAACTGGTTGGCCTAATTAGTAGTGTTTGCTGACAAAAGGCTCTTATCAACTGATTAATCCAGGTGTGGCAGAGCAGCGGTCGGTTGTCGAGAAATAATGACCGGTGAATCTTGTTGATTGACCAATCAGAATCGAGTATTCAAGAGAGCCGTGTTATATATATATATATATATATATATATATATATATATATATATATATATATATATATATATATATATATATATATATATATACACATATATATATATACACATATATAATATATACACATTATTTTTGTTAGTATTAATTGGTATTGCCGTTTGCTATATATTTACGGTAGTGGTGTTCATTATTGCTTTTTGTATTCTCTTTTTGTATTTGTTTTATCTTTCTATGAAGTATTTTTAAACACCTGGCAAGCGACTACAGATTGAAATTATAGCGTTGTAGCTAAATCTGCCATATTTACAGTAATTTTTTTATTGTAAGGTTATAATCGTTAATTAATATGCGTTGTCCTTTTTTTAAACATAAAACTGAAAGGAGCTCCGCCACATCGGCCTCTTCAACAACAGCCTCACCCGCTACCCAGGCTGCCTGCGGAGGCTGGGCCACCTGGAGACAGTCAATATGGATGGGAACCCCATCCGCCCCGAGCAGCCGGCCTGCCTGGAGCCCACGGAGAGGGTTGAAAGCCTGTACCTGGTGCACGAGAACTCGCTCTGCAGGGAGTGCCTGAGGAAGTGCCAGGCGGACAGGAAGAAGCTGGAGGACGCCGGGAAAAGGGAAGCGGACAAGTCCAAAGTGATGTTTTCTGGGTTGATCACGCCCAACTCAGTGGCCCGGGAGGATCAGGAGACCTGGAGGTGAAAAAAGTGGGCAGAGAAAACCATGGAAGATCACACAGGTCCTCCTGAAGGGACGTATGATGAAAGTGCTTTCATTTTCAAGATTTCCTTGCCTTATTTTGAGTTATATAAATGGTTGAAAATACAGTCTTCATGCAAGGCATCAGATTGTGAATGATTACATTATTAATTAGTCCTGATATTTAGTCTTAGACATAAGAGAACTGCAGTCCTCAGCTGTAAAGTGGCATACCGTGCGTGCGTCCTGGTGGCTCACCTGGTAGCACGTACGATAGAGGCGCAGGCGCGGGTCTGAATCCGACCCGAGGTCCTCTGCCGCATGTCATCCCCTCTTTCTATCCTCACCTTTCCTTTCTGCTTACTGTTCTATCTAAATAAAGGCAGAAATGCCCCCCAAAAACTCATCTTAAAAAAGACTGCGGGATATTTACTGAAGATTTCCAGGCTTTTAAGTCCGGTAAAGAACTTCCTAATTGTGAAGCGCAACTTTCTTTTTCAAATTACACACTCATATTCCTCTCTTATCTCCTTCATGTCAGACCTACTTCAACAGTTACAGATCAAGGGTTAAAGCTACAATATGAAAACACTGCAAGAGGAAGTGGGCTATAGCTCACTCAGATAAACATATGGATGTTGTGTGATGTTTGAAAGGTTGTTTGTTCAACCCCTGCATCACCAGTGATGCTATTTTTATCATCAGTAGTTTGAACACTGATAGAAATAAGCTGATGTAGGAGTGTAGTCACTCTCTGACTCTAGCTCAGTCAGATCAACAACTGCTCACTCGCTCAATTCCAACCTATCTCACTCTTTATGATCCCTGTGTTGTTGTCAGTGTGAACACATAGTGTGTAGAATTACATGCAACCCTGTCATCACATCACTCTCTTTACCTTGACCTGGCAATATAACCCTGTCATCACATCACTCTCTTTACCTTGACCTGGCAACCCTGTCATCACATCACTCTTTACCTTGACCTGGCAACCCTGTCATCACATCACTCTCTTTACCTTGACCTGACAACCCTGTCATCACATCACTCTCTTTACCTTGACCTGGCAACCCTGTCATCACATCACTCTCTTTACCTTGACCTGACAACCCTGTCATCACATCACTCTCTTTACCTTGACCTGGCAACCCTGTCATCACATCACTCTTTACCTTGACCTGGCAACCCTGTCATCACATCACTCTTTACCTTGACCTGGCAACCCTGTCATCACATCACTCTTTACCTTGACCTGGCAACCCTGTCATCACATCACTCTCTTTACCTTGACCTGGCAACCCTGTCATCACATCACTCTCTTTACCTTGACCTGGCAACCCTGTCATCACATCACTCTCTTTACCTTGACCTGGCAACCCTGTCATCACATCACTCTCTTTACCTTGACCTGGCAACCCTGTCATCACATCACTCTCTTTACCTTGACCTGGCAACCCTGTCATCACATCACTCTCTTTACCTTGACCTGGCAACCCTGTCATCACATCACTCCCTTTACCTTGACCTGGCAACCCTGTCATCACATCACTCTTTACCTTGACCTGGCAACCCTGTCATCACATCACTCTTTACCTTGACCTGGCAACCCTGTCATCACATCACTCTCTTTACCTTGACCTGGCAACCCTGTCATCACATCACTCTCTTTACCTTGACCTGGCAACCCTGTCATCACATCACTCTTTACCTTGACCTGGCAACCCTGTCATCATATCACTCTCTTTACCTTGACCTGGCAACCCTGTCATCACCATCACTCTCTTTACCTTGACCTGGCAACCCTGTCATCACCATCACTCTCTTTACCTTGCGTTTCCTGCTCTCTGCCGGGTGCCATGGCACGAGTCCGATACCTCACGAGTCCGACACCTCACGAGTCCGAAAAAAGAGGCTAACTTCCCCCAGACCCTAACCCAAAACCTAACCTCTCCCACCCCCACGCCTAAACCTAACCTCCCCCAGACCCTAACCCAAAACCTAACCTCTCCCACCCCCACGCCTAAACCTAACCTCCCCCAGACCCTAACCCAAAACCATGAGGTGTCGGACTCGTGAGGTATCGGACTCGTGAGGTATCGGACTAGGGGGCAGTCCCCCTCTGCCGAGCCGCTCCAGATGAAGCACTGGTAGATGAGCCTCAGGCTCTGCTTCCAGTTCTCCACTTTCAAGCTGTTGACATGGGGGTTACCCCGCTAGCTGGGCGCTTCTCGCTCATACTGAGCACATTAGCGCCCGGCGAACGTCACGCATTTCCCATCAAACAATCTGCCATTTTCACGTCTAGGTATAAAAGCATGATAGCATCCATCTGGGTTTGGCCAAGCTACCTTGCTGAAGAGGGCGGTCACTTTTTTCAAGCTACTTGACAGGTGATTGGATGGACCGTCTGTCTGTCACCGTCTGGGCGTGCCAACGCCAACCAATCAGATCGACTTGCCTTCATGACGTAGCATAGGCAGCGCCTGGTAAACAGCTAGGACTACAATTGCTAAATAGTTAGCATGGAGGTCGCAGATTTTTGCTGTTTTTGTAAGGTGAATATTGGGTGCAAACATTGACTATTCAATTTGCCAAAAGAAAGAAGAATAACTGCAGATGTCTAACTGAGGATGAAGTGCAGGTAGGCCATTTGACATATATTTGATTTAGAGTGTAGTTTGCATGGGTATTCAATTTGTGTGACATAACTTCAATTTGTGTATTTTATCGATTTTTAATGACAGCTTTTATTCTGAAAAATCCTGACCGGAAGTCAGACATTCCTGCTCAGAAGTTCCTGCTCTATATTGGGAGGACCAGCCTCTGATCAAGGTTTATTTGCGCTCCGATCCAGTCTACAACTAACCTACATGCGCACAAGCAAGGACAACTTTGGAAACGAAAGTAAGGCTGAATCATCTTGCAGAATTAGATAGCCTATAGACTAGTGCATACTGATCATATGGAATGATCTTCTAGAATCACTTTAGCACGATATGATGATCTCCGTTGTTTATGTAGCCTAGTCTGGTAACGTGTGCACAACCCTCTCTCCTGCTCTCTCTCTCTCTCTCTCTCTCTCTCTCTCTCTCTCTCTCTCGCTCTCTCTCTCTCTCTTTCTCTCTCTCTCTCTCTCTCTCTCTCTCTCTCTCTCTCTCTCGCAGTTATTAGACGCGATCCCAAATTCTCTCATGTCCATCGAACTCAAGAAAACCCTTTGTTCTCTCTCAGTCTCTCTCTCTCTCACACACACACACACACACACACACACACACACACACACACACCCTCCCTTTCAACGTTCAACTTTGTCTCCATCCATATTCGTTTCATTTATAATGGATGATCTATCCAAGCAGCTAAACGGCTGTGGAACAGGCTGTATGGTTGGTAATACCATCATCAACCATCTGATGTATGCAGACGATTTGGTTATTTTCTGTCCATACAGTGCTGGTCTTCAACAGCTACTGAGGGTGACTCTGTTCCCAATATGGCTCAGACTTTGACATTAAGTATAATGCAAAGAAGAGTAATAATATATGATTGCTAGGAGCGGAGTCATTTCCTGACTTCTCTCTGTCTGGTACAGTCCTTAAAGTGTGTAAGGAGACAAAATACTTCGGACATTGTTTAACTGATGACCTGTCCGATGATAGGGACATTTACAGACAGTGTCAAATGTTGTATGCACAAGCTAATGTGTTAATTTGTAAATTTGGTATGTGCTCTGTACCTGTGAAGACTGCACTTTTTAAAGCATTCTGTACCTCCATGTAGGCTATACTGCCCACTTGTGGCGGCACTGCAGAAAGAGCAGTATGCAGAGATGATCTGTAGCATACAATGATGAGAGAGTAGAGTAGAGTAGAGAATCTTTATTTATCCCCCTTGGGGCAATTCATGTGCAGCATAAAAAAAGTAATTTAAAAACATACAGACATGAAACAGTAAAAAATAGGGATGTCTTAAAACATAGTACATTTAAAAGGACACGAAACCATGTAAATTAAAACAAAAAGGGGGCATGAAGTAGGCTACTATTCAATTCAACAGTTCAGACAGCGAATAGCCTCAGGAACAAAAGAATGGCTGTATCTGTTCCTGCAACAGCGGGGCATCCTATACCTGCGCCCAGAAGGAAGGAGGGAAAACTCAGGGTAAAGAGGGTGCTGAGGGTCACGCAGGACACCCTGAGCCTTCTTAAGAACCCTCTTCTTATATAGAAGACAGAGGTCATTCAAGTTACAGCCTGTGATTTTGGAGCTCATCCTGACAATTTTCTTTAGCATGTTCTTGTTTGTCAAGTTTATGTTCCCAAACCAAGAAATAAATGCAAAGGTGAGGACTGACTCAATACAAGAAGAGTAGAACATTTTCAAAAGTGACTTGTCTACGTTAAAACTTCTTAGCTTCCTTAAAAAGAACAAGCGCTGATGGCTTTTCTTTAGAATTGCCTTCACATTAGGCTCAAAACTCAGTTTGTCATCCAGAATTGTCCCCAGATATTTGTACTCGCTGACCACTTCTACCTGTTTCCCATTTATAAGGGTAGGTGATGGGGGGACGGGAGCCTGTCTGCGAAAGTCGATTGACATTTCTTTTGTTTTTGACACATTAAGTTTAAGAAAGGACTTTTCACACCACTGTAAAAAATCATCCACAATTGTGCCATGACCAGTCTCCAGTCACCAGATGGAATGAGGCTGCTGCTCAAGATGCCACGATGGAGCAGTGCAAGCCAGATGTTTGTCAGTGTTGGTGTGCCCACCTGTTCTGCTGTTGTGCCTAATGTATGTGTAGGCTCTCTGACTCTACCAACAGTGTGATTTCATTGCTGATGAACCTGTACTAAGCTCAGTCAGGCTCTTTTCCACTTTATGGAACCATTGGTGTTCTAGCCTTTATGTAATCACCATGTGACTTTGTGGATATTGCCTATTTTTATTCTTGTTTTATGTATTGTTTTCTACAGTCTGTGTGCTATGGACCACTTAAAGTTTGATTGATTGATTGACACCTACACACACACTAAACTAAACATCTAAACATTACATTACGTCATTTGGCAGACGCTTTTATCCAAAGCGACTTACATTAACACATTTTTGCCAACAATAGAGAAATCAACTATGCAACACAATCGAAGACAACTTCTGAAGGAATACGTGCCTGAGTTTGAGCGTCTGACTCTAGCCGGCGGACCGTGTTTACAATTTAAAAACTGCGACAGTTCACACAACCTTAAGACGACATGCATATATTATACATCCAACTCTTGAGCTAATTCTGCTCTCACTCAGAATGTCAAAATATAAGCGATGTGGTGTATACCTTTTGAGATATTAACGGTTGTTTGGCACAACTCATATAGTTCACTGCCGCAGGGTTACGCATTTTTTTGGTGGCAGTGACGTCACGCTGATTCGTCCTATAGGCCCAGATGGAGCCTGAAAAGGTGTGTTTTTAGTCTTTGCCGAAAGATCGGCAGTGATTTGGTCGTCCTGACCGAAGGTGAGAGCTCGTTCCAACATTGAGGTGCCAGGGACGAGAAGAGTCGTGAAAGGGATGAGCGTCCTGCACTGGTGGAGGAGTGGAGGGAGCAGTGAGAGGTTTGGAGCCTGACCATAGATTGTAGGTACAGAGGGGCTGTCTGATGTACTGCCCTGTAGTCCAGAACCAGACAGTGTCTTGAATTGGATGTGTGCTGAGATGGGAAGCCAGTGAAGGTCCCGGAAGAGGGGAGTGACATGAGAGAATTTAGGTTGGTTGAAAACCAGACGGGCTGCAGCGTTCCAAATGAGCTGAAGCGGTCGGATGTCAGAGGCAGGTAGGCCGGCCAGAAGCACGTTGCAGTAGTCCAGGCGGGAAATGATAAGTGACTAGACCAGGAGTTGTGTCGCTTCCCTGGTGAGATACGGACGGATTTTGCAGATGTTGTACAAGGCCTGACAGGCGCGTGCTGTCGCAGCAATGTAGGCCGAGCAAGACAGCTGCTTGTCAAGGATCACCCCAAGGTTCTTAGCTGTTTGGGAGGGAAGCACAGTACAGTGGTGTTGTCAATGGAGATGGAGAGATCTGCGAGAGGGCAGTCTTTCCCTGGGAGGAAGAGTAGCTCTGTCTTACCAAGGTTGAGCTTGAGGTGGTGGGCAGACATCCAGTCATCGATGTCTTTGAGGCATGCAGAATCTGTTAATTTATTCATTGACATCATCCTCTGCTATTTAAAAACTCAGAAATCTTCAACCTTTAGATTGTAATATTTGTATACCTTCAAACCTATGATTATCTCAATACATTTTAAGCAACATACCATTCAATTTTGAACAATTTCCTAAAGAGTTTGAGACTCCAATTTGTAATTACATTGTATATGACTAATTTAATATAACCCTGCTGTATCTACAGAGCTGCTTGGTGGGAGGACAGACATCTGGCGTAGGAGGGGAGGAGCATTGTCCAAATGAATTCTTCAGAAGAGGTGAGAAAAATATCACTGTTGTATCACTGATGTTGCCACACGCACGCACACACACACACACACCACACACCACACACACACACACACACACACACACACACACACACACACACCCTAATTCTTTCATTGTGTCTTTATAGAAACAGAGAGACACCAACAAGAGACCCAAACGCATTCACACTGGAGATAAGCCCTACCACTGTGACCAATGTGGAAGCAGTTTCAGTCAGTTAGGTAGCCTAAAAAAACACAAACGCATTCACACTGGAGAGAAGCCCTACCACTGTGACCAATGTGGGAACAGTTTCAGTGAGTTAGGTAGCCTAAAAAAACACAAACGCATTCACACTGGAGATAAGCCCTACCACTGTGACCAATGTGGAAGCAGTTTCATTCAGTTAGGTAACCTAACAACACACAAACGCATTCACACTGGAGAGAAGCCCTACCACTGTGACCAATGTGGGAGCAGTTTCAGTCAGTTAGGTAGCCTAAAAACACACAAACGCATTCACACTGGAGAGAAGCCCTACAAATGTGACCAATGTGGGAGCAGTTTCAGTCTCTCAAGTACCCTAACAAAACACAAACGCATTCACACTAAAGACAAGCCCTACCACTGTGACCAATGTGGGAGCAGTTTCAGTGAGTTAGGTAGCCTAAAAAAACACAAACGCATTCACACTGGAGATAAGCCCTACCACTGTGACCAATGTGGAAGCAGTTTCAGTCAGTTAGGTAACCTAACAACACACAAACGCATTCACACTGGAACGGGCTACTGGTGTGACTGCTGTAAGAAAATGTTCACTCGGTCATCTACTCTGAAGAAACACCGCTGCATCTAACCTGAAGAGCGCCCTCCACTGTCTGCAGACGGAATAACTTCTCTCTGTCCAACCACACATGTAATCAATGAATCAAAGTTCAGTGACAGTCTGATTATGCATAATTATGTTTGTTTCTGACATTGCATTGCTAGAATGTAAACAACAATGTAAGAATGTAATTACAAAGTAAATGGAGAGCTTGTGAAACTGTCTGATTTGTGATTACTACAGCAGAATAACATGCAGCTAATATCAGCATTATTTTTTCTGAGCCACCAGAGCGTCATATTTTGTATTGACATATATTGAAGATATATTGTCCCTAAGGTTTACTAACATGAGATATGTGGGGTTGGTGACTGTTGGATGTGGTTTACTTTCTCTACTTTGTCTGATGTGGCTTAAGACTGTTTCATGATGGAGATATGTTACGATGATATGAGTTATAATATGTGTAAATAATGATAACCTATGGCTGTAGATGAGAAAAGTTTTTGTTGATATGGCAAGGGGGGAGGGTAGGGGGTCTTGTCAAGCTCCTGTCTTTTGTTTTGTCTCTATTATTTGTATGTATCATTTGTAAATGTTGATGTAAAAAAAACTATAAAAATGTGGTCACAAAAAAAGTTTACTAACATGAATGAAACAAGAACAGTGACATCAACAAAGGCGAGTTCATATTAAAGGCACAATGAATTTAAACCCCATCTCTTCAGTGTATTACTTCTAGCCTGGCATTAACTAAAGTAACTTAAGTCACAACAAGCATTGCCTATAGCCTACATGAATGATCTGTGGCAGCATATTTGAATAATGTCTTCATCTAACGTTTAATTGAAAATCAAGTTTCACCATTAAACTTGATTGTGATTTGGTTGTAGAGTTTGCCAAGCGGTGCTCGATGCAGTACTGGGCTCCTCCCTCCTGGAGCTCCAGAGGAGAGCTCACATGATGAGATGCCTGCGTCAAGACCCACCTCTTTCATAACGCTGGGCCAATAGGACGAATCAGCATGACGTCACTTGCCACCCAGGAATGCGGAAGTTTAATAGTAGGCTATGAGTTGTGCCAAACAAATGTTAATATCTCAAAAACTATACATGACCGCTTATATTTCGATATTCTGAGTGAGAGCAGAATTAGCACAAGAGTTGATGTATAATACATGCATGTCGTGTTAAAGTTGTGTGAACTGTCGCAGTTTTTAAAATGTAAACAGAGTTAGCCGGCTAGAGCCTCATGCCTTCCATTGCCGTTGCCACCCAGTGAGCGGTTTGTTTACCAAAATGCTGCTCGGCTGATCCCTTGTTATATAAGGAGCGAGTGTTGCACTTGATTGACGCGCGCTAAGCTTCCTTTCCTACTTGTCATTATTTTATTATACAATTAAATTTATTTTTATTATGAAGTACTGCCAATTTTATATAGATTTTTTTTGTACTCTTTATATTAACAATAAAGTTAACAAAAAACTTCAAGGCGGTTAAGTCCCACCTCTACACATCAAATGCTGCGTCGTGATTGGTGGACTTTCGCTGCAAACCACATCTGCACGTCGGAGGACGTTCATTGGCCGAGGTCTAAATTCGTACATACATGACGGCACCCTGAGGGAGGAAAGGAAATTCTAATTCAAATGCACCTTATAGTAAATGTTGGCCTCCACAAAGCCAGGCATAAAAACCCACAAAAATATGATTCATATTCTTCAACAATTTATTACAACAGATCCACAACGGCAAAGTTCAAGCTCCCAAATAAAATGACAAGTTTGGTCTCATCTGTTTAGTGTTGTTACTCGAGAGCGGTCTCAAGACCAAGAAGACCACATTTTGATGGCCTCGGTCTCGGGATTTTCTTTCAAGCCCAGTCGAGGCCACAAGGCCCATTCTGAGCCAGGAAAAACCCTCGTTTTACATTGTGTGAAATCATGTTCTACTGCAGACCAACAGGTTTACATTTCAAATAAATGTTTGTTTCAACAGAACCACTATCTAATGTTGTGTTAATTAACCGCATAGTCCCAGATACAGATCATATCAGGCTACTGTATCATCATACAGGCTATTATTACATACTGTATCATTGGCCAATCAGTGGTGTGGGAGTCATCATTTAGCAACAGTAAGGTGTTTTTACACTTCATTCTGCCCACTGTGGAGCCTTTCTGAAGGTCACTGATATGGAATTGCAGTGTTTCAGATGAACGGATTGCCTTCTGCCACAGAGTATATATAGGTAGGCTACTGTACAGCCATTTATTTTACTGAAATTTCCGAAATAATGATTTTCCTTTCTTTGTTATTTAGCAGAGCAATGGTGTATAAAGGTTAAGCCATCAGTCATGGTCTTGAAAATGGCCTCACATTGGTACCCCCCCCCCCCCCCCAACTACAACACTACAGTCATCAGCTTACTTCACCTCTTGTAATAACGTGTCAAAACAATGTACTGTACAGTGCGCTAGCGACCTCTGGTGGATCGCACCTAAAAGCGGGGGGAAAAGTACTGAACCAGATTGTGACTCCTCCATTCTGCCAAGTTGTGGTCAAGGGCATGTTGGTGTGTACAGATTCGCTATAGCCTACTGTATACTATGTTATAAACTACATTCCAAAAGGAGTGAGAGGGAAACGATCTTTGCAATCATCACAACTGTAGAATAGATTTATTCCATGTCAGCCACAGATGTATTAGCTCATGTAATGCTCTCTAGTAATGGCCATCATGCATCAGAGAAGCTAAACAAACAGTGATTTTTCACACAGTTTTTGAACAAATAAGTCCAGTTTTTATTATTGTGGTTTGTGTTAATGTAGGAGTGGCGCTCCCACCTGAACATCGATAAATAAAACACTGACAAAATTGTCATTTTTTTCTTTTCTGTAAGGATGTTTTGTTCTCCTCAAGACACTGTGAAGAAAGAATAACCAAACCATCATCATCATCATTCCACACATTTAGATTTTTCCTTGACCAATGTCCATACGCCATAGAATGTTTATTTGTTTTTCCTCTTTAAAAAAAGCCGACTCATCGTGAGAGGAGCCAGCAGCGGTGGCCACAGCGCTCGCTCCCCGTCCAAGGCCTCTCAGGAGTAACTTGACGTTTTACTACCGACATCGTCCTCCTGCGATCCCATACTCTGAAAACACATGGAGAGCATGACCGGTCAGAAACCATCCCATACTCTGACAACACATGGAGAGCATTACCATACTCTGAGAACACATGGAGAGTATTACCATACTCCGACAACAAATACTCTGAGAACACATGGAGGGTATTACCATACTCTGAGAACATACAGAGAGCATGACCATACTCTGAGAACACATGGAGAGTATTACCATACTCTGAGAACATACAGAGAGCATGACCATACTCTGAGAACACATGGAGGGTATTACCATACTCTGAGAACACATGGAGAGTATTACCATACTCTGAGAACACATGGAGAGTATTACCATACTCTAAAAACACATACTCTGAGAACAAATACTCTGAAAACACAACATTACTAGTCATAAACCAGGGGGTCAACCAGGCAAGGATGGACCAAAAACCCATTCCAACTGTGCTGATTATTCCCATTAAGAACAGCTAAGCTAAGTTGATTAGGGGTAAATCAGTCATGCTGACAGGACAGTAGCTGGGCTAAGCTGCATCACTGCTGTACCCGTAAACACAGGAACAACGCATCTTGGGTATAATTACTTCATTTGCCACATTGACATGCCTTAGTTTCATGTTCTTGTAATATTTTTAATACTTTAAGACACTCTTCCAATTATCAATTCACCCATGCTACTATAAACTGAAGTTGAAGTGCAGTGCATGGCGCGCAGACAGGTCGATATGCATTATGCATCAATGCAAACGTGCAGAAACATCATAAAAGAGATAATGAATGTTGATACAATATCTTATAATAGCAAACACTGACCCACCTTTTGCACAAATTGTGGGTTTACTGTGATTTCTTGATCCATAGACTTTAGTTTCTCATCCAGCTCTATACACTTCAACATCTGAAGAGAGAAGAACACGATCAATGACAGGACTTTATCAGAAACATTTGCTGCCTGAAGATTAGAGATATTCCCATACCATTTCTTCCTTCCTGATACCAATAGCTGAAGTTGCATAGATACAGTCGGTCTGTGTGGGAACGCCCACAAAATGTTACTATGGCTGTAAAACCGCCCAGATATCTCAATGGGCTGACTCACCAAAGGACGGTGCTGTGGCTCTACACTACAGGATTGGGGATTCTAGAGCAGGTACACAGAGCCTGCAACAAGTCTCCTTTTAGCCTCAAAAGAGAAAACTTGCCTTATTCCTAAAATAAAAACCCAAAGTCACTTTCTGGAATAAATTGCATGGTATCGGTCGGATGGGTGCATAGATTCGCGTACACCCAAACCAGCATTTTAGGAGGTATCGGAACAACTCTACTGAAGACATGAGGATGGGATCATCCTAAATTCATGCACAGGACACCCTCCTTACCTCTTGGTCAATTTTGTGGAGCATTGCTGGGTTGTTGTATTTTTCGGGGTTGTCGTGGAAACAGACCATGCCATCCTTTTGGTTGATGCTGGCGTAGATCTCACCATCTTCAATCTGCTCAGGAGCACAAGGAGGAGCATGAGGAACATAAAGCAAACTAAATGTGATTCCTATTAGTGCTGATCAACGCTAATCAATCATCTAGCAATGTGATGCTGTGTCTAAAACAACAGATCAAACATAAAATGTCTCTGTATGCATTCAGAAGCTGAAGAAGAATGTCAGCGTGAATACAGAACACAAATATATGAAATAAGCACAGTGTGCACCAGATGCTCTACTCAGGGTCCAACACCCACCACCGATGGTGCTGGTGCAACCATCGGGAGCAATTTGGGTTTCAGTATCTTGCCCAAGGACACTTTGACAAGTGGAGTGGAGGAGCCGGGGATGAAACCACCGACCTCCAAAGCAATTAGTGGACAACCCGCTCTACCACCTGATCCACAGCCGCACAAATAATTTGGAATTCCAGCATGTTTTTTGATGTTCTTAGACCGGCTGAGACTAATGTGACCCTGGCTTCCACCCTGACCGGTGACCCTGGCCTTCCACCCTGACCAAGGCTCTTGGAAAGAGAAACGCATCAGTGTGCTTTTAACTTTTCTATAGCCATGGACAAATAAAGGCTTTTTTACTTTATCAACGGAACAGTGTGATGGGACTTTTTTTTTTTTTTAAGTTTTCCACTTTCCACTTGTTTTTCCTTCACTAAAGGAGACAAAGTTAAGGTTTTTTTATATAGCCAGGACCTATGGATACCCTTGAGAGATTGTTTTGCATCAGCAATAACCACCAAGAGAAACACAGAGTTATACTAAATCATTAGATGTGGTTTCCTTTTATATGTAGTATATGACTGCGTGTTGAGCACAAGCGAGCCTGCTTTTAGGTGCTGGACTCACCATGTGTAAGACGTATTTCTCTGCCTCCTGGGGCCCTGACAGCTGCACTCGACTCGCCATGTCTTGCAAGGACAGCGTCAGGAAGGTCTGCAGAGGGAGGGTGCACGAGAAGGAACAGCGGGTCAGGACAGATTAGAACAAAAGATACACCAACATTTTGACACGAGGGTGGGATCAGTCCTGCAGGTCATTCTCTTTGGCAGGTAGTGAAGAAGGTTGCTTTGTTGCATTTCTTTATATTCACATAATTTGCACACACACACACACACACACACAGACAGACACACACACACCTTTGTTAGCCTCTGGATGTTCTTCTTGTAGAGGGAGGAGAGGCACTGCTTGACCAGGCCTGTGTTGTTGTCTCGCGTGAAGCTGTCGCTGTGCTTGTTGAGCAGGTTGCGCAGCTCCGTAGGGTTGTTGGTGCCGTAAACCTGGGCTAACTCGTGGTACGCATTGCTCAGGGGCTGAAGGCAGCACAACACAAGTCAATCAATGGCAAGAGAAAGTGTTAAGATGTTTAGTGGCTTCATCGTGCTGGGAGCAACATGAACATCAAGTGACTGGAAATCCATTATCTAAAGAGCAGAGTGACCGGGGAAACACAGCTGACAACAACAACAAAAGCTGTCATAGGCGGAACTTTTCCTGCTCGTTGGCCATAAACATCCACATTCTGCACTTCCTTGTTTCTATCAAACTAGTGGAATACCCATCCAGTGTAGCATCCATGCAGAACGCTCGAGGCTAGAGGCTGAACGCTCGAGGCTGCGCAGCCTGTGTGACCGTGGGAGGCTGTGTGTGCAGCAAGTTCAGCCATTAATCAGCCCTAATGACCAAATTACAAAATGTTTTTCTTGTTTTCTGTGTACTCCTATTGTCAGCGTCTTTGGGTCATTGAAAAGCGCTAAAATAAATGAATTATTATTATTATTATTATTATGTATATTTGATACTTTTCTATATTCCATTGTTTTTTATTTATTGATTTTGTTTTAAATAATTATTAAAGAGCATGGTGCAGGTTTTTGAACGTGGAGAAAATCAAGTACAAATTGAGAGGGTCACCTGATAAATTTGCGTCTGTCTGGGGCCCTATGATCAGTGATATACCGTAAATTCCGGACTATAAGCCGCACCTTTTTTCCCGTTTTTTGGCCTTTTTTGGCCCCTGCGGCTTATATAACGGTGCGGCTTATCTATGGATTTAAAAAAAAAAAAAAAAAAATCTCTCTTTTTTAGCACTCTTTCTAACTATAAATCCTATATAACTATAATAAGTTTTAATTTCCTCTCTTGCCCTCTTTTCACCACACTGTATGACACTGTGTGCACTGTAAAAAAACAACACAGGTGGTGTTGTGTTATGTTGTTTTGTTGAAATGTTAATAAATGGGAGCTTCCTCAAACAGCCATCTCTTTCCCGACAATCCCCTCTGTGCATGAACCCTTACATATGTTAATTAAACATTAAAACACAAAAAAAAAAAAAAATACCATTAAAACACCCGCGGCTTATAGTCCGGTGCGGCTTATATAAGAAAAAAATAGTCAACTTTGCAGGTGCGGCTTATACACCGGTGCGGCTTATAGTCCGGAATTTACGGTAGATAAACTGAAGACATTATAGGAGAAATGATGCACTTGTCTTTAATGCTCACTCTGTCAATGTCATCATCTACAAAGTTATTTTACTTGTTTTGTTGTGTCTTTGACTTGGACTCGAACATGGTATCAAGAAGGAAGGGTTGATATAATCTTTAATTAATCTTTATTTTTTATGTCATTTAACTTCTTATTTGCTTTTATCTATGTAGGACCAGGGGTGGGAAGGGGATATTGTAAAAGAAAAAAGCCCTTATTGTACATTGTACTCAACTGAATTTATTGTATGAATAAATATATTGTTAAAAAAAAGAGCATGGTGCAGGTTAAAAAATATGAATTTACATTTTGGGCTCAAGATTCCTATGAAAATTAGTGACGTGCCGGTTTCTCCTATCTCTCTCTATCACATCACTGTTCAATCATGTTATTATTACTACTACTGTCATTGTTACTGTTGTGTCAGCTAGATTTAGCTAGACATATTCTGCGTGCTATTTTTTTTTGAGTGAGTGCACTACACCTGATAGTCTAAATGATTTATAAATAAAAGCTATTTGCAGCATTGTAATGTTATTGAAATGATAACAGACTCAGAGCTGATCAGCGTGCAGCTGTGCACCTGCCCATATTCAGCTGCGATGGGAAACAGCTGTCAGAAAGTGTGTGCGATGGTTATGGTTATGTAACGTTAGCACTGTGGCATGACTAATTAGTAGGCAGAAAGGAGAGCAACACTAATTCCTTTCGCAATTTATTCCAATAATCTTATAACAGTCTGTCTAACATTATCGAGATGGAGTGACTACTAGCCTGTTATTCTCATCTCATAAGGTACGTAATGTAAGCCACTCGTTAACAGCTTGTTAACAGCTGATGATGGCTGACCCATTTAATTGTTAATTATGTCGCTCTGCTGTTTGCTCTCCTTTCAGCCAGCTGACTGCAGCAGCCTGTCTAGCCTGTAATGTCACTTCTGCTCATGTGTGCGCTTCCAGAAAAGCTCTGTGTTGCTTATGAAATTAACACCAGCGATTGCCGACCAATGGACCAGAAGAGGTCAGCCCTACGATCGATCCATCCCTCTGTCTATACATACCTTGATGAACCTTCCTACTATCTGTGAGGTGTATTTGGGCAGCTGCTGCACTTTGCCGTGGAGGATGAGTGACACCAGGATGTACTTCTTATAGGCTTCCAACATGATGTGGCTCACCGCCATGGCTGGAGTGGTTATTGCCTGGTGGGCAAAAACATCCCGTCATCATCATCATCATCACTCACGGAGAAAGAGAAGAGATATATCGACTACTCATTTAGTGTGTGTGTGTGTGTATATATATATATATATATATATATATACTGTATATATGATATTTTATTTTTAGGCCTACTTTAGTTGTAGAACACAGTAAACATGCCAAACACAAAGAAGCCGTAGAAGCACAGTCCATTGAGATATATATTATGACAGAGGCGAACTTCTAACATATTCCATATTCACTGACACTCATAATTTTTGCACTTAGATGCTGACTTTTGATCACACCTTTTGTACATGTTGTACAGTATGTTTATTTTGTTCTATCATTATTTATACTGTGAGTTATGAATTTAAGACTAATTAAAAGCAATTTACTGTACATCTTTGTATTTATTCTATTCATTTGTGGTGTAGGGTTATATGGGTGGGGGGGGGGGGGGGGGGGGTTGAGGGTAAACTGTTCACCGAAACCCCAGAAAATCTCCCTCTTTTTCACAGCCCAATGTTGGCAGGTATGTGATGGAGAAAACAGAGAGAAGCAAAGTACATTTTAGCATTTGTAAAGCTGTAACCAGCAATTACTTGGTACTTGGTGAATGACTAAAGTGATTTATCGATTATCAAAATAATCGATGACTAATAATTTCTGCACGAGTCAGATTACAGAGTTCACAGGCAGGTTTCTCCAAAACAGATAGAAGTACCTGTTCGTAAAAATACAGTGCTCGTTCGAAGTTTTTGAGGCCCGTGTAGATCATGCCACCATAGTAGTAGTAACATAAAAAGTGCTTAGCGTCGTAGGCTCCGTTCTCCTTGCAGATGTCCATCATGTCCAGCTCCAAGAAGGGCAGGGCAGGCTTGAAGCACTTCGCTAACAAGCACAGCTGCAGGGGGGACAGGTAGAAAAGACAGCGTATATGCATGAATCCTGAAGTTAAATTCAATACCTTTTAAGACCTTATCAATATATTTTAAGACCTCAACGCTACTTTCATCACATCAGAGATAGGGGTGTAAATAACAAGTTTCATCATGGTACGATATTCTTTGCACAACGACATGATATTTGCTGATATCACAAATTCTGCCACGATACAAGTTGGAGAAAAGAAAATCCAACCATTAGGTAGTGCCCTTGGAAACGGGTAACATCTGTATCTCATTCGATTTTGATTTCCATTCCTGGGGCTAGGGCTGTCCTAAATGACTATTTTCTTCTCGATTCATCTAACAAATATTTTTATTGATTAGTCAATTAATTGAACGTTTATATATATATATATATCTCTATATATATACAGTATATACGCACACACGCACGTGCACACACACACACACACACACACACACACACACACACACACACACACACACACACAACTGAACCTCAAAAGGAATCAAAAGGATTGCTGACAGATGGTTTAAACTGGAGTAATAATATTATTGTGATATAGTGATTATCTTAACTGCATATTATGCAGTTAAGGTAATCACTGGCGAATGAATGTTTTCATTGGTGTGGGCTAAGGAAAGTAATTGAAATGATTGAACTAATTTATTAACAGATACAGAACAGTCTGTTACACCATGTAACAATAAGCATTTTGCTTTTAGGAGCATCCTGCCAGCATGCGGCGCTGTTCGTGTCAACGTGTGTTGTTGCCTGGGAAACGCACATCCCATAATACAACTGTTCGCATTGCATCCCATAATAGTATGATGATACTTGGGATGCCATTGCGAACATAGATGTGAACAGGTTAGCTAAAAGTTTAGCGTCGCCAGCGAGGGCCCCCACCATTGCGGACGGGGTACGTTTCAAAATCCCTCCAGGCCTCCAGGAAAAAGCCTGGTGAAGGTGTTGAGTCACCTGACACAGGTGAAGGTGTTGACTCACCTGACACAGGTCTGCATGAACTGAGGTAAGTTGGTTTGTGTTCATCTGCATTTTGTCTATTGCCTGTTTTAGGACGACCACACCTCTCAATGGCTGTGCAGGAGAGAGAGACAGGAGAGAGAGAGTCAGTTAGGACGACCACACCTCTCAATGACTATGCAGGAGAGAGACAGGAGAGAGGGAGAGATGGTTAGGATGACCACACCTCTCAATGACTATGCAGGAGAGAGAGACAGGAGAGAAAGAGTCAGTTAGGATGACTACACCTCTCAATGACTATGCAGGAGAGAGAGACAGGAGAGAGAGAGTCAGTTAGGACGACCACACCTCTCAATGACTATGCAGGAGAGAGAGACAGGAGAGAGGGAGAAATGGTTAGGATGACCACACCTCTCAATGACTGTGCAGGAGAGAGTTAAGCGCAAATTATGCTCGAGCGAAATCGCCGGCGCTGACTGCGCCGCAGCTGGGCGTCCTATCGGCGCAGCTCGGCGGAGGGGGCGTGCAGCTCCTCGAAAATGTGACTGCGGCGTCAACTCCTTGTTGTGAGGAAATGCCATTTCCTCATTTAACAGTGCTTGTCCCTCATCTAGCAAAGCCTTCTGCAGGCTCACCGGAATGAGTTTTGAAATGGAGGGACAATAAAATGTCCCCCCACCGACATGATTGCAAGTTCTTGGTAAACGACACGATAACGTTTTGGACGTGTACCGCAGCCAACGCGCCGAGTATGCACAGTCTCGCTGTTGCCGCCATTGGGCGACAGGGCGCCAAGTCGAGGTTGCGCAGAACCATGTCGGGCGCTTTAGGACGACCACAACCCCCCAATGGCTGTGCAGGAGAGACAGACAGGAGAGAGAGAGTTAGGATGACCACACCCCCCAATGGCTGTGCAGGAGAGAGAGAGAGTTAGGATGACCACACCCCTCATTGGCTGTGCAGGAGTGAGAGACAGAGTTAGGATGACCACACCTTCTGCTAGAGGCTGGAGGTGCGTGAATCAAAAACCAAAGAACAGAACATGATGCAAAAAAATAAACAAATTGCAAAAATAGCCAGAAAAAAAAATCTCTGTCCAAAGAAAAACTCACAAATGCAATCTTATCTATATCTATATATTCACATATAGATGCGCTTTATTTTGAAAATCCAAGAAGGAAGTATCTGCCCTATGAAGGGAAGTAGCTTAACTACGAAATTAGTGTGTTGCAAATGGACTGAAAAGTCCACTGTGTCATACTTTCTGCTGCAGTATGTTGGAGAAATAAATGTTCAGTTTGAACAACACCCGTTCTGGTCCCGTCATTAGGAGTGGGAGGAATCTCGCACTTGTACTGATGTCCAGCATGATGACTGGTGACCGAGGGAAACGTGAGTTTGTTTACTGCGTCGAATGTAGTTAATGAGGAGATCCCACAACTTTCTTTTAAGCCATGGCCAGTTCAAAACAGGGAATGCCAAACTGGCCGTGTGGAGAGTTAATTTTAGAAGGGGCATTACCAAACTGCGGGGCATCCACCCTACTGTCTGTTTGAGCATGGTATTCCTGCTCTGGATGATGCCCTATAGGCGACACTTGGTGCCCTATGCTCAGCGCGCTGTGCGCGTGTAGGTAGCGGTGGCCCTGATGGTTGGCGTTCACATTCACAAGTGTTCCATCCCCGTTTCCATCCAAGCGTTGCCCAGACCACCTTTTCAAGTGGATCCTGTCATGGTTTGCTGTTCTGCACCCGGAACGCAACATTTACACTCATCAAACAAACCGGACCTGGAGTCAAGTTTCTCTCTAGTTTTCTGAATAAATGTGTTATAATGTGTTGTGATATTGTGATGGACCAGTCTTACCTGTTTCCGTTCTACAAGAGCATTTGTCAACTGGTGGCAGAGACCAGCAACTGTGAGGAGAGAAGAGAAGGAACAGGTTAATTGAACGTTAACGTTAGATAAAACGAAACAAACTATCTGCTGTGAGACGAACATTTCCACACTTCAAAACGCAACGCACATGGGTTTAATAATGTAACGTTAGTTTGCCTATCGAGTTTGTAGTAGCATAATGCTAAATTCATTTACCCAGCTGAGCTCCCTTCACCCGGCATCATCCATGGATCCAATGTGTTTTCGTTTCAGATGTTCATGCACTGGTACTTCCGTGTCATGCAAGATCGACTTTGCGCGTAACAGTCTTATTAGTTTTAGTCAACGTGAAGTGCTCTCATACTTTTGATGATTTAGGGCGAGGGGTCCCTTGGGGTGAGCAGCTTTCTCCCCTGAATTCTCCAGCCATGATGCTGCACGCGCAGCTCCGCGACAGGGGGGACGCCGGGGAGTGACGTAGCCAGCTCTGGGCTGCAGCTGTTTTGCAAACGAAACAGACGGCTCTGCGGCCCAACTAATCGCGACCCAACGAATTGATAATGAAATTAGTTGCCAACGAATTTAATAATCGATTTTTATCGGTTAGTTGTTGCAGCCCTACATCAGAGTTTGACGAGGAAATGCGCTGAATACGAGCGCAACAAGTAACATCAACCAGCTGCAACAATCAGTCAGGTTCTAGATCGGACCTTGCACCCAGAATCATTGTACACTACAGCGGGGCATTCAAAAATAAGGTGGATAGAGCCTTTGCACCACTCAGTGCTCGGGCCCTAATAATTCTTGACCCTAAGAGTCCACAATAGAGATCTTTGGCTCCTGGATGTATGTGATTTTTAACAAGGCAGTATGATCTGAATCCAAACAACATACCATTTTTCCTCATAATTAGGAACATTTCTCAATCATGCCTTGTATATCAAACCATTGTTTATTTTGGTACATTAATTACCAAAATAATAATAATTAAACTAGTCACAAAGAAATAAGTTCCACTGGTCCATGTACCAACAGTTTTCCCAAACAAATGTCTTTCAGTGAGTCAGGCATAATCACACTACCAAAACAAAAAATTTAACATGTGTTTCTGGTACCTTTATAAAAGGGGTAATATGATGAAAAGCTACTGTAGTAGCACAAAGTAGGCTACATAACCGCAATGCAAAGATAGCCAATAGGATATAGGAGCTGCTAGAATCTACTAAAATACTATGAAAGAAAGGTTTGTATCAAAGACTGACAAACCGCCTTCAAGCTACTTTGTTGACCAAGAAATATGAATAAACAGACAGACACACAACAGAAAGTGTATACATAAAGTGTATACATTTGATACTGCATAACAATATCCCATGTTTCAGAAGACTGCCCCCTCTTCACCTTCACTTCGATATGTTGTGCAGTGAGTTCTTGAAGGAGTGAGATGTTTGGGGAAGCAGGACTTACAAGTGTCTGTTGCATATCTGATGTGCTCTCCATTGCAGGTACTGATGAAGAGCTGAACTTGGGAGAAAAGCGTCTCAAAGTCAGGGATGTTTGGCATGGAGAACTTCACAAATCTGTGGAGAGAGAAGGAGCTTAACACAAAGAAATCTAGAACGACCGCACCGCGAATATATGCGCCCACTATTGAGCAGTTGACATCCATGTCAAGGTATCGGTATCGAACTCATAATGTTGGTATTGTGACAACACTATAAGCACATGACTGACAGATCATCAAGTCAAGTCCAAATTTATTTATATAGCACATTTACTAGGAGTGGGGGGGAAATAGATTCTTTGATGCATCGCGATGCGAATGTGGGTGATAATGAATCGATTCAAATAACAAAGTCAGTGCATTTTGTAATTTTATTACATAATGCGTCACTTATTACATTTTCACCCAGAAAAAAGGGCAACCCCCGCATTTTGTAATAACCACCGCAATATGTAATAAATGTATTAGAAAATGCGGCAAACGTTATTACATATTGCGTTCAGGCGATTTATTACATAATGTGCAGATTATTACATACCGTAAATTTCGGACTATAAGCCGCGGCTTTTTCCCCGTTTTTTGGCCCTGCGGCTTATATAACGGTGCGGCTTATCTATGGATTTTTTCAAAAAAAAAAAAAAAAATCTCTTTTTTAGCACTCTTTCTAACTATAAATCCACTTCTGTTTTAATTTCCTCTCTTGCCCTCTTTTAACAACATAACATAACATAACACAACACAGGTGGTGTTGTGTTATGTTGTTTTGTTGAAATGTTAATAAATGGGAGCTTCCTCAAACAGCCATCTCTTTCCCGACAATCCCCTCTGTGCATGAACCCTTACATATGGTAATTAAACATTAAAACACAATAAAAAAAAAAAAAAAAAAAAAAAAAAAAAACATTAAAACACCTGCGGCTTATAGTCCGGTGCGGCTTATATATGTAACAAACAGGCAATTTTGCTGCTGCGGCTTATACTCCGGTGCGGCTTATAGTGCGGAATTTACGGTAATTCGGTATTATTACATATTGAAAGTGACATTTTATTACATTTTGGTATTTTATTACATAATGCGCAGTTATTACATAATGCGTCGTTACACTCCTTAATTTATAACTCATTTTTGGAACATACACAGACCCCTTTGGCGATAATAACCATATGGAATAATGACTGCTGTGAAGCTCCTATAGATTGGTCCAGAGTGTGGAGGAATGTCTTGTTCCTCACAAGAAACCATCATATCTGTGTTGTTTAAATTTTTATTGAAAAATGCTGCCAACCGGCTTAAAGAAAATACACTATGTGATGTTGACTGATGTTTTTTTAATGTAATGTGCACATTTGTTTTCATTATTATTGGTCTCCAAACAGATCATGGCTCTGTCCAGCAGCTGCATAGGCTATACTGTAGCTCAACTCGAAAGTCCCTGTTTGGTTTATAGTGGGACTTAGCTCTCAGTTAGCTTAATAACTTTAGCAGGTTGTTTTTGGAGTTAGACACAATCCCTGGACATTTGATTTTGGGTAAAGGCGTTTCTATGTGGTTTACGCCAGCTCTGAGTATGGAGTGCTTTGAATACGTAGATATTTAATCACAACAAGCGTTTTGTCTGCTGAGCGGGGAGCCTGAGTTTAAGCCTCGCTATGTGAGCCAACACTCGCTAGCCACAACAGCTAACGTCAACTCGAAACAAATACGCTGCATCCTCGCCAGGTTTGGCTTAACGTAATGTCAGTCCCCTCCTCTCGAAACCCGTGCGGGACATGGATTGCAAATTGCAATAGCGTTGTTATCATCTGAAACTGTGAAAACACACACTGGCGGCAGCCATATTTTCATTGCTCTAGTGGCACAGCTGCGACGTCACGAGCGCGCATGCTCTGCTGCCATGCCGCTTCCAAGGCAAAACAAAGCCAAGTAGGCCTCGTATTATCGGCTGTTATTTATCGGCTAAAATGTCATTATCGGAATAATAAATAATAATGCAAAATGGCCATATCTGCCGATAATTTATCGGTCCGATAAATATTGTGCACCCTTTTTTCAGACATAGTCATTTCAACGTACACATGTGAGACTTTAACTTCTCTAAATTGATCCAGTAAAATATATATATATTTTGAGTTGGTGTGTAGTCACTCAGAGTTGTCCTGAATCCTGATCTCAAATATATCAGTCAGTGTCAGAACTTATGGAGCAATGTGTTTTCACAGCTCCCCACGTTTTAGAAAGGAAGCCATTTGAAGGTACAAATGTAGAACTGTAACTTAGAAATTCTCTAAAATGATTCAGTAAAAATGCTTGCTTTTTGAGGTAGTATGCAGTCAAGGTTGTGCTGAACCAGTCATTGTTAGGATTTTTTGGCCTTGGGATTTTGGGGGGTGGCTAAATCTGTTTTGCGGCCGCTCAAAAGCCTGCATATCACCCAGCCCTAGTTAGTTCCTGTGGCCTGTAGTGGAGTTGTTGGTAACCCCGGCCCAGTTTAGGATGAAAGGGGGCTACTTACAGCACAGCCAGCACGCCCAGGGAGTGCTCCTGGATGTCCAACGCACCCAGCACCGTGTCCAGGTGGGACAGATTTTTGGCCAGCAGCTCCCCGCTCTTGTTGATCAACTCACACAGCTGAGTCATCTGGCCTGGGGGGGGGGGGGCAAACAGAGACAAATAAACACACTGTGAACCTCCTTAGATCCACGGAACGTTGGAAGTAGGCCACAGATATCTTGAAGTGTCTAGATCAGACTATGCAGACTAGGGCATACTAGATGCAGATTCAATTTCAATAATCACTATTTTTGAGCAGCCCTCTATCATATTTCACGCTTGGATTTGGGGGGGGGCAAACAGAGACAAATAAACACACTGTGAACCTCCTTAGATCCACGGAACGTTGGAAGTAGGCCACAGATATCTTGAAGTGTCTAGATCAGACTATGCAGACTAGGGCATACTAGATGCAGATTCAATTTCAATAATCACTATTTTTGAGCAGCCCTCTATCATATTTCACGCTTGGATTTGCAGCTCGTGTGTTCTCGGCACACAAACATAGGCTTATTGCATGCTGTACGTCACCCAAAATACACACTGATTATGTTGCACAAAGATGTGCTTGAATCAGAGTATCCAATATTAAGAAGTCGCCTATCACTACTTACTTAATGTTCATGTTATATTAATCAAATAAAAAAATGAAACTATTAGAAGGCCATATAATTGTAGTATGTTGCAGGCATTTCCCTGACTGTTTTGGAGATCAAATATGTAATAAACTAACGTTGCTCTTGCCAAAGAGAGCCTGGTGGCTAATCTTGACATGGTGTGATACAAACTGAGTTACTAAACTGCCATCGTGCTGTGGCTGACTGTAATGTAATGTCATCTGTGGCTGACTACTACTGTCAAATAACTCGGCCGTTCAAGTGTCCTGTCAAGGCCTTGCAAAGGAGGCAAAGCATGTGGGTTGACAGATGTGACTTTGGACCAACCATATTCGTAAATCCAGTGCTCCAGCCAATGGTGCGCGCTTAGGGCGGGACTACCGGTAGGCAGTCCCCAGAAATAATTTTCTAGATCAAAAACAATAAGTCTGAATTTAGCAGATTTTCCGAGTAGCTACATGGCGGCCCGACACTCTCCTCGGCGTCACAGTCTACTAACGCGTGTTCTGGGAACACTTTAGAGAAGTCTCGCTGCTGAAATAGACATGTTAACGGCGTGTTTACATGATCAAGCAAAAAAGACGCCTCTGTTCAGTTTGGCTGCCTGGCTATCGGCAAGGCATTGGTTAGCATGATGCTAGCTACCTAGCTAACTGTTCCAACTCAAATGAGTTTCAGTGCGTACCTTGAGCGGAAAGCTGCCGCACATTGTTCACAAACTGCTCCAAGGCTGAAGCCATTATTTCGCGGGTCCAAAGTGGAGGTAATTCACACTGTTTCTCATTCAAACGTCAGAAACAACTTCGTCCGGACTGAGATAGGGGGCCACACAGCCGCCACTGAGGTGAAGGTATCGCGAGATCGTAAGAACGGAACAGACTGCAACGAGATTTACGATCCGATCATTCGATTCTTAAAGACACAGGCACGATTGATTGATCATTGACAACTCTCACTCTCACATTGAGACAATAGTCAAATGGCCCTATTCCTCTCACACCACAACCATTTCTCACCCCGAATTTCTCCTTTGCCAAAGGAGAAATTCGGGGTGAGAAATGGTTGTGGTGTGAGAGAGTGAGATGAAAAGGTTTAGGAGTGCCAAAGTAAAGTCACGCTCTCTTCCGGATTCGACCTTAAGAGATTTCATTCCCCATATGGTCAAACTAGAGAGAAAATCAAGGAAAGAGTTGAAAGAGAATGGCAGGTTTTATGGGAAAGGGACAAATAATAGGACAGGAAGGGGAACCTTTTATAAAAGCTTGTCAGGTCTAGGGAGTAGGCTACTATCGTTTTCCCTCAAATCTTGCTTTGGCCAAATTAAGAACCACCAGCTGATCACAAAAACAGTTTTGCCGTTTTTGCATGATTCAGCGGCAGCGCTGTATCCGAGAATATGGTGAAGTGTTTGAGTTAGTTTAACCCTTGTCCTGCGGAGGGCAGTACTACGCCAAGAAGCGTTTACACTGCCGCGAATCGGATAGAAGAAGAAGAAGAACACACCAGTAACCTCGCGTCACCACTACAGTAGTACTAGAAGGGGAACAAGCACTGAGCTATATTATCACTATAGGGGACCAGATCCTCCGTCCATTTTATTTATGTCGATGGGAACAAGGCTTTTTATTTTGAGCCCAGGCTGCTAGCTGTAGCAGCCACAGTCACTTGCTGCAGGAATGACAAAGCAGTGACCAGCGGTGAAAGCAAAGGCATGTCACATTTGACCTGCTCGCTGCTAGCTAGAGAGCGGCCCAGCTTTACCACAAAGTGAAGCTAGCAGTGAAACACTAAACCTCACGTCACGAAGAATAACTTTAGACGAATGACAACAAACCGTAACGCGTTCATTTCAGTGAACAACAACGTGGCTTGGTTGTCGCAGCGGTTGGCCACTTCTCAGCTCTCATGTTGACTTTCCAACCGTTTTACCTCTCGCTGTTTGCAAAGGGTTAACGGTCATACTGCTGCAGCCAGCCAAGAGTCAACGGTCATGGCTTTATTGCCAGCAGCAACACGCCTCATCTGCAGAGGGAGAGCCGTGCACCCTGATCCGTTCAAGAAGATTTGTTGTGTAAACATGTCTTCCTCGGCTAAGAGCCTGCGGGTTCTGGTGGACATGGACGGGGTCCTGGCGGACTTCGAGGGGGGGTTCCTGAAGAAGTACCGGGCCAGGTACCCGGAAGAGCCCTACATCAGCCTGGAGGACAGGAGGGGCTTCTGGGTGTCCACGCAGTACGGCCAGCTGAGGAGCGACCTGTGTGTAAGTCAACCTGCCTACCTGCAGCCTGGGCACCTGACCTAGGACTCTGCACCGCCGCCCAAAGCCGGGGGGGGGGGGGGGGGGGGGGTCGGGGTGAGACATGCTTGTGAATTAGGGCTAATAGGCCTGGGGTTTTCAAAGTCTGAGACTGTGGGCCTCCACCCAGACAAAGCTTGGAAAAAGAGGCCCCCCTCGCTCAATACCTGTTGGCCTACCATGGGATCATGATTCTGTTTTTTCATTCCATAAACACTCAACAATTGTGCCAAGATAGTCTGATATTGCTGTTTGACATACTTCACAGTTCAGACTCCACCAAATACATCCAAAAATATGTCTGTCTGTCTGTCTGAAGGCATTTATTTGTTTCTGACTCTGTCAACCGCCCCCCCCCCTCAAAAGTACTGTCTCTCTGAACTATCTCCCTAACCAAATCACACACAGGCTATTCTATGTGATCTCCTTTTGATAATGTAATAACTAATGTAATATTTTTGCACTTTCATTCACTGAGCCTCCCCTGAAACTTCTTGGAGCCCCCCTGGGGAGCCCCGCCTCCCACTTTGAAAACCTCTGCTATAGGCCTGTTTTGACTGTTATTAGCCTTTTTCACTTCCCACCCAATAGACCCTTTTCACGTTGGCCATTTTGTGTCTACAAGGCAGGATAAACACAGGTGTACCAAAACATTAATTAGGGCTTCCAACCTCCAGTCTATTAAGTGTTCCAGTGCTCCGGCCCTAATTAGTGAGTTGGTTGCACCTGTGTTTATCCTGCCTTTTAGACAAAAAAAAATGGCAGCTGTGAAAAGGGTCTATTCACCCATTTTCTGTCTGCAGGAAGTAACACAGGTGCAAGCAGAACATGAATGAGGGTTTCCAATTTCCAATCCATTTCCGTGATCCAGTGCAGGGGGCCCTCGTTAATGTTTTGCTTGCACCTGTGTTACTAACTGCCTTTTAGACACTCCACTGTGGTAGGCGAGTGCTTGTACCTCTACACTACCCAGACGCCCCAATTCTGGTTTTTCTTGAGACTTGCGAGCGCACATGCTCACATGTCGACATATCCAATGTACACAGTGTATGTGTGTGTGCACTGAATCCAGGAGAAGGCCATCAGTATCTGGGAGTCCAAGGACTTCTTCATAGACCTGGAGCCCCTGCCAGGAGGAGTGGAGGCTGTCAAGGAGATGGTCAAGATGGACAAGTAGGTGCTGACCACTAGGGATGTGCGCGACTAGTCGTTTAACCGTTTAACCGCCTACTCATTTATTAACCGTTTAGTATTTTACTAGTCGGTTAAACGCTGCATCTTGTTCTTCACGCCTCTGCCTCGGCTTCTTTGTAAACAGGCTGAGCAGCAGCCAGGGAGATAATTGCTCCTCCTCCCCGCACTCGCAAAACAATTACGTCTCGACTCGAGATCAGCCATCGCAAAATGACAGAGAAGATGCAACGAGCGTTCGAGGGGGCAGAATATGTGGCCATAACTTCAGACGGGTGGACGTCCATAACCACCGAGTCATACATGACTATAACATGTCATTATCTGGACGAAGGACATGCTGTGTGCTTCAGACGTGCGCCCTGGAGGAAAGACACACCGCTGAAAACTTGGCTGCCCAGCTGCGAGGTGCGATGAGTGAGTGGGGACTGGATAACAAAGTCGTCGCCTGTGTGCATGATAATAAATAAAAACCAATAAACGGGGCAACTCCAATCGTGAACAATCGGCCGCTCAGGAGACTGTGACAATAGCGCGGCCGGGTCTTGCCAAGTGAGATCCAACTCTGGTGGGATCCATAATGTGTGGGTGCATTCTATGTTGACTCATTCTATTCTATGTTTTTGTGAGCAGTGAGCACTTCCTACATACTACAGACACTGTCCAGTCAGAGTTGCTGTTGTCTTTGTTGTTGCGCCCTCATGAGGTGACTTCGGGCATTAGTTAGTGAAAGTTGGTGATCTGTCCCACAGATATTCACAGTCGCTACTGAGGTCAGATATAGAGCTCAACAGTCACGTGATGTCTCCAGCCACCGGGAGAGAATTCCATAGACATTTTGAAAAATCCTTATATAACGAGTTTTAAGGCTGGAACCAAGCCAACCAGCGACCTACTGAACATTTCAAAAACATTTCACTTGGAGCAAAAATAAAAACGGGTGTATGTTTTTCAATCTTCTTCTGTTGTTTGTTTCTCTCTCTCCGCAGCACAGATGTCTTTATTTGTACCAGTCCTATAAAACATTACAAACACTGTCCCTATGAGAAGGTAAGCTGACTGCCAACGCACTCTCTTCCCTTTGGCTGAATGATTTAGAAAAAAATATCTCATTTATCTTTTTATTATGTTTGACTGATATTGCAATTGCGATATGATTTGCGATTTTAGAGGGAGATGATAATTTTTTACATAATTATTCAAATTTTCTTTATATTTATATGTACATTTATTTTTTATATTTGTATTACGGATTATGGTGTGATTTTTTCGGGGATCCATTCTGTACCAAACAATCATGTTTTCTTAAGTCTGTAGAATATGATGTGTAGGCCAAGACATCTCTGCAGCACAATATTTAATTATAAATGGTATTTTTTAACACATTAATTACCGTACACACACAACTAGAAGTGAACTCAGAGAGTGCAGAACTCCACCAAGGCCAACGCTCAGAGTTTCTATGGCCTTCCTATCCCTAGCCCCGCGCCTTTCCTGACTACGCCCTTCCACCACCCACATACACAGAGCCCAGAGCAATCTAGTAAGAGAGTGGCATCAGCGGAGGTTCATTGACTCATTAGTCAATGAACAGCCAGGAAGGGGTCTCACGCTACTTTTGAATGCTAAAATAAAGCTGATAATGTACAATTTGATTCTTTAAAAAAAACTTTCAAAGTACAACACAAACTGTCCATTTTGCTGCAACTCGACAGTGCTGCTTAATCCAGGACCTTACTTCCTGGAACTCTTGAGAGTAAAAAACTGGTCCATTGGAGTGAATGGAGATGTCACGACTCTTCTATATACACGGCTCTGACTGAGCCATTTCCCCTACCCACCCCTCAAACCCCGGCTCTCTATGTCCTTCCTATCCCTAGTTACTGCCCCTTTTCCCAAGCCCCGCCCCTTTCCTGGCCACGCCCCCTCCCACCACCCACATCCCCCTAGCCACTCCCCCTACCCACCCCTCAAATCCTGACTCTCTACGACCTTCCTATCCCTAGCTATGGCCCCTTCCCCCTAGCCCCTCCCTTGGCCCGGATCGGATCCGCGCCAAAATGTACCAAGTTTCATGAAAATCGGCCCAGTAGTTTTTTTGTAATCCTGCTAACAGACATAGGCCACCGAAAACAGAACCTCCTTGGCGGAGGTAAATATTGCGCCTCCTGCGATTTGAAAATTGCGAATATTGCTATTTCAATGAAATTTTGATTAATTGTTCAGCCCTACTTTGGAGTCCACAGAGTTTGGAAAGTGTTCACTGTGTTTACCTCTTCGTTTTTTTCTGACACGTCTGATTTGTTTATGCGTTCGTGCATGTGTGTTCCCCTCCAGTATGCCTGGGTAGAGAAGCATTTGGGTCATGACTTCCTGGAGCAGGTCATCCTGACCCGAGACAAGACGGTGGTTGCCGGGGACATCCTCATAGATGACAAGCCAGATATCCTCGGTGAGTGTGACTGTGTGTGTGTGTGTGTGTGTGTGTGTGTGTGTGTGTGTGCGCGTGTGCGTGCTTGCGTGCGCATGTAGCATCATTGAAGAAGTAGAGCACGCACATCCACTCAGTAGGCAGGTGCCGGACAAATAAATGATAAAGTAGAAAAAATACATAAAGTCACACTGAAGAGTCAGTAAACTGCTTGACTCTTCAGTGTGCTGACTTTATTTCTTCATTTCATTTATTTCTTCATTTCACCATTCATCAAAATGAATGGTGAAAATGCCCGCTGGGTCCTGACTAACATTTTCTCTAAATCAAACTGTGTGGCTTTGGCGTATGGTGTGAACGGCCACTAATAGTTGAGGGACTTTGAGGCCAAGTTCATGCAAATCAAGTCTAAAAGCATCAGATTTTGCCCAGAATGACCCCAGGGCATGCTCTAACAATTTAGCCAGAGCGTGTTCTTCCTAATGGGTAGACCTATATATTGCTGTCTGCTATGAAATTTTAAAAAAAGAGGCCCTTAAAATTAGATCTACGCAAAATACATGTACTGTAGATCCTAGACTTTGAAGTGTTTTCTGATAATCACATATACTGTATATATTCTTTTTAATTAAAACTCTTCCTACACTTACGCTTACTGTTCTCTGTTTTGTATCATTTAATAACCATACATCTCTATTTGACCAGTGGACAAAAGAGTAAATATTGGCCCATGGTTGGCAGATATGCTGTGTGTCCGTCTGAACCTGTGTCTCTATAACAGGCGCCGAGCCCAGGCCCACGTGGGAGCACATCCTGTTCACCGCCTGCCACAACAAGCACCTCCCCCCCAGCTCCCCCCCCCACAGACGCCTGCTGTCCTGGGCGCATGACTGGAGGGCCATCCTGGACAGCAAGAGGCAGTGAGCAGCTCCCTCACTAGGGGTGGGATTCGCAGAGTAACTCACGATGCGATACGATACTGTCACGATACCTGGCCCACGATAACGATGGTATCACAATAGAGCGCCAAAGTCACGGCCACTTCCTGGTTCAGCATACGAACCAGCGTCTGAAAAAATATGAGCGGTGGTGAATGGCGAGAGATAATAATTTTTTAATAGCGTTTGTATTGTGCCATATAGTAGTGACTTTTGTCACTACTATATGGACTTTTGTCCATTTAAAAAAATAACTGCATGTCAAGAAAGTCGCATTTTCTCGTTAAACTGTAACGTTTAGTTTTGTATGAAACCGCTCAATCAACTACATCTCTCGTCTCGCACAAGATACGTTACACCAACACCAACATGGCCGTCAGCCTGGTACATTACTTAGGAGAGTGGTTGTGTGTAGTCTAATTTATAACTTCTAGTGCAACAGTTTTATGACAAACTGGGACTTTCTTGACTTGCAAAGTAATCTTTTAATTTGACAAGGACCTCGTGGCACAATTCAAAAGAGGTAAAAAAAAATATTGTACTTGCAGGATATTCCATGTGATACATCACGCTCTCTGTGTTATTGAAGAGGGGGAAAAATACCCCTCAAAAGGCAGTAATGATGTATTTATTGACAGAATTGACATGAGACAATGTAGAACAAAGTGCAGACTGCATAGTGCTCTTTAACAAAGTGCAGACTGCATAGTGCTCTTTAACAAAGTGCAGACTGCATATGCTCTTTAACAAAGTGCAGACTGCATAGTGCTCTAACAAAGTGCAGACTGCATAGTACGATCTATAATGTACGATATCATATGGCGCTAGTGTATCGATAATGTATGACAAGAGGATCACGATCGATGTCCCACCCCTATTTGTCCCCCACGAGCCACGGTCCCATCTGTCCCCCACGAGCCACGGTCCCACACGAGACACGGTCCTATCTGTCCCCCACGAGCCACGGTCCTATCTGTCCCCCACGAGCCACGGTCCTATCTGTCCCCCACGAGCCACGGTCCTATCTGTCCCCCACGAGCCACGGTCCCACACGAGCCACGGTCCCACACGAGCCACGGTCCCACATGAGCCACGGTCCCACATGAGCCACGGTCCCATCTGTCCCACACGAGCCACGGTCCCATCTGTCCCACACGAGCCACGGTCCCATCTGTCCCACACGAGCCACGGTCCCACACGAGCCACGGTCCCACACGAGCCACGGTCCCTCACGAGCCACGGTCCCATCTGTCCCCCACGAGCCACGGTCCCTCACGAGCCACGGTCCCATCTGTCCCTCACGAGCCACGGTCCCCCACGAGCCACGGTCCCATATGTCCCCCACGAGCCACGGTCCCCCACGAGCCACGGTCCCATCTGTCCCCCACGAGCCACGGTCCCTCACGAGCCCCGGTCCCATCTGTCCCACACGAGCCACGGTCCCATCTGTCCCTCACGAGCCACAGTCCCATCTGTCCCTCACGAGCCACGGTCCCTCACGAGCCACGGTCCCATCTGTCCCCCACGAGCCACGGTCCCATCTGTCCCCCACGAGCCACGGTCCCTCACGAGCCCCAGTCCCATCTGTCCCACACGAGCCACGGTCCCATCTGTCCCCCACGAGCCACGGTCCCATCTGTCCCTCATGAGCCACAGTCCCATCTGTCCCTCACGAGCCACGGTCCCATCTGTCCCCCACGAGCCACGGTCCCATCTGTCCCTCACGAGCCACGGTCCCATCTGTCCCCCACGAGCCACGGTCCCATCTGTCCCTCACGAGCCCCGGTCCCATCTGTCCCTCACAAGCCCCGGTCCCATCTGTCCCTCACGAGCCGCGGTCCCATCTGTCCCTCACGAGCCGCGGTCCCATCTGTCCCTCACGAGCCACGGTCCCATCTGTCCCTCACGAGCCCCGGTCCCACCTGTCCCCCACGAGCCACGGTCCCATCTGTCCCCAATGAGCCACGGTCCCATCTGTCCCTCACGAGCCCCGGTCCCATCTGTCCCTCACAAGCCACGGTCCCATCTGTCCCTCACGAGCCCCGGTCCCATCTGTCCCTCACGAGCCCCGGTCCCATCTGTCCCCCATGAGCCACGTTCCCATCTGTCCCCCACAAGCCACGGTCCCCTGGGAGTCAACAATCACCGGCTTCCTTTCTGATGAAGGGAGGTACACGAAGCAGGAGAGTGAGCTGACAAATTCACAAGAACATTTGAGGGAACATGGAGGTTTTAAGCAATTCTGTTGGGAGAGGACATTCACCTGTTTGACCACAAGGGGGCACTCTGAGACCGGGTTGAAAGAACGTTGGCAATATGATAAATCTGCATTGAGAACATAGTGTCAAAAGTGGTCAGTCGGTGCTGAGCTCCTCACTTCTTTCACTGGTGTGAGAATGTATTGAGTCTGCCTGGGATCTTCACAAAAGCTTTACAAATAGTTCACAGTACTGTGTTAAAGGGATAGTTCACATTTTTTTAAAGTCTAGCCTCATTTGCTACTTACCAATGATGGTGATGATTGGTAGAGTTCTTTCTCAGCACAATCCACGCTGTCCCTCATAGTAGCTCTGGAAAGATGGGCACAAACTAATGCAAGGTCACTGGGGTCACACTTCTGTATGTACAAGCTGACTTAGGCTCACTAAAATCTCATCCACAGTGCACACAAAGTACATTTCGGTTAGCTTCAGTCAGCTTGCATGAACCCATTGCACTGGGCTAGACTTTAAAAAATGTGAAATATTGAGTCTCCTTCACTCCACTGCACACCTACTCTGTAAAGCAATATGATTTGGAGGTTGTGTAGTTCATAGAAAGATTGTGGGACCGATAAACACATTTACTGTCCAATAGTTGTTTTTTAAGGATAGCTAAATGATGTAATTTTGCAACCGAGGGTTCTGCAGGGTTTCAGAAAACAATAGTAGCCACTGATGATTTTGTGCAATAAATACATATACAGAGACATTTGACACAGTCACACAGTAGAACTGAATTGTTCCTGTACTTTTTGGGAGTGTAACGTAATGTGCCACAGCCAGTGTCGTATCTGTCTTGGGTCAACTTCAAATCACAAATAGAGAAATGTTACAGATATCGGAGTTGATACGGTGCTTGATATTGGTGCTTTTTTGTGTGCGATGATCTATGCATCTTAACTAACTCACATATGAGGAAAAATACTAGTTCAAGCAAGCCTGAAAATTGCACACACATTATGCATGTATGTATACACATTGCCAAAAAAACACACATCTTAGTTTTTAATCACAATCATTTATGATGTGTGCTCAATGTTTATAGTAATAAATTAACAAAGACAGACCTTTATTAAAAACATACAACTAAGAATAATATCTATTTAGATGGATTAAGGAATGAAATAAAAGAAGAACAATTTTAATTTTGGAGTAAATCAGATGAGAAAGAGGAATATTTTGTGTCAGATACTGCCTGTATGTTTTCTGTTTAAATTTTTGGCATAGACCTTAACAAACATTTGTATTCATCGTTACATGTCATTTGCCATTTGAGATGGGGGGGTGGGGGGGGGGGGTTAACTGAAAAGAATATATACATCAAACATCTGATGTGGTCCTACGAATAGTACAGTATATATATATGTATATATTTGTATATACAGTATATATATATTTATTTCAGCGAAACACCTCCGACCTTGTCACGCCTTCCTTTAAGATTTGTATTGTTTTGTTTGAGGAATCTGCTTCATTTTGTGTAGAAAATGATGTTGCTGCTTATTGCTGTCCACGGGCCTCTGTCACCAGCAGCCATTTTGTGTCTAAAAGACAGGAAGTAACGCAGGTGCAAGCAAACATTAATGAGGTTTTTCAACTTCCAATCTATTTCAGTGCCGGGGCCCTCGTTTATGTTTTGCTTGCACCTGTCCTATGTTACTTCGTACCTTTTCGACACAAAATGGCTGGGGTGAAAAAGGCTAATAGGGATACTACAGTATGTCATTTTGTTGGGCGTCTCTAGGTCATACACGTGTAGATTCCCTGCCTACCAACATGACGGTCGCAGGTTCGAGCCCCTGTGTTACCTCCGACTTAGTCGGCCGTCCATACAGGCACAATTGGCCACGTCTGCGGGTGGGAAGCCAGATGAACGGTCACTCCCACGCGCTGGCTGCACATGTATCGGAGGAAGCATGTGCTAGTCTACAACTCCCCAGATCAGCAGAGGCGGTGGAGCAACGATGGGGACAGCAGGGGCAATTAGCCAAGTACAATAGACCATTCTCACGGGGGCCATTTTGGGTCAAAAAGGCAGGGTAAACACAGGTGCAAGCAAAACACTAATGAGGCTTTCCCACTTCCATGATTGGAATTTGGAAAGCCTCATTAGTGTTTTGCTTGCACCTGTGTTTACCCTGCCTTTTCGACCCAAAATGGCCCCCGTGAGAAGGGTCTATTGGGGAGAAAACGGGCGAGAAAATCTGGGGTGGGGGCGCTGTTTCCCAGTCATCAAAGCCTCTAACACTGTTGTATTCCACCTTAAAATACAAAAGCAGGGTTTTTTTGTTTTTGGGTAACCTGTCATCCTTCCACATTAGAGATTCTGGCATGGTGAGAAAAACAAATCCAAATGGAGTCACTGTTAACTTGACTGAACTATCTGCTGTATTGACCTTCTCTGAAGAAGAAGAGCTGAATATGAGCATAATTTGCCCTCAGTTCATTTTGTTATGCTCGGCTTTCCAAGCATGAGGGTTTGAATAAACCGCTTCGAACATGTTTGGTGTGAACGCAGCCTTTGTTTCCTCATAAAATGACATGTATGTATGGTCAGGTCATGCAGTCTATCTTAAGGTCATGCAGTCTAACTTAAGGTCATGCAGCCTATCTTAAGGTCATGCAGTCTATCCTAAGGTCATGCAGTCTATCTTAAGGTTATGCAGTCTATCTTAAGGTTATGCAGTCTATCTTAAGGTCATGCAGCCTATCTTAAGGTTATGCAGTCTATCTTAAGGTTATGCAGTCTATCTTAAGGTTATGCAGTCTATCTTAAGGTTATGCAGCCTATCTTAAGGTTATGCAGCCTATCTTAAGGTCATGCAACCTATCTTAAGGTCATGCAGTCTATCTTAAGGTCATGCAGTCTATCTTAAGGTCATGCAGCCTATCTTAAGGTCATGCAGTCTATCTTAAAGGAGAATTTATTTATTTTTTAACCTGGATCCCTCTCCTCACATTAATTATTATGTGACGACTCACCCATTGTTCTCCGCAGCGTTTTGTCCGTCTTAGGCGTTGTTTTGAGATCAATAGTGTGCAAGCCAGTCCTAGAATGGAGCTCCGTGGGGGCCACGTGGCAGCGTGCTTTTCATCCATTTAAATAGACAGTTTTATTCCCGTTTTCGACCCATATCGTCAGAATCTGATCCCTAAGGAACCATCAGACTGCTAATTCTCCCCCGGGCTCTTTTCAGCGGTAGTTACAGGCATCCCATTTCCGCCTGTTGGGTCAGTGAGACCAAATCTCGTCAAGTCAGTCCACAGGCCAGCGGCAGGAAAGTCTCGCGGGACTTGACGAGAGTTGGTCTCACTGACCCGACAGGTGGAGATGGGATGCCTGTAACAACTACCGCTCGGCGCTCTTTACCGCTGTAAAGAGCCCGGGGGAGAATAACAGTCTGCTGGTTCTTTAGGGATCAGAAAATGGGAATAAAACTGTCTATTTACATGGATGAAAAGCACGCTGCTACGTGTCCCCCACGGAGCTCCATTCTAGGACTGGCTTGCACACTATTGATCTCAAAAATACACCTAAGATGGACAAAAACGCTGCGGCGAACACTGGGTGAGTCGTCAGATAATAATTAATGTGAGGAGAGGGATCCAGGTTAAAAAATAAATAAATTCTCCTTTAAGGTCATGCAGTCTATCTTAAGGTCATGCAATCTACCTTAAGGTCATGCAGCCTACCTTAAGGTCATGCAGTCTATCTTAAGGTTATGCAGCAGGCTACCTTAAGGTCATGCAGCCTACCTTAAGGTCATGCAGCCTATCTTAAGGTCATGCAGTCTATCTTAAGGTCATGCAGCCTATCTTAAAGGCCGGCTTTACCGTGGGGAATATGAATATATATTAAATCTCACGCCCCTAAGGTTTTCGAATCCGTTGAAATTTTTGAAATTGGTTGTTTCCCGCCAGAGATATCACCAGAAATCCACTCTGTGTGGAGGGGGGGGGGGTGGTGGAGGGGAGGGGCGGGTGCGGGGACCCGAAATACTACATTTCCCACAATGCACTGGGCTCGCGTGGCCTTCGTTTTCATGCCCACCCCTCAGGCATTTGGCTGATATCAAACTCCAGTAGGTGGCGGTAATGCACATATATGTTTGCCAACCGCCATCAAACTCAAAGAAGAAGAAGAAGAAGAAGAAGGCTTCGACAATAAAAGATACAAAGAAGAAGAAATAAATCGAAAATAAAATTGCCTCCAAATTGCACCAAATGTAAACGGTAGTATATATGTCGGGAGATGTCTTCATAAAAAAAAATTCATGCATTTTAAGGCATTTTCGTAGGAGTTACGCGCATCTGATGTTGTAACTATTTTCTGTAAAAATGTGTAAAAATGGGTACATTGCTCAGCGTTGATTTCGTTACTTCAACTCACCTACTACTAGATGTAAAATTTGACGAGCTTTCCAATGCCGCCAGTCCCGTGTCGATTAGTGCTTCCGTTCCCGAGATAATGGTCTCTTTGCAAGGAACTATGGGAAGCTAACCTAGCTACAGTATGCTATGCGGGTGAACAAGATGGCTGCCTTTTGCTTTTCGTCGAGAGCTCTGAAGGGGCGTGGAGGACCTCTAGAGGCGGGACCATGGCTCACAAGACTTGTAGTTCATAGGCGCTCGAGTTCCGCAAGCGGGGAGGGAAGCCGGGTGACGCGTAACGCGTCATCCGGCTTCCCTAAAAATGTGAGAGATGCCTGATAGGTCAGGCAGTGAAGCTCCAATTTCTAAATATTTCAACGGATTCTAAAACCTTAGGGGCGTGAGATTGATATATATTCATATTCCCCACAGTAAAGCCGTCCTTTAAGGTCATGCAGTCTATCTTAAGGTCATGCAGTCTATCTTAAGGTCATGCAGTCTATCTTAAGGTCATGCAGTCTATCTTAAGGTCATGCAGCCTATCTTAAGGTCATGCAGTCTATCTTAAGGTCATGCAGCCTATCTTAAGGTCATGCAGTCTATCTTAAGGTCATGCAGTCTATCTTAAGGTCATGCAGCAATCTATCTTAAGGTCATGCAGTCTATCTTAAGGTCATGCAGCCTATCTCAAGGTCATGCAGTCTATCTTAAGGTCATGCAGTCTATCTTAAGGTCATGCAGTCTATCTTAAGGTCATGCAGCAATCTATCTTAAGGTCATGCAGTCTATCTTAAGGTCATGCAGCCTATCTTAAGGTCATGCAGTCTATCTTAAGGTCATGCAGCAATCTATCTTAAGGTCATGCAGTCTATCTTAAGGTCATGCAGCCTATCTTAAGGTCATGCAGTCTATCTTAAGGTCATGCAGCCTATCTTAAGGTCATGCAGTCTATCTTAAGGTCATGCAGTCTATCTTAAGGTCATGCAGCCTATCTTAAGGTCATGCAGTCTATCTTAAGGTCATGCAGTCTATCTTAAGGTCATGCAGTCTATCTTAACGTCATGCAGTCTATCTTAAGGTCATGCAGCAATCTATCTTAAGGTCATGCAGTCTATCTTAAGGTCATGCAGCCTATCTTAAGGTCATGCAGTCTATCTTAAGGTCATGCAGTCTATCTTAAGGTCATGCAGCAATCTATCTTAAGGTCATGCAGTCTATCTTAAGGTCATGCAGTCTATCTTAAGGTCATGCAGCCTATCTTAAGGTCATGCAGTCTATCTTAAGGTCATGCAGCCTATCTTAAGGTCATGCAGTCTATCTTAAGGTCATGCAGTCTATCTTAAGGTCATGCAGTCTAACTTAAGGTCATGCAGTCTATCTTAAGGTCATGCAGTCTAACTTAAGGTCATGCAGCCTACCTTAAGGTCATGCAGCTGGCACGATAACGTCGGCTGGTAGGGGACAAAAGCATAACAAAAGCTGTTTCAAGTAACTTGAACGCTGCAGATGGCTATACTGTTATATAGTTATAGCTATACTGTTATATAGTTATAGCTATACTGTTATATAGTTATAGCTATACTGTTATAGGTTATAGCTTTACAGCCCGAGGCCTTAGTGGACTCGTTTTTTCGCTACGGGGGCTTTCATGTATAGTGTCGGGGATGCTGAAAACCTCGGCAAAAATACTATCTGCAGAACCATTCATAAACTCGCCTGTGCACTAACAAGGATGTTTTTAGACTAACTAAACTGGCAACCTGTTGAATGGTAGAGAGGATTCTCGGATACATTAGGCTTATAACTTGAAGAACCCATTTACAACAACAAAACCTAATTGAAAATTAAGTGATTAAATACAATGCAAAATGTACACTGAAAATAGATGTGGTTGTCGTCGTGGCTCCATCATATTGCGGGTGATTGACACTGACTGCTGATATTCAATATTTCATGAAAGGCCAATAAGGAAATAGGCTAACCCTGCTCCTTCCTACTTGTTGCATGTAAAGTTGGTGATCTGTGTCAGAGTGTATCTCAGTCTAAGCAGGCACTTGGGGTGTCTTATCTTATCAGGAGTCTCCACATACAGTCTGTATCCACGTGTGTTTGCAGCCTTGGAGTGAAACGCATGGCCTTGTGTTGTGTGGACCGGACTCCATTGTGCACATTTGATGTTTTTTGGACTTTAATCCATATTTAGAAGAATATTTCATTTTAAATTAACATTAGGATTATACTGTTGTGATGTCATTATTCAGTATCTTCTCCTTTTCTCACTCACTTTCATATGAGCACCTGCTCTCCCTTTAGTCGTTTTACACTACAGCAGACAGCAACACAGGCATAAACACTGAACTTATTATTATTATTATGGAAAACCAGATTATGATGAAAATCAAACACTTTTGAAGAGAGAGCATATAAGATCAGAGCTGGGAAGCACATAAGGTCATGCAGTCTATCTTAAGGTCATGCAGTCTATCTTAAGGTCATGCAGTCTATCTTAACGTCATGCAGTCTATCTTAAGGTCATGCAGCAATCTATCTTAAGGTCATGCAGTCTATCTTAAGGTCATGCAGCCTATCTTAAGGTCATGCAGTCTATCTTAAGGTCATGCAGTCTATCTTAAGGTCATGCAGCAATCTATCTTAAGGTCATGCAGTCTATCTTAAGGTCATGCAGTCTATCTTAAGGTCATGCAGCCTATCTTAAGGTCATGCAGTCTATCTTAAGGTCATGCAGCCTATCTTAAGGTCATGCAGTCTATCTTAAGGTCATGCAGTCTATCTTAAGGTCATGCAGTCTAACTTAAGGTCATGCAGTCTATCTTAAGGTCATGCAGTCTAACTTAAGGTCATGCAGCCTACCTTAAGGTCATGCAGCTGGCACGATAACGTCGGCTGGTAGGGGACAAAAGCATAACAAAAGCTGTTTCAAGTAACTTGAACGCTGCAGATGGCTATACTGTTATATAGTTATAGCTATACTGTTATATAGTTATAGCTATACTGTTATATAGTTATAGCTATACTGTTATAGGTTATAGCTTTACAGCCCGAGGCCTTAGTGGACTCGTTTTTTCGCTACGGGGGCTTTCATGTATAGTGTCGGGGATGCTGAAAACCTCGGCAAAAATACTATCTGCAGAACCATTCATAAACTCGCCTGTGCACTAACAAGGATGTTTTTAGACTAACTAAACTGGCAACCTGTTGAATGGTAGAGAGGATTCTCGGATACATTAGGCCTATAACTTGAAGAACCCATTTACAACAACAAAACCTAATTGAAAATTAAGTGATTAAATACAATGCAAAATGTACACTGAAAATAGATGTGGTTGTCGTCGTGGCTCCATCATATTGCGGGTGATTGACACTGACTGCTGATATTCAATATTTCATGAAAGGCCAATAAGGAAATAGGCTAACCCTGCTCCTTCCTACTTGTTGCATGTAAAGTTGGTGATCTGTGTCAGAGTGTATCTCAGTCTAAGCAGGCACTTGGGGTGTCTTATCTTATCAGGAGTCTCCACATACAGTCTGTATCCACGTGTGTTTGCAGCCTTGGAGTGAAACGCATGGCCTTGTGTTGTGTGGACCGGACTCCATTGTGCACAGTGTGCCCCCCCCCCCCCCCCCTCTTCCTCTCTCCAAATGCGTCAGAAGCCCGTGAGCAAATGCCAGCAGAGGCGTCAAACCGCGGCTGCGTTACAGCTACACAGGACAGGAGCACAGCCATACATCGTCTTATCTCGAAGGAAATACAGGTTGTTTTGTCTCTGATGTACATGCTGTCCTCACAAGGAGAGAGAGGAGAGAAATTCTGCTGAAGGACAGTTTGGGGTCAGCGCTCGGGTTAGTTTGAAGGTTAGGTGTAGGCTTCTCACATGTACAATAGAAAGTTAGTGTTTCTACATGTTGTGTGGCAGCGAAATCCTTGCCCTACTATTTATGAAAGAGTGCATTCCATGGAGGAACTTGGTGGAATAGCGTGGTCCTCCTGGTGAAATTCCCCGCTGTCAGGTGAAAATAAGTGGCTGTCTGATGATGACACATGTATTGGAGGAAGCAGGTGCTAGTCTTCAACTCTCCCTAGATGGGCAGAGGGGGTGGAGCAACAACCGGGACAGCAGGGCGGAGGGGCCAAGTACAATTGGGGAGAAAATGTGAGGAAAAAACCCTCAGAAAAACCTGATAAATAATAGAAAATAAAGTGAGCTTGTTGGATCGAGCATTGAAGAGAGGGAGAGAGTTCCCAATCGCCAAGTTTGTTTTTGGTCTCTCCATCCACCTACCACTCTCTCTTACTCTCTCTCACACTCACTCTCTCTCACACTCTCTCACTATCTCTCTCTCACTCTCTCACTCTCTCACACACTCTCTCTTACTCTCAGTGGCGTGCCTGACCAAGTTGGTGCCCTAGGCAAGATTTGTGCTGGTGCCCCCCCCAAAGAAAATATAATAAAAATTATATCGCAGCGAATTCCACCACTGCAGTGCAGGCTCAGAATCGCCCTTCCCCAGTGGCACTGGAAGTACTTTTAGGAAGGGTTGCTGTAAGGAAGGGACTCTCGGTGCTGCCCGCAAGGGCAGCGCCGAAGAAAATTTGATGTTTTTTGGACTTTAATCCATATTTAGAAGAATATTTAATTTTAAATTAACATTAGGATTATACTGTTGTGATGTCATTATTCAGTATCTTCTCCTTTTCTCACTCACTTTCATATGAGCACCTGCTCTCCCTTTAGTCGTTTTACACTACAGCAGACAGCAACACAGGCATAAACACTGAACTTATTATTATTATTATGGAAAACCAGATTATGATGAAAATCAAACACTTTTGAAGAGAGAGCATATAAGATCAGAGCTGGGAAGCACAAACTGTTTTTTAATGCATTTTGTTGGTGGTATAAACACAAGACAGCCAAATCCAACAATTTCGAAAATCCCATTTCTTGCCACCAGGGGGTGCTGCAGCACCCTCAGCACCCACCTTCCAGCTCCCTTGCTCCCCCCCCCACTCTGGGAAAAAGCTCCGAGCAGGTAAAAGGGGGCGCGGCCGCGCAGGGGGTGGGGTGGTATGGATTAGGGACCATGGTGAAAGTGCTGCAGCCCAGGCAGCCAGAAAGCCAGAATTAGAAAAATGATTTCACTATTATTTAAAGACTTAAGATGTTGTTGTGCTTATTTTTTGTCTACTATTGTAAAATAATAGTAGGCCTATTATCATGAAAAAGTATTTATAATTTTATAAAAAAAAATATATATATTTTTTTACTCTCTCTGGCGCCCCTAACGGCTCAAGCGCCCTTAGCATTTGCCTAGTTCGCCTAATGGACGGCACGCCACTGCTTACTCTCTCACACTCTCTCTCTCTCTCTCACATACACACTCTCTCTCTCTCTGTCTGTTTATCTTGCCCTCTTTGCGTTTGTCGAATTACTTTACAGCCAAGAAGGAAAAAGATACGCTTGGCATGTGTTTCGAGATCTGTTCCATCCGGGAGCGACAAACACACACACACACCGCGCAGCACACGCGCACACGCACACACACACACACACACACACACACACACACACACACACACACACACACACACACACACACACACACACACACACACACACACACACACACACAGACAGCACACACACAGCAAACACATCAGTCTATCAACTTCTGTTTTATTACTAACTCGTCTTGTTTGGTGTCCAGTCTGTGTGTATTTGGATGTATAGCATATATGCATATATACCAGGTAACAAGTGTATTAAGCCTGTCAAGTGTTTGCGCCTGAATCCACTAGTCTCCCACTTAATATTGCTGTAATATTGCTGTATCGTCATCTCTGTCTCTCTCGTAGCTGAGATGACGATACAGCAACATTTGGTTGAGGAAGCTTCTCTGGAAGGTTTTACAAGCTACCAGTTACAGAGACTGGCCTGCTACTGTGAAGGCCTCAAGGGACATTGGTTGTTTAAAGTAGAGCTGACATGGCATCTCTAGAGTATTTAACTTCCTTATCGTGACTGAATTTCAACCCACACCATATTCCATATTCTCATATCTGATCAGCCCGTGACGTCACTCAAGTATGACGTCAGTTATGATGTATGATGTCAGTTATGATGTCAGTCGTCTCAGAGTGAAACGTTGATGTAGGTGGGACCAGAGCTGGTTCGAGAGCGAGACTTAGCCAAGTCTGCATTTTGATGAGAAAGGCCGCACTTACCAATTTTGTGGGATGGAACAGAAAAGTAATATTACGAGTAATATAACAAATTACTTTTGGCAGGGAGTAATGAGTAAAGTAATATTACTTTTGAAAAGAGTAATGAGTAATGAGTAATATGTTACTTTTTTAAAGTAACATGCCCAACACTGGTCATCAATGATGTCACGTAAGCAATTGGGATGTGATCATCAGTGATTCATGACAGACACTGGCTGATGTCTGCACTGCTAACTTTTCACCTGGGAATGATTTTTGAATGACAGTTTGAATCAAATATCATTATATGATTGGCTGCACCACTGCAAATTATTATTCAGCTATTGCTAATATCATGGCCAATTGCTGGCGGCATTCTGAGCCGCCCTAGCAGTTAGATTGTAATTGCTCCAGTGACCTCACTGGTGGCATCATCATTGATTACATCACTCATGACATCACTCATTGTACTACTTAGGGTGGCGTTCGGTCGCGGCGGGGACCCACAATTGCTCAACTGAGCATGCTCAGAACACCGCCCACAATTGCTTGAGTGACATCACTAATCACTGGTGACATCTGCAATTCTAAGCGATATCATCAGTCATTTATGATAGACGTTAATTACGTCATAGACATTGTGACCTTGTCAGTGACGTCATAAATCTTTCCCTGCAGAGATTATAAGGAGTGACATCATAAATCTTTCCCTGCAGAGGTTATAAGGAGTGGGGAGTTTGCTCGGCTACAGTTTGGAAAAATGTTGAATGTTGAATTGCTCTCAGACCGCGTTGCTGCGGCAAATCAGCAGAAGCATCATAACAGGGAGGTGCAGCGGCAGGAGAGGATTTTTAACCACAAAGTTAGAACAATTGGGATCGACAAGAACGCCCTCGACTGTCAAGTGAGAGAAAAGAAGAAACAAGCCGAGGCAGAGGAAGAGTCACTCAACGCATATGCTGCAGATATCCTGCGTGATAGCCAAACAGCTCGCCTCCTCGACCGCCAATGGGCGAAGGAGGCGCGTGTGATGGACAAGGCTGTAGACCAGTACCGCCAGCGCTTCCAGCAGCCCTGGTCCCAGCGGGAGTATGACCTGAACGACCCTGAGAGCTGTCGCAACACAGACAGAGACGGAGAAGGCGCGCAGATGATGCCCCCGGGCCTGGTGGGCGAGGACCCAGGCAGCAGAGACCGGCAAACGAGACAGAAGGCGCAGCTCAGAGACTGGCTGCTCCAACAGCAGTGTGAGCGTGCCGCAGCCAGGCACCAGCACAGGCTGGAGGAACAGCAGGATGCACGGAGCAGAGTCAACATGGCCCACAGAGCTCTCCAGCTTGAGGAGATTGAAGCGGAGAGGAGGACAGCCGCCACTCTCACTACTAAAGACTACAACGTGGCCAAGTGGGGAGAGACCGAGGAGCGTCTGCGTCGGGAGCGGGAACGCGATGAGGAGGACAACCGAGCGGACGTCCTGAATCACCTGCAGACAGAGTTGGTCGTCGGGGAAGACGTGGCACCCGAACAGGGCGTGCTGGGAGTGCCTTGTCTTTGGCCCTTTGTGGACAAGAGGCTCCCCCCTGAGAGCCTGCGGCAGGTCAATCAGTTCCAGAAGTATCAGATGGAGGAGAAGAAGAGGACGGAGTCCGAGAAGAGGTGGGATGAGGACAGACAGGAGCGTTTACGCATGGACTCGGCCCGCACCTCTCTGCTCCTGGAGAGGCAGCAGGCCAGGCTCACCAAGCAGCTGAGACGAGAGCAAGACAGCGCCAACGCGAGGCTGGCACAGAAACAACAGGAACAGGCCCTTGAAAAGACATACATCTACAACCCCGACGATGGCTTCTTCAGCCAATTCAATACTAGCAGCCGATGACAGACTGCACGGAATACTGGATCGTTTCATTACCATAAGTATGGATCAAGGTTAATACCTTGCAAGGCAGCTGGAGTCACTCATGCCAGATCATGAGATCACAATCAGATGACAAATTCATCTTGCCACAATCCAATCTATAGAGACACTGCATGAAATAGGCCACGCCCATCAAGGGGGAAACCTTTCCATTCACTTCCAAACACCAGCGTCATTTTCCTTGAATCAAACATAGCTAAAAGCTGTTGTGGTGGGCTGCGCAGACAACAAATGTAAAAAATCGGCAATTAAAGTTTTTTTGTACTCCCGAGCAAAACAAGGAAGCCATTGAGAATTGGCGAGAAGAAAAATTAGGATCTAGCTGTCAAGGAAGTAAGTTGGAGTGTTCATCTTCCGTATATATATGATCTTTGTGTGCAACACGTGACATAGGAGAACGCCAGGATTGGGGTTTTTTTTTGTTTCCCCTGTTTTGGCTGTGGTTTCTCAATGATGAAGCGCTCCGCAGTGTCTATTGGTTTGAATTTGAACCACCAGTGGTTCGCCCCAATCAGCGTCAGGCGGGCTTTGGTGTGACACCAGCGAGTGCGAGCCTGTGATAGACGTGATAGACAGATGCTTGATCCAATCACCTGCCATGTATTTTATGAAAGTGCCTGCCCTTTGAAACCTTTCCCATGGTTATGTGAAAACAAACCATCTGGCAGCGTCAGGTTAGTAAAATATGTAGTCTCTCAAGCAAGTCTATCTCTTCCACAATCTTCGAATGCTCCAGAGACAGTCTGTACTTCCATTAAAATTAGGCCAGAGGAAGCTGTTATCTTCCAAAGGGGGGGAAAAACACGCTTCAGACTGGAAGGAAGTTCGATATTCGACCAATCGACACATCTAAACAAAACCGAGGCAAGTGATTGCACAAATGAGCGGATCTCCTGCCTTACAACCGTTTTGACCAACTTCTCTTCTAGCATTTGCAAATTGTGGGAGCCAACATGTCTGTTTTATAAAAGACAAACTAAAATATGTTGTCAAAAAACAAGAGAGGGTGCCCCGCCGTTATTGGATGGGTGGTGTGGGATTCGTCCATAGTGCCATGGCTGACCAATTTGGGCCCGCGGGCCAAACTTAGGTAAGATTAGAGGTGATGACGTCTGTAATGTCATACAAGTCAGATAAATTTGGTTATATCGTTAGGTGTGTGAAAATCCGAGCTCCGAGATGGTCACAAGAGAAGATAAAGAGATAGATAGAGATATCACCCCATCATTATGCATCATGTAATATAATAGCACAGCGACTGTACACTATGTTCTTCCTCTAGTCTCTCTCTCCTCCACTCCCCCTCTCATGTTGTGTTCTTCCTCTAGTCTCTCTCCTCCACTCCCTCTCATGTTGTGTTCTTCCTCTAGTCTCTCTCTCTCCTCCACTCCCCCTCTCATGTTGTGTTCTTCCTCTAGTCTCTCTCCTCCACTCCCTCTCATGTTGTGTTCTTCCTCTAGTCTCTCTCTCTCCTCCACTCCCCCTCTCATGTTGTGTTCTTCCTCTAGTCTCTCTCTCTCTGCACTCCCCCTCTCATGTTGTGTTCTTCCTCTAGTCTCTCTCCCTCTCTCCTCCACTCCCCCTCTCATGTTGTGTTCTTCCTCTAGTCTCTCTCCCTCTCTCCTCCACTCCCCCTCTCATGTTGTGTTCTTCCTCTAGTCTCTCTCTCTCCTCCACTCCCCCTCATATGTTGTGTGTCCTTCCTCTAGTCTCTCTCTCCTCCACTCCCCCTCTCATGTTGTGTTCTTCCTCTAGTCTCTCTCTCTCTGCACTCCCCCTCTCATGTTGTGTTCTTCCTCTACTCTCTCTCCCTCTCTCCTCCACTCCCCCTCTCATGTTGTGTTCTTCCTCTAGTCTCTCTCTCTCCTCCACTCCCCCTCATATGTTGTGTTCTTCCTCTAGTCTCTCTCTCTCCTCCACTCCCCCTCTCATGTTGTGTTCTTCCTCTAGTCTCTCTCTCTCTCTGCACTCCCCCTCTCATGTTGTGTTCTTCCTCTAGTCTCTCTCCCTCTCTCCTCCACTCCCCCTCATGTTGTGTTCTTCCTCTAGTCTCTCTCCCTCTCTCCTCCACTCCCTCTCTCATGTTGTGTTCTTCCTCTAGTCTCTCTCTCCTCCACTCCCCCTCATATGTTGTGTTCTTCCTCTAGTCTCTCTCTCTCCTCCACTCCCCCTCTCATGTTGTGTTCTTCCTCTAGTCTCTCTCTCTCTGCAGTCCCCCTCTCATGTGGAAGGTAAAGGGTTGTCTAGAAACAGATGGAAAGAGGCCATTAACCTGAGCCACAAGGCTACACACACACACACACACACACACACACACACACACACACACACACACCAGCGGGAGCGGGCAGGAGCGGGATTAAAAAACAGTCCCGTACGCCTCTCTACACTGTAGTGCCCCCCCCCCCCCCTTCCCGCATCAGATTCATTTCAGACTCGTGAAAAGTATTTTGGCAAATTTTGGAGGCGATCAAAGCAACAGCTAGGGAGATAAATGTCCTCAGACTGACAGACAGACAGACTGACAGACATTTCGTGATTATGGTGGCACAGCGGTTGTATTCTTGCGCACCCTCGCCTCACAGCAAGAAGATCCTGGGTTCGATTCCCACCTGGGACACTGTAGACATTGGGTTATGTCTCCCCATGCCTTCGGTGACTGGTGCCCAGGTGGGCTTTCTCGTGAAAAGAACCTTTCTGTGTCCCCGTGCTCCCCTGGGGGTTCCTCTATATAACATCAATATGAATCCCACTAAAATCATGCAGAAGATCATCGTCTGACCAGCGGCGGTTGGAAGAAGTTGGTCCCCGGGCGCTTCACTGCAGCTGCCCACAGCTCCTGGCCTGAACCAAGGAGGACGAGCCAGGATGGGATCAAACGCAGAGGACAAATGTCACAGCGCCTCCTATTGCACGTGTGTGTACTGGCTGCTGTGCACGTGTGTGCATGCGTGCACGCGTGGTGCGTCGTCTGCGACAAAATAAAGACGGGGTTTGTCCATCCGGTTTCATTCACTTTAATTACAAATTTTCCATAACTTGCCCAAAACTTGTGGGAAAGCAGCGAGCAGATGAGCTTCCAGGGTTGGATTCACATCCATTTCCCTGTGACAGAGCGCTGCGGCCACCATATGGTGTTGTCCTCCAACATCTCGGCTGCTTTTATAGTTAATGACAATCAGGAAGTGTGCTGACTGGCAGGGCTTGAGTGGAGGATGCTGAAGTGGCCTTGATGCTGACGGAGGCGAGGGGTGAGGCCAGGTCAGCCAGGAGGAAAAACCAGCTTCACGCAACAGCGCGTGAAGCTACGGTGTCACCATGACCTTGCATGTGAAAACAACAGAGATACACACATTCTTTACTTAGGTAAGTACAGTTACTTGTGTAAAAAAATATATATATTCTGGCAAAAGTAGAAGTACTGATTCAACGTGTTTACTCAAGTAAAATTTAAAAAGTAGCCTACTCTGAAATGTAACAAAGTATGAAAGTAAAAAAAAATCTACCGGCTATTTCTGTGCAGAGCTAACTGCAACGCACGTCATATTAATATAATTTGAAGACTAACTTGAAAGATCCCCACCAAACATGTTTTAACTCATTCCCCGCCATTGGCGTCTATAGATGTCAACCCGTCTTTTCGTCGTCATGCGATAGATGGCGCTCTTGGCCACCTTATGAAGTGGTACCCTACTCGTATATTCCTCCGCTAGCCAGAGTTTTGCCCCACAAAACCAGCAAGCGTTTTCACCATCAATCTCCCTTCATGGAGGGACCATATAAAACACGTCCAGCCTGGAGCCTCAAAGTGGTGCAAGGACATGTTTACCCCCGGGCTCGGCGCGTTGTGACACGTGCTCGTGACAGTCACTCAACGCTGGAGGATTTCTTTCACTAGAAGCATGGTAAACGCACACCAATCACTTCTCCTGTCACTTAGATTAGTAATCGGCTTTGTGAACCCTCACATAGTGTAAATTTCAGCGGTCAAATCTGCCTCCAGACCGCCAGACCTCCACACATCGAGTAACAGGAAGCAACAGACCTCCACACATCGGGTAACAGGAAGCACCAGACCTCCACACATCGAGTAACAGGAAGCAACAGACCTCCACACATCGAGTAACAGGAAGCACCAGACCTCCACACATCGAGTAACAGGAAGCAACAGACCTCCACACATCGAGTAACAGGAAGCACCAGACCTCCACACATCGAGTAACAGGAAGCAACAGACCTCCACACATCGAGTAACAGGAAGCACCAGACCCACGGAGAACATGAGAGCGTGACTGCGCCCCATACACTCTCCGTGCAGGGTGAACTCCTCACTTGCTTCGCTGGACAAACAGGCATGTATCTCAGCTTCCTGGTGAGCGACGGGCGTTTTTGGTGAAAACGACGGCTGCCCTCCGCCCGCCCACAACTTGCATTGACTTCATGCCTGGCAGCGCACTGCACGCTTGAGAAAATAGAACAGAAGCTGAAACTATCGCTGCAGCGTGGCTTCAGCGTGGTGTGGCATGCGGCTGGTGTGAACGGTCTCGCCTCTTAACAAGGACGCCGAAATGAAACTGCGTAGCTTCAGTGTGGCGTCGGCGTATGTGAACGAGGGCTTATTAGTCATCAGACAGACTGATAGACCCTGGGTGCCCAGATTGCAAAAGGCACAACTCTGTACTGTTTGAATCATATTCTTTGTAGCCTACTTAATTCCAAAACAAAAGCAAAATAAATGGGTCAAGTAGTTGGACTGTTTGAGCTGTAGGAGTTGCCTGATGATTCATGGTTCTACTAGGTCCAAGTCAATATGGGCCCTTCTCTGCAGACATCAACATTAGCACGTGTTCTGCTCTGCCTGTGAAAACATCCACCTGCACACCCACATGCTGTTTACTAAGGGAGGAATACCAGGGCCACGTGCTTTCTTATTCATCACTAATCATCATTTGGTTATTGAAAGTCACACACACACGAATACACACACACACACACACACACACACACACACACACACACACACACACACACACACACACACACACACACACACACAATGTTGCTGTTCGTAGTAGTACAGTACTAATTTCTCGTTACTCTTTTCAAAAGTAATATTATTACTTTACTTTAATTTGTTATTACTTTTCCGTTACACCCCACAAAATTGGTAATGGCGTCCTTTCTCATCAAAATTCAGACTTTGCATGTGCGTATGTGTGAATATAGGCCTAATCGCTTCGCCGGTAAGCACAGCTAAGGATTCAAATGATATATTTTTTCCTACAGCCTATGAATGAATCCATAAAAGTTACCTGCTGCTTGATGCAGAGCACACCTGGCTCAAAGTGATGACGAGACACAATCAAACTTTCAAACACACTTTCAAACTTTTTTAACATTATTTTTTCAGCATTTTTGCGTTTATTGGATAGGACAGTATAGACAGGGAAGGTGGGGAGAGAGAGGGCATGCATGTGGCAAAGGACTACGTGTTGGATTCGAAGGACTATGCCTTAATGGTAGGTGCTCTACCAGGTGAGCCACCAAAACTTCACCTTTACCAATGAAGTTTTACATCCTGAAACATTTTCTCCTCTCGAACTCCCCTGGAGCTGCTGGAAACATCTTGATGTGATGTCATGTTATGCATGTTTGGCCAGTTGCCCTTGGAAATAGGAGAAATACACTAAACAACAAAATACACCCATATTTATTTATTTATTTGTTTGTTTGTTTTATTGTATATTTTTTTACAGTGTTATAGGGTCAGATTTTCAGGCATGTGATTCAGGAAGCAGTAAAATTCATTTATTCTGAATTTGTCCATGGTGTATTTTGGTGATAGGAGCTGGAGGAAGGAATAACTCGCAAACTAGTTTTAGAAGTTGGATTTTTACAGCAAGTGTTAATTGCTGATTCCTCTGAATGCCAAATTGGAATGGATCCTAAAGATTCATGAATCTGAATCAGAAGCAGAAAAACTGTATTGATCCCCGAGGGGAAATTGAGTAATGCTACATGAGGTATGTATCTTTGCCAAAAACTGCAGATAAATAATTGGTAGTATATGGGAGATAGCATCATCACGTCAAATCCCTCCCCAAATCTCACAAAAAGGTAACTGCTTTGACTGATTATTTTGAGAGGGAAAACAGTCAGGAAGAGGAATAATGTAAGGTCCTTATTACTCTTTTTTTCTGCCCTTGTAGCATAAAAGAAACTCGACAGATGACTGAATAGACGTTTGTGTGTGTGCAGGGCCTTACTGACTCACTCACATACTAACACAGGGCCTTACTGACTCAATCACATACTAACACACATTCCTTACTGGAAAGGCAATTACATAAATCTAATCAGGAGATCATGAAGGTATGAATTAATATTTCCAGATCTTGATGGTTGATAGTATGGCTCTCATTTTGGCGATGTTTCTTAGTTCTAGAAAACATGACATAACATGCTTCGTTACATGTCGCTCAGAGTTGAAGTGGTGATTAACCTTGTACGTTTTTATTTTTTTGTTTTCTGAGTCAAATGTTTTATGATCAATCACGATTCATCTCCTAGCTGCTTATATGTAGCTTGGTTCCAGGCTTTTTCTAAATGTGCCCAGCTGGCTCCAGTGTACCCTGACATTTTCAACACCTCACTGGGACACGCCATGTACCAGCCTGCTTCAAAACATCAACTACTGTATAATCCCCCTCCTGAAAAAGACAAGGCCCTCAAACCCGTCGCCCTGACCTTTGTGCTCATGAAGTCCTTCCAGCGCCTTGTCTTGTCCTACCTTAAATGCATCATATATATATATATATATATATATATATATATATATATAGATAGATAGATAGATAGATAGATAGATAGATAGATAGATACAATAGATAGATAGATAGATAGATAGATAGATAGATAGATAGATAGATAGATAGATAGATAGATAGATAGATAGATAGATAGATATAGATATAGATATGTGGCTGGGAGGACGTCTTTAAGAAATGTGGTTGGACTTCCATCCAGTGGTTAGGGTTATCTGGGCCAGGCTGGGACAGCGTGTTCTCTCTGGATCTCCCTCAGCGACAAACTGTTTCATTGTTCAGCGCTCCTCACATGAGATCTGAAAGCTCTGAGCCACAAATACTATGTGGAGACAAACTGATCCTTTCGGGGGGAAATAAAGACCTATCTGTTTCTCATCACTAACTTGGGGGCATAAAAAACATGTATGCAATGTAGAACCATGACAACCATTATGCAATATAGTTTGATTGTTTTGAATAGATTGTGCGTATAACTTTGAACTTAAACAATAATTTAAGTGAAAGATAGATTATCGACTAGACTGTGTGGAAAAGTGAAACATAACACAAGAGAAAACGTGATCCAGGTCGTAAACCTGTGTGTGTGTGTGTGTATATGTATATGTAGTATATGTATATACTTTGTGTATATGTTATACTTTGATGTCAAGTATAACATATAAAACACTTGGCAGAGTATTCAAAACAGCTTCTGTGCTAGTTCCAGCTACAATAGGTGTCTCCAGGATCACATGATGCCACACACACATGCACGCACACGTGCGCGCACACACACACACACACACACACACACACACACACACACACACACACACACACACACACACACACACACACACACACACACACACACACACACACACACACACACACACACACACACAGACACACAGGCTCACAATTAGGCAGCTGTCACACTCCCACAGAGGTCTCACTGGTTGTCATACAAGGACATTATTTACAGTACATGATGTACAGTACATGTACAGTACAGTACATTATTTATAATACAGTACATGTACAGTAATCTAAGTAATGTAAGTTACTCACTCTTGGCTTTTCTGCTGAAGACTGTCTCATCCCTCCAGATGTCTGTTACATCAGACAATAATGAATAGAGAGCAAGATCACTGAAATCACATGCAGGCAAGTCAGTGTAAGGTGAATTTATTTAAAGGTAAGTCAGACACTGTAAGGTGAATTTATCTAAAGGTAAGTCAGACACTGTAAGGTGAATTTATCCAGTTAGAGGATAGTTAGAGTGACACTGACACTTATAAATACAGCATGCAGCAGCAGCTCTGTCTTGGGCCTTTTCACCGTATTCACCTGTTCCAACACAGGGGTCAGCCAGTTACTTCCTATTGTGTTTACACTTCCTGTGCAGTACTAGTGACTGAAAACAGACTTTGTTTTGAACAGGAAGTCATAACACAAGTGGGCGGGGCTACATAAGGTGAATATTTGTTCCCAACAGATTAAAACAGAAAGATGGTTACTTTGCAGTAGCTACTTCCTCACTTTTTAATGTATATTTCTAAAATCAATGATTTACTGTTACCATGATTAGCTGACCTTAGCTTAGTGGTTAACTCACTTTCAAATGTAATCAATTCTCATTTATTTATTTATTTATTTATTTATTTATATATAAATATATATATATATATATATATATATATATATATATATATTTATTTATTTATTTATAATAAATAAATAAAGGCAGCACACTGTAGCTCCCGTTTGCTTTTGTTTTATTCTTCCAGGTGTTACGTTTCGAGCTTACACTCTTCTTGTCTGAAGAAGAGTGTAAGCTCGAAACGTAACACCTGGAAGAATAAAACAAAAGCAAACGGGAGCTACAGTGTGCTGCCTTTATTTATTTATTTCACTGCGTTTTCTATTAGGTCCAGCACCTGCCTTTTAAACTGGTTGGGATGTGCGTATCTTTTTTCACTGTTTTATTTATTTATAGAAATTCAAAGTTCCGTCATATTTGACAATTGAGGCTCTGATGCTCAAATCTAAGAAAATTGATTTAAAAGTTCTGTTTGAATTTCCATAGAACGTGAAATGAACACAATGCTGTTTTTTTGAATCCGCTAAGAGCCAGTAAGCTAATAGCTAACAGTCTTGTCGACTTGCTTTTGACTCATCTGCCATCATAATTCATTTTTAAACCCCATGAGATTATCAGAAATATGTCATATTCTGTCATATCTTGATCAGCTGCATAACGCTGCCGAGATGGCACTCAAACACGGAACATCTCTTTGTTTTTGTCTAAGCTCTGACAGGTGAAGTGTTCTCTTGACCCAGATAGTGTGACCCTGTGAGATTTTAAACACAGCCGTGGACATCAGATGACTTCAGATGTTAAAGGACAGTCCACAGTAGAATTGGGTTTCACAGCGTAGTAGCAGAGAGGTGCAAACTGCTGTGGCTTTTATGCTCACCAGCCCCGCAGAGTGTCAGTCATTTTAGTTCACGGGCCACATAGGACCCAATTTGTTCTTAAGTGGACCAGGCAAAGAAAACCAATGCATAATAACCTATAAATAACAACATGATCCTGTTTCTTTAGTGTAAAGAGGTCATCTCAACTACCATAGGTCTATCATATAAAAACGATTGTCTGTAATTGTGCATTCCAATTGACGGCAACTGTGCAATTCTCTCTATTCAAGGGTAATGAAAATAGTTTATCTTGTGAATACCAACAGAAGAATATTGCAGGGGATTTTGGCAAATGCTTTGGGGGTGCTACCCGCACGTTTAGCTGTGTTGCTCATTTCACGAATGCACGATCCTTACAAGTTGTACCTTGTTGTAAAGGTGACTAATCAGGCTTTCCAACGATATAAAATACAATACCAATTGGTATTATTAAAGGGGAGAAATAATTGACCGAATTAACGTTTCTGAACCTTTTTTGAGGAGTTTATTTAGGCTACCTGAATATCCAAACAAACAAGATCCACGGAGGACTTAATGGCAGCAGCATGTGGGACAGCCAGCAGCATGTGGGACAGCAGCATGTGGGACAGCCAGCAGCATGTGGGACAGCCAGCAGCATGTGGGACAGCAGCATGTGGGACAGCCAGCAGCATGTGGGACAGCCAGCAGCATGTGGGACAGCAGCATGTGGGACAGCCAGTAGCATGTGGGACAGCCAGCAGCATGTGGGACAGCCAGCAGCATGTGGGACAGCCAGCAGCATGTGGGACAGCATGTGGGACAGCAGCATGTGGGACAGCATGTGGGACAGCAGCATGTGGGACAGCATGTGGGACAGCCAGCAGCATGTGGGACAGCATGTGGGACAGCATGTGGGACAGCATGTGGGACAGCAGCATGTGGGACAGCATGTGGGACAGCCAGCAGCATGTGGAACAGCATGTGGGACAGCCAGCAGCATATGGGACAGCCTGCAGCATGTGGGACAGCCTGCAGCATGTGGGATAGCATGTGGGACAGCAGCATGTGGGACAGCATGTGGGACAGCCTGCAGCATGTGGGACAGCCTGCAGCATGTGGGATAGCATGTGGGACAGCAGCATGTGGAACAGCATGTGGGACAGCCTGCAGCATGTGGGATAGCATGTGGGACAGCATGTGGGACAGCCAGCGCGCAAATAACAAGGCAAGTCCTCCTGAGTCATCGCCAGCCACGTCCAATCCATCCCAAGGCCCGGACGATTAGTGCGGCCATAAGATGTCTGTTCTACTGTTTGTGTTTGAGCCTTCATGTGCGTCAGAGAATCACCCCCCCCCCACCCCCCCACCCCCTTCTCCCCCTCCACTACCAAACTCACATCAGTAGAGCCTTTCATAAAAGCCTTATGTCATCAGTAATTGAATCCTCACTCCTGCATCTTGTCTGCATTAAGATCTAAAGCCTTCGTAGGAGATCGTGGAGGGGCGGCGATGGTAAAGTCAACAAACGGCAAGTCTGTTTTTCATAAAGAGGCCACCGTCATGGAAGTCACATGTACATTTTTCCCATCGTCCTCGCTGCCACTGCTGCTCGTCCAACAACAATCGTTTTGAAAATCTGCAATCCCTACCTACTGCTTATAGGGACAGTCTGCAATCGCTACCTACTGCTTATAGGGACAGTCTGCAATCCCTACCTACTGCTTATAGGGACAGTCTGCAATCCCTACCGACTGCTTATACTGTAGCCTCAACGCGAGACTCTTCAGTCATTCTTCCTTCAGAGTCTCGGGTCTGGATCCCCTATATCCACTGCAAGCCCGGCTAAATGGCTGCACGCAATAGTCAAGTCAAGTCAAGTCAAGTTTATTTGTATAGCACATTTCATACACAGAGGCAATTCAAAGTGCTTCACATAAAATGGTTGACAGGAAAATAAAATAAAAGAAGAGAGTAAAATGGACATTTAAAAGTATCACAACAAAACTTTAAAAAAAGAGTATAAAAAGTGCATTAAGCAACTTCATTAAGCACACAGGAAAATAAACGAAAAGAAGAAATAAAATGGACATTTCAAAGCATCACAACAAAACTTTAAAAAAAAAAGTATAAAAAGTGCAATATACATGTTATCAATCACAATAAAACTGTACTCACCCATGAGACAATGTTGTTATCCAAGATGTGGGTGCCCTGGCACTCCCAAATAGTACGTACTTTCCAATACCGAGCCCTTTTTCACATGCCAGTGCCAAAGTTTTTAGGTCCTCCACAGTGCCGGATGTATCGGTTCGGTGCTCAGTGGTTGGGAGGGTGTACTGCAGTTTACTATTTTGAGCATTGGCTCCGGCATGTGAATAAAGGGCTCGACCATTACATACTGAAACGAATTATCCCCAACCAGACCTGTCGGGTTTTCTGTGGAAGTCAAGTCAAATCAAGTTGATTTGTATAGCCCTAATTCACAAGCATGTCTCAGAGGACTTCAGAGAAAGTATGTCTAGCTAAATCTAGCTGACACGACAACAGTAATAACAAGATTGAACAATCATATAGAGAAAGGGGAGAAAAGGGGGGTGGAATGTGGGGGAGGAGAGAACAGGGAAGGGAGGAGATGGGGAGGGAACATGAGAATGTGGGGGAGGGGAGAGCAGGGAAAGGGAGGAGGTGGGGGGAGCAAGGGAGGGAGAGTGGAGGGAATGTGGGGGAGGAGAGATCAGGAAAGGGAGGAGGTAGGGAAGGGGGAAAGAGGAGAATAAACATGTGGAATGTGGAAGAATAAACAGGAACAAATAGGCTACAAAGAGGGGTTAATGGGAAGTAAATGGACATTGTAGCCTACTTGCAATATTATTGTCAATCAAATGTCCCTGTTTCCCCATTGCAAACATGTTTCTATTTTCCAGTCAACTCGAATTGCATCAACTCACATATGTTTTTATATGATTTTAGTTAGGTGTTGTATTTGTAATATTTTAGGTAGGTAGGTATATGACTGGTATTTTAGATAGGTAGGAAGCCATTTTTAGTTAGGTGTTTGTATTTGGAATCATATGTTTATTTGCACTATCTATGTCTTAACTTGTACATGTGTGTTTTATGTTCTATGTCTTTACGTTTTATGGTGTGCTGACTGTGCACAATGTGTCTCTATGGGAAGAGAATTAAGCCAAAGAAAAATTTCCACCATGGTGGACAATAAAGTATCATATCATCATATCATGATGCGATGGTTGTTGTGAGATGTCCAAATTAAGCATGGAGAGAATTACAGCATGCATCGTGCAAACTGTATTAAAGGGAATGCTAGACGGGAATCTGATTGGTTTGATTGATGCCTAGGCATTGCCAGGCCACACCTGTGAATAATTCAGGTGCTTAAGACCGCCAAATCCCGTTTGCGCCGCGCGCAGGTGGCATTTTACAGGGCACAGAGAATAGCAGATGACTTGGCACGCATCCAATTTGCGCCTGCGCCCGGCGTTAAACACGCGCAAGCGCTAAATTACTGTGTTTACGACAATAAGGCCCCTGTGTCTTTGGTCAGGGGAAGACGGAGTGGTGTGCCCCAGATATCACAGCAGCTCTGAGACAAATCAAATCATCCATTTTGCTGCTCCCGGCAGCGCCTAACGAGGGCCTTAATGACCCGATCTAATCTTATGAAGGTCAGAATGAGCTGAAGACACTGTTGTTGATCAGGAGGAGGGCGAGGGTACGTCACTGTGCACATAACACACACACACACACACACACACACACACACACACACACACACACACACACACACACACACAGGATGTTATAAGCTCTAATACTAGTAGTGTTTAGTGTCGTTTTCATCGTACCATAGGTTTTTCATCGTACCATAGGTTGCGCAACAGATAATCACATGTTTTTGTTTTTGGAGCTGGAAAATGTGCTGTGTGCGCATGTTACGTTGAGCTGAGAGTAAAGGAGACTTTCTCTATTCATTCACTGTTACAGTTGGGATACTGGAGAAAGTTTGTTTTGCTACTAAACTACGAATACTCAAGTCTCAAGGAGCAGATAGGCCCAAAGGCCCACTTCAGTTTCATACACAAACACACACATGCACGCACGCACACACACACACACACACACACAAGCACGCACGCATGCGCGCATGCACACACACACACACACACGCACGCACGCACGCACGCACACACACACACACACACACACACACTCACACACACATACACACATACACACACACACACACACACACACACACACACACACACACACACACACACACACACACACACGGTCAGAGTTCCTGTCATCTTGGCCTTTTCTCTGTAACTTACACAGACGTAAGCAGAGTTACAGTGGAAGAAACACATGGGAAGTGAACCCTTGGTTCCAGTTTTTAAACACTAGATAGATTTTGTTTTCCTTTTTAAATAACCATAAATGTGAAATGTCTTTGTGCTTTAACCATTTAAACCCAGGCCAAAAAGCATCAAGAAACACCTACAGTGTCCTGTACGATGACAGAATCAGGATTAGCTCCATTTGTTTATATGTTATATATGGTTATATATATATGGGTTATATGCATGGCTCTGGCCTCCTGTGAGAAGCTACATCGGGAATATGAATCTATTGTCAGTAAACCTACAACTGTAACCATCCCACAAATCCCAGAGTAAAATAAGATGGGAGATGGGTTTATTTCTTCATTTGATTAACATTATGTCTGGAGTTGTATATTGCCCAGAGATGGGGAAACTACACACATTACAGTTACTTGTGTAAAGAAAATACTCCGGTAAAAGTAGAAGTACTAATTCAACTTGTTTACTCAAGTCAAAGTAAAAAAGTACAGCCTCTCTGAAATGTAATATAATGTAATAATGTAAGTATAAAAGTAAAAAAAAGTATTTCTACTGGCTGTTTCTGTCAGCAACATGACACATTTAGCTTTCTGGGTTTTAATCCCTGAGCAAACTGGTGCTGTGTGTAAACGCTGTGTAGATTTGAAGAACTGTCACCAGAATTTGCCTCATTCATGCTTATTGTGAATGTGCACATGAGAATATTCAAGATGAAAGAAGAGCAACAGTCTAGGATGTACTCTAGATTGAAGAAAGAAAGAACAGGTTTGAGATTATTTGTTTTATTTTTGTTTATTTGTTATTTTTCTTTCTTTGCAAAAATTGACGGTGACAATAAATATACATTCACAGTAATAAAAAAAAGTTCAGATTCCAACGAAACATTCAAGTGTAATTAGTGTAAAATCTATAACAAAATGTAAACTTTTTTCTTCAAGATTGCAATTCCTGAGCCAAGAGTCTCTTGTCTCTCCCATCCGGAATAAGGCGTGACGTCAACAAAACACATTTTACGCATTGATGTCCCACAGGATTTTAAACCACGTCACACATTAGGCTCTTGATTTACAGAACAAGCAACATTCTCAAACGCCTCACGGGGGCAAAAGTTCTGCACTTTCAGTGCACTGGAGCGTCCAGTTTCCATGGAAACAGCACTGTGCACTGAGCGCACATGCCCCCCCCTCCCCCTCCTCGGCGTCTCCACATGTCCAGCCAGCGATCTAGGGGCGCGTGGCGAGCGGAAGCCCCAGCCAGGCTTCTGCTCTGTCCAAAGCTTGGTCTCCAGTTTGAACTCTATTGTCTGTTTAACTGATGACGCACCTCTCTTTGTCTTTGGCCTGCCCCCCGCCTATGGCCTTCTCCTTAATGTAGATCAGGTCACTGTGCACGCTGGGGCGTCGCGCGAACGGCGCCACGATCCCGTATGCTTCCCCCACGTCCTTCAACTTCTTGCTCTTCAGGGACTTCCTGCGCAGCATGTCGCAGTACTGCACGGACACCTTGCGGTGCAGGTCGGGGCTCATCTCGTGAGGGAGCTTGGCCAAGGTGAACAGAGTCTGGAACATCTTATCCACGTTCTCGTTGCGCTTGGCGGAGATCTCGAAGTAGGCGCACTTCTCGTCGCCGCCCACCAGCTGCTCGATCTCCTCGGGCTGCACCTCCCGGTAGAAGTCGCGATCGCCCTTGTTGCCGCAGATGACCAGTGGCACATCCACCTTCTCTTTGGTCTTGTTCTTCAGGCACGACTTGGTCTCAAAGATCTGCTGCTTCAGCCGCTGCACCTCCTGGAAGGAGTCCCGGTTGTCCAGGCTGAAGACGAGGATGAACACGTCACCTGCAGAGAAGAGGGATGCTTTAGGTTAGTTGTCTTATTTGTACCTGTGTATATAATAATAGTAATAATAATAATAATAATACAAATAATAATAAACTTTATTTATATAGCACCTTTCATAATAAAATGCACCTCAAAGTGCTTCACATAAAAAACGATTTCAAAGGAAGAAAATTATGTTTAAAAATAGGAAGCTTTAAAACAATAGTAAAATATGAACTTGTGTGCAATAAAGTTAATATATAGCTATATGCATATAAAATATGCCGTGATGCAATAAAATCTATGGATCATTCTGCAGCGAAGTTTTAACTGTAACAGTTTGCATTATCATTCATTCATTGCATTCTAATTCTGCCCACCGATGTAGCCAATGCGCAAAAGGAAAGCAGTGGACGTGGATAAGTACCTGTCAGTATGGACAGTCTCCTCATGGCGGGGAACGGGTGGTTCCCTGATGTATCCAATATGTCTAGCTGGTAAACCTCTCCCTTGATGCTGTACAATTTCCTGTGAAAGTCCTCGATGGTCGGGGTGTACTGCTCCTCGAACCGCCCGTTCAGGAATCGGGACACGATAGCCGTTTTCCCGACTTTGGTGGATCCCAAAATCACCATCCGGTAGCAGTTCTTTGCCGGGATATCAAACTCGCTCTCCAAGGGCGTCATCTTCTTAATCATGGCTGTATAGCGCTGCGATGGAGCTCGGTTTCCCCGGTGCTGCGTGCTTAAAAGCCCGGTGTTGTGTGCGTAAAAGGCGGCTTTGGCTCGAGCAGCAGTTTGAGGTATGTGCGTAAAAGCGGCTGAGCTCCAATGCTTCTCTGTCTTACGCCCGGACCAGAGCCCGTATTTATAAAGGTGGCGCCGGGCAGACCCCTCCCTCCTGGCCGGGCAGACCCCTCCTTCTGGCCGCGTCACGACTGAGGACCAAAGCCCCTCTGGTGCGTCAGGCTGTCAGTGACCATGGAGAGGTCTGGACTGGCTCAGCTATTACAGTTAAAGGAACACTCCGCCCATTTTCAACCAGCTTTGTATCATTAGAACATCAGTAGTATATCAGAAAACTGTAAACGGTTTTGAAGTCTGTCATTTAATTTGACAGTTATTGAGTGTTAAAGTGTGGACCAGTGACATCACTGGTCCACACTAACTCAAATTAAGAACTCATTAACTCAAATCAACTCTCAATAACTGTCAAACTATTCATCATTCATCTAGTTTGACAGTTATTGAGAGTTGATTTGAGTTAATGAGTTATACTGATATACTACTGATGTTCTAATGATACAAAGCTGGTTGAAAATGGGCGGAGTGTTCCTTTAATAATGAATGTATGTTTTATTTTCCCCCGGCATTTATCCCAGTCTGGGAGTTGGACACTGTTTAAGATCATGCATCAGAAAATCTCATGAGTCACCTTGATATTTTCTTAGAATTTCAATCCCCGAGCCTTGAGGATTCTAGACCAAAATGTTCATAAAAAACCTTATTATAAAGTGGCTCCCAAAGTGTGCTTGTTATTGTCAGTTTGAAATTGAAGAGTCCATTTGCAAAAAAGAAAAGAAAAGATCTTAAAGTGTGATATTCCCCATGAGTATACAAAAAAGTGATTCATGTGAAAATGATGAGGTGAAACTGTTTTGATTATGATTTATAATAAAAATATACAAAATAAATATAATACAAATACATAAATATGTAATAAAGGATGATCAGAAATGCAAACTGAGATATTTGTTTTTGAAAATGAACTCATATGTACGCAAGCTGTCATATATGCTGCATACTATATACCTCAATGCCCTATTAGGCTGCAATAAGGATTTATCCAAAGTGTTATATTAAAGGCTATAAGACCAAGTCACAGTCATCCATTCATTCATGCATTCACTCATTCCGTCAGTCGTTCACCCATTCACTCCTGCAGCTTCAGCTCTATTCACATCACCAGGCAAAATAAACTGCAGCAGGTTTCATTGCAAGAAGTGAGAGGCTGCGGATCAGTGATGCAGTTGGCAACATGACCAAAAGGGGGCAGTCATGGCACAATCCGAATCAGAGACAAAAACACTGGGAAAAACACTCATTGGAGTGGGGAAAGAAGAATTCTGGAGCAGCTCGGACCATTAGATACCTTTTATTGAGGTGCAGAGTAGAGGACTAATGTTTCAACGCCACATGCGTCTTCATCAGAGTCATACACAAAGAGTAGCCTACTCTGTGTATTTACTATTTGTATGTAACTTTTTATATTATAGACTTCCCTTCTCTGTATGAGGCTGCCCAGTGTGAAATGCTGTTCTGCTCATTATTGGTGGAAAACAGTCATTGGCTGATTGAATTCAATTCACTGGCCCTGTTACTCACCTGTTGGTAGTCCTTTAAAATGCCATCCCAGCCTTTGTCTGTGATGACTCTGATGAAGACGCATGTGGCGTTGAAACGTTAGTGGCCAAACACACCATAATACGCCAAAGCCATGCAGAACTGAGGCTTGAGGCAGGCTCAAACTGATCTGACGCTTAACCGGTCACACCAGGAGCAGTCTCTTTTCCTCCCACGCCTCACAAATTGCATTGACTGTCTGCCTGGCAGCTCAGGATCAACGTGCAGTGCGCTTGGAAAATAGAACAGAAGCTGAATCTATCGGTTCGGCATGGCGTTGGCATGGTGCAGCGTGGCTTCAGCATGGCGGCGTACGTCCGGTGTGAACGGACTCGCCTGTTAACAAGGATGCTGAATTGAAACTGCGTGGCTTTGGCATGGGATTGGCGTATATGGTGTGAACGTGCACTTAGTCCTCTACTTTGCACCTCAATAAAAGGTAGGCTATCTAAAGGGTCCGAGCTGTTCCAGAATTCTTCTTTCTCCTTTGATGCTGCGTCTTTCCTCTGTGGTGCACCGGACCTGCCTGCATTAGCTGAAATGCGGTGGGACTCTCTCTCTACTCGTGTGCGTGTGTGTGTGTGTGTCTGTAATTGGAGGGCCCTTTCATGCTGAGGGCCCCTGGGCATGCTCCCAGGTTGCCCATATGGTAGTTCTAGGCTTAGTCTCGCTGCCCAGCCTCCTCTCCCTTCCGTCCGAGGAGTCTGGCGCCGCAGGTCTCCATAACTGGGATAAACCCTCCCCTGCTCTACTCTGCTCTCCCATTGGAGGCGTCGGTTTCAGACGCTGCCGGATTTCCGCTCCCTGCTTAAGAAGCTCTGTCATTGGCTCCCACCATGTCAATCAGAGTGGCTTCCACTCCCTCCTCCCTGTGTGTTGCTGTAAATAGTCCCCTGCCGCCTCAGGGAAAACAACAACGCTAACTAGCTAGCAAGCTAACGACAGAAACCTACACGCTAGCTCGTTGCTACACGCTGAAAACGGCAAGTTGGATTGTTTGAAACTATTTTCCAAGGGCACTGCCGCTAAGCACCGCCCATCGCAATCCCACTATGGAGACCTGCAGCGCCAGACTCCACGGACGGAAGGGAGAGGAGGCTGGCCAGCGAGACTATTCTAGGCTTGACCCCACCTATTGTAAAGTGGCAGGGGGTCCTGACCAAACGTCACTCTTTGACTTGTTGGGAGTGCAAATGTGTTGGAAAGAAGAGCAAGTTACAGGAACTGGAATCCGATTTGTTTGGACTGCCTGCATGGTGCCTGTACTTATCCCTTAGAGAAATTCAGGAGAAAATGAGCTACTTCCGAGTCATGTGACTTTTGTTTACAAGCTCTGGTTCACATCCAGTTTCTTTTAATACACCCACTGATCCATACTCCAGACTGACAGACTATTCTGGTCTGTCCAGTGTGGGAACAGCTGAGGGAAAGTTGATGCTGACCACTTCAGGAAATGCCCACCCATTCAATCTAATGGAAGCTGCTCATTGGCAGCCCAAGGTCATGTGAGATGCCTGCTTGTGTTCCAAAGCGAGTCCAGGCCCAGAGTTATAGTGGCCAGAGCCATAGAGAGAGAGGGAGCTCAAGAAAACGCCTCTTGGTGGATTCTGGAGAAACACTGGCCCATAAAGTAAAACTTGATAACTCAAAGAATCATTTTGGACTTTGAGTGACACCCAGGAAAATTGTCCCAGAGTTTTACAGGTGCTTTCCCCAAGTGGATGGGAAAAACGGTTTCTGGGCTGCATGGTGTCACGTGACTTACAATACAGAGCTTGGCCACCGTGTTCAATTTGCGTCATGGCCCAGAGCTGTTCCTGGCAGCTTTGTCTGTAGGAGTATCAGGTTAACCCCACCCCTTTTCTGTCATTTGATTTTTTTACGCTACAGGCATAGCCTGTGACGCCACGTTGAAAGCTGGCCAGGTATAGTTCACTAGCTAACATGAACTTAAGAATATGCTTTTGCCCTTTATGCAAACCACTCACTGAGTCATGACTAGAAACAGATAGAAATGAAATAGAAAGTCATGACTCGCAACATTTGGTAAAAGTGCACTGAAAATGATGCAAATTGCCCAAAAACATATTTCACAAGGGCAAAAAAAGCCCTTGTTAAAAAAAATTTTTTTTCCTACCCTGATACATACATTGTTCAGCAGACTAATATCAGTTTGAACAAAGGAGGATCTGAATCTATTAGTGCTTGCTCTGAGGAGACTAAACCTGCGCCCTGATGGAAGCAGTTGGAACTCAGCATATAAAGGATGCTGAGGATCCAGAACAGACCGTGTCCTAGAGATGACCCTCACTTCATACAGGTCCTGATCAGGTCATTAAGTGTAACACAAGTGATCTTCGCTATTCGCAGTCATTTACACTATTTTAATCTTAAAGATCTTTTTGGGGTAGGCTATATGATGCTTTATTGACAGATGTAGAGTGAGAGAGAGACACAGAGGGTGTGGGAGAGAAAGAGAGAGAGAGAGTAGAACGTGCAGCAAACGATCACATAGGCTGGATTTGAACCTGGATCACTGCAGAAAAGACTGAGCCTTACATGGTACACTCAACTCACTGAGCCACTGGGGAGCCTCTGCTAGCTGTCATTTTAAATGTATTACTTCATTCAACAGCCAATCAGAAAGAAATCCCCAAACAAACTGCTAGAGGTCTGAACTAGGAGTGGAGCCAAATCCAAATCTAAACCCGGGTACAAATAGTCACATCGTCTATTTACACCCGGGTGCAAATAGCAACTACCTTATTTAAACCATTGTCATCATTTGCCATTCAATCATCTGCACATCAACTACATCCTTGAAACATCTCCGTCTGGTCCTCAGACTTTGATGCGTGTGCCACTTGCCAAGGCTTGAAGTGTAACCAGCAGTCCCTCCATTTAGCACAGGGTCCTTGGAGCTGGAATAGTCTTGGCAGTGGACATGGATCAGAAGAATCAGCAGCAAGATGAGAAACTGATGATGAGATCCAAACTGGAGCCACACACACCACTCCCTGACTGAGGAAACCTGTTTGGTGGACTCATACAGATCAATCAGCATCCAGATCTCCTGGATCCCAGCCGATTTAGTACCTTGAAAGATCTTGTCCAGGTGACATATCAAAGACAGCAGGATACTTTCCTGAAGATTTTGAGGCTCTTAAGTCCGAAAATCCTAATTGTGAAGCGCAACTTTCTTTTTCAAATCACACATTCGTATAGAGGGTTTTCACCAGAGCGCAACCCCACAGCACTTCCTTTTTCTCAGCATGCAGCAAACTGCAGAAATATTCACTTGACATGTTACTTTTGTTTTCGCTGCTCAGCTGTATAGACGGTTTTCACGGAATGGTCAGTCCTGCACTTGAATGTTTTTTTTTTTTTTTATGTCCATAGCAAACACTGCAACAGGAAGTGAGCGGGGGTTCAATTTAGAATGTTTTTGTTGTCAAGTTAAAACCGTCTATACGAGGGATCAGCCAAGCAGCATTTTGGTAAACAAACCGCGTCACTGGGTGGCAACAGCAATGAAACCCTATGGAGCCTGAGTTTGAGCGTCATGCTCTAGCCGGCTGACCGTGTTTACAATTTAAAAACTGCAACAGTTCACACAGCTTTAACACGACATGCATATATTATACATCAAACTCTTGAGCTAATTCTGCTCTCACTCAGAATGTCAAAATATAAGCGATGTGATGTATACTTGAAACATCTCATCGCGTGAGATTCCTAGTAGTAAGTAAAAACTGTCTAATCTTACCCCCTACTGTTTTCTTTTACCCACTTATTTGACTTCAGGCTCAGGGCGGCATGGAGTTGATTCATATACAAGTTTGGATTTATTTATTTTCGTTTTCATCATATTTTAACTTCTTTATTGGTATGCATGTTTTACTTGATAGTGTCCGGAGGTAACTTCTTCAATCTGCTGTCTGCCTGACGTTCACACAGAGAGAAACATGCTTGGATCAGGTCGAGTTGTACTTGTGTGTCATCAAAATATCTAGCTACAGACATTGCGGGGTAAAGTCTGCTAGTTTGTGTAAGCAAAAGTTTACTCATTCACTGGTTTAATTTGTCACCGGCTCGCTCAGTCATGTCTATCATCTCTGTCAGTGATTCATTCTGCTAAATAAACTCTCTTCCTTCCTCCTTGCATCCCTGGAACTTTGCAGACTGTCATTTCAGTTCTACAAACAAACTCTGGAGATACAAATATCTCACTAGTTGAGTTAAACATCAGAAACAACTTTAGAAAGATCCCCATCGGCACTCTTCAGGGTTGTAACCGCGGTAACCCTGGTGCCCTGGCTAAATTCCCACACAGGGACTTAATTTAATTACTTAATTGGGTCTTTCAGTCTTCAACTCTCCACATTGATAATTGATGTGTGGTGAGCGTTCTGGCGCAAACTGGCTGCCTGCCATGCATAACCCAGGTGGGTGCCACACATCAGTGGTGGATGAGTTGAGTCACTAGAGCAGACATAATAAGTCAACTAGCAGATACTTAGTTTTGACTCCTATACAACATACTGTGTGTGTGTAGCAAGGTTTTAATCAGGCGATTTACAAGTCCTACAATGGATTGGTTCTATCAGTAGCTACCTCTATGAAAGAGATGTGTTTTCACTTGACTATTTCAACAGTTTGGCTGAGAGGAAGTGTGGTCAATCATTGATGCAGTCTGTCATTACTGAAGGTACAACCTGCATCGGTGCTTCATTGACTCACAATGAAAACAATGTTGGAGAGGATTTGCAGATTTTGACACACTGGGGAACGGATGTTGATGAACGCACCCCCACCCAGCAGGAAATGTTTCAGTGCAAATGAGGTTACACATCAACCAAGCAAATGATAAACATGTTGTCCACTTGTCTCCCACCACTGATGTAGTTCTTCTCTTGGGTCAGTCAGTAATTGTGGGAGTCAGCTTTCAGACATTCATATTCTCCTTGCTGGGCTCCATTTTTTGACAAAACTGTGTTTCTGTAAATGTAAACAGTGTGTGATCTCTTCCATTACATACAAGTTCCAGATCTGTTGGAACCATATCCCCGTGTAGGGGCTTCTGGGTTTAGCCACCGAATAGTCGTGCATTTGATGGCAGCAGCCATCAATATCTGAAAAAGGTAGTGGTCACCCAACAAGACCTCTTGGTGTCACTCCTAGTAGTGCTACCATGGGGTCCCTGGGTATTTCCACTTCAAATAATTCAGTGTTGTAAACACCTCATCCCAATAGGGCTCGAGCTTTGGACAAGACCAAGAAGGTATGGACATACAGTAATTAGCTGATGGTTCCCCACAGCTTCTCCAGAATGCACCTGTCGTAGTTGCATTAATTTTTTGTATTAAATATGGTGTTCTAGACCCCCTTTGTGAAACAATGATATATTCCTGTAGAAGCCATAAATATGTACGATATCGTCTTTATTTGAAGAAAAAAACATACACATCTGGTAGCCTCTTTTATTTTTGTTTAGATTTATTTTGTTATTGTTGTTTAATTTCCATGTTTGTCTTTGTTTTTTTCCTTTTATTTTTGATTTTCATCTTTGTCTCACACTGTCCATGTATGAACACAAAACTGAAAAAAAAACTGAAAAAGCGGACAATAAGTTTCCACCTAAACTCTCGATGTTTGAACTAGGGACCATATGGGCCTCTGGTCAGATTTCATTCCACGTCTCTATGGAGATTGGTTCCTGTAAGTGTAGTTAATTTTACCATTTTGTTTAAATGCAATGGGAGTTAGTCTGTTCCATTGTTAAAAACGACCTGTACATGCTAGATATGGGTTTGTCCACTGAGTTATTCATTTGGAGACTGCTTTGCATGCATGTCTGCCTTTAGCGTGTGTGTGTGCATGTGTGTTCAATGCGTTCATCCGGAGGCTGGATTCCTCAAAATAAACACAGTCACCAATGCTTTGAACCCACACTCAAGTCTTTTATTATTTATTATTTATTACACAGCAAAAAAGTTCTCCCATCAACATATACTGTAAAAGACCAGGCAGTGTGTACTGTGTGTATGTGTATGCGCATGCATGCGCGTGTGTGTGCGCGCGCGCAGGGATGCAAACTCATGGATAGTGAAAAAGGTGACAGGTACCAGGGCAGACACAGAACCACGCAGAATTGTCATATTTTGGGATGAAAAAGGTGACTGTCACCTAAAGGTGACTAGTTTGCATCCCTGTGTGTGTGTGTGTGTGTGTGTGTTACTGTACAGTGTGGAATGGTTAACTTTGCATAGGTACAGAGTAATATGATCACTGACTTCTCTAAAATCAGATTACATTTCAAAAGGACAGTGTTGCAGCGGTCTCTTGTTCTTTCCCTGTGTTGTCTTGAAAGACTCTAAACACTGTGAAGCTTAAACTACCACTATTTATTGCTCATTAGTGCCACACGGATGGCGGCGTTGGATTCGGGGTGAAAAAATACATAATAGTCCTTTATAGGCATCACGATCTGACCTTCCGTTTCCCAGAAAATATTAACTTTTCTCTGATTGGATAGTTTGAGGTCACCACCAATTTTGATACATACATACATATATATATTATATATATATATGTATATATATATATATATATATACAGTATATATATTACAACAGGGTATCTCGAAAACAGGTAATATCTGTAAATCCACTGGATTATTATTTGACATCTTCCTAAACTGATGGCTAAAATGAATCTACACAGACTGAGCTATCATTTTTCAGATATCAAGTGACAAGTGATCATGTTTAGCATTACCTTTCACCAAGTGTCTGCTTGTCTGTCTGTCTGTCTGCCAGCCTGTCTGTCTACCTGCCTGTCTACCTACCTGTCTGTCTGCCAGCCTGTCTGTCTGCCTGTCTGTCTACCTGCCAGCCTGTCTGTCTATATGTCTGTCTACCTGCCTGTCTGTCTGACAGAATGTGAATCCTCAGCCAAAGCGGGAGCTGTAGACGGCGGTGGTTCAGTGGGCGGTGGCTCAGGTGTGTTTGCAGCGCTGGCTCCTCTCCTGATAGATGTGTTCGGTGAATGGTCTGCAAACACAACAAAACAAACACATCACGGGACAATCAATCACAGGCTGGAAGCCGTACCACCCCGTGCCAGGACCCAGTGTGTGTGTGTGTGTGTGTGTGTAGAGAGCCAAAGTCACGCCCCCTTCCGGGTTAGGCATACAGTACAAAGCAAAGGATTTCATCCGCCATTCATTTTTCCATAGACATTTTGTAGAATGCTTATAAAAAATAGTTGTACTTGGTCAAGCGATTCAGCTATATTTGGAATCAAGAGAGACCATAGAACATTTCCAAAACAAATAATAATAATAATAATAAAAAATTACATTTTTCTTTTTTGTCCTTTAAAAAAAAAAGTTTTGGAAAATGGAAAATAAAATGGCGGATGAAATCCCTTGGTTCGTATGCCTAACCTGGAAGTGGGCATGACTTTGGCTCTATATCTACATCTTCACCACCGCTGCACACATGGATGTACAGTACACACACAGCGTTCCGTATCACTGAGCACACGCACACGCACACGCACACACACACACAGAGCGTTCTGCACCACTGTGCCCCGGTGTGAGTTGTCCACCTCCTGCTCAGAGAGTAACAGTGACAGAGGACAGTAGCTACAGTGAGGAGGACAGACAGAGGACAGGAGCTCTGCTACAGTGTTCATTTTTTTTCCAATAGTTTATTTTCAAACTTTATAGAACAATAATAATACACAAACAAGACAAATAAACAGGCTCAGACCAGGGGTGTAGGCCTGGTCCCCTTTAGTGAAGCCGTTGCATGTTAGATCGCCGCTCTGGCGGCTGTATCCAGCACAAGGCCCGCCTCCCCATGTTAGTGGATGGGGAAATGGACAACCGAAATAATCACAGTACACGTCAGATAATTATTTTCCAAAGGTGGTTTGTATCATTTTAGATAATCATTATCATGCTAATGCCTGTGCAAGTGGTCATTTTTCTGATCAGTTTGTCTTTAAGTAGTTATTTGACATAAAAAGGGATAAAAAGGGATGATTGACAGCTGTGGCAGCCAGTCTCAAGCCGTCATTGGCTGGACAGGCTCTTCATATTATAGAGCTAGCGTTAGTTTGACATAGACAGGACACAGTGCTGCTTTCATCATGTTATCTACCAGACATATCGATGGACCGCAATAAAAAGGACATTGTTTTGAGAAAGGTGCGGGAGGAAGTAACGTTGGTTGGGGACTGAAGTAAGTTCTGAAAATATGTGTTTTATTAGTTACTTCAGCTACGTTATCGGTACACAATGGTTTTTAACATGCAGGCTAGCATTAGCGTTAGCTGCTTGCGCTAGTCAGCTGTTTTTCATTATTTATCGGCTTAATATTACTATAACTTAACAACCGATAACGATAGCTGGAATAACACAATAATAGACATTATTTTCAGAACTGACCAGGTTGTCCAACTGACAGGAACTGTGTTTTATAACGTTAACTCCCGTCCCAGGTATAAGATGAATCCTAGTACACAACCACCAGCCATTAACGGGTTAGCATCACAGAGGTTTTATTTTTTGTAGGCTATTAAAACAACAAACGTTTTTATATGCATATCTCGGGGAAATGCTTTGACTGTGGGGATGTTTGTTCTTCACAAGCTCCTCTCTTAGTAACGATATACCATTGGCATAAATAAGAATAAAAATAAGCTCAGTGGGATATACAGAGTCAGAGAATAGACCAGGCAGCCTGGCTCACGCACTGGGCTAACGTTAGGTTTGGCTGCCCTACCCACACTGTACCGGGGGGGGTACAACAACGTAGCCTCACGGTTAGATTTGTTAAACTAACATTTGCTCCAAAAGGAATTAAATCATAAAGTTAATCAAAATGCCACGGAAACATTAGGCTCATCAACACAGAGCTGCAAACATCAGTTCATCTGAGAATTTCCCCCAGTGAGAGGCTGACAGCAGCCCTGGCTCCTCTTCGGGGCTGAGAGGCTCCTCTTCCGGGCTGCTCTCAGAGCACGGGCTGAGAGCAGCCCGGAGGTCTGACTTGTCTGGCTGATACAACTCAATCTCCGACAACGAAAATCAGATTTTCGTACATGCGTCATTTTGATAAACTGATCTCATAGTGGGAATCTTCCTGGTTACTTTTGGCGAGACAAAAAATATTACAACTTAACTTTAGAACTTTAGTATTTTGTTGTACGCAGACGATATTGTTTTGATTGCTGAGAAAGAGGTTAATTTACAAAGAATGTTGAATATTATGAGCACATGGTGCAGTAAATGGAGACTTGCCATCAACAGTGAAAAAACTCAGACTATACATTTTAGGAAAAAATGTGTACAGCAGAGTGATTACCGTATGTATTTCAGTTTGGTTCAATGCCTTTAATGTACACTTCCTCGTATAAATATCTTGGTTTTGTTTTTAATGAAAACATGAGCTTTTCAGAAGGAAGAAAAGTACTGGCAGAGTCTGCAGGAAGAGCGTTAGGCTCTGTGATGAGTAAAATTAAACCATGTCCTGACCTTGGCTTCTCAACATTTTCTAAACTTTATGATTCAATGGTTGGTTCTATTTTATTTGATGTTGCAGGAGTGTGGGGTTTTGAGGATGCGTCTGACTGTAATACTATCCAGAGTCGAGCTATGAGATGCTTTCTTGGAGTGCATAAATATACTGTGAAGGTGGCTGTTGAAGGGGATATGGGATGGGAGTCATGTCTTGTTAAGCAGAGAGGTGAAATGGCTCGTTTGTGGAACCGCCTTGTCCAGTTGCCAGAGGATAGGGTGATCAAAAAGATCTTTAATTGGGACAGAGCACACAGTTATCCTTGGTCAAGAGAGGTATCGGCAATATTTTCATTTTGTGATTTACATATGATTTTTATGAATAATCTACAGTGTAATGTAAGTATAGTCAAACAACAACTGTTTCAGATTCAAAAGGAACAATGGATGGAGGAGATTTGGAAGAAACCAAAGCTCAGAAATTATGTCCAAATTAAAGAAGATTATTTTACTGAACCATATATAATGTCAAATCTAAAAAGAGGACAGAGGTCCCTATGTGCTCAGTTAAGAACCGGTACCCTACCACTGGCAATTGAGGTAGGTAGATACAGTATACATGTGTTCCTGAAGAGTTGCGTTTGTGTGTTTTTTGTGAGCTTGGTGTTGTGGAGGATGAATTTCATTTTGTGTTTCATTGTCCCATATACAATGATTTGAGAAATCCTTTATTTGAGAAAATCCAGTTGAAGAATCCCGATTTGTTTTGGCTGTCAGAAGGTCATATGTTGAGTTGGCTTTTTGATAAGGAAATTTTTGTTTTAGCCAGATTTATAGAAAATGCCTGGCGACTAAGACAGGGAACATTGTACCCAGTATAATTGTTTGTTTGTTTTTTGGAAAGTGAATGTCTCAATGAAATGCCCTTTCTTTTCCTTTCTTTTCTTGATTCTGTATAAAGGTATATTATGATTTGTTGTGTAGCCATCTTGGCGATTGTAATTATGATATAGTGTCTTGTAAGCCCATATGGGCTGGGCACCCAGGTGCATGACACTTAACTCATTGAGTGCCAGCCACTTTTGGAGAACGGACGCTCGCAGTGCCAGAGTTTCAGAGCGTTTTCAGTGATTTCTCGAGGCCCACAGAATATTGTGTGATATTACTATGTAAACACCGAACACGCACAAAGAACGAGGAGACTCTTCTATCATCAGCAAAAAAAAGTTTATTGATATCATTTTCCGTTCTTTAGTTATCAGCCGGAGAAGATAGGTGGATTTCAGCAAAAACACACGTTTAAATTTAGAAGCTGAGATATTCAGCCTTTTGTGAAATGAAGCATTTCAAGCACATCACTGACTCTGGAGCTAATATTTTCTGATGTAATGACACCTCAAAAATAATTTCCTTCAATAAAACAGTGAAAACAAAGGAATTTTGTTTGGCCAAATAATATTTTTTAGCTGCAACCAGCAGCGCTGGCCCCTGCGTGCGCAGACCCTACACCTTCTTGCTGGTCTTGATTTACTGCTGGTGGGCATCAGATATTCTAGCTTGTTTGCCTGTCTCTGTGCATCGAGCCTGCTGTCTGGGTCTGTGTTTACTGTCAATGGTTGTATGCTGCCCTGCGTGCCCCACCCCCCTCCTCCTCCTCCGTGGGAGTGCACTGAAAAGTGCGCTGCACCCCGCTTTTTCACAGCGTGTCGCCGGCTCCCAGCTGAGAATAATGTAACTTTTCAGAAAGACGCTGGTGTCGGCAACTAAATCATATGGAGGGGCTATCGCAGCGGACACGGAGGGGCTCAATTGTGGCAGCAGATTGACTGCTGTTCACAGGCACAGCTAACGTTATGCTTCATGCATATCGATGCATACCGATGCCGTTTCCGTTTCCATAACGACTTCTTCTCTGTTTTTTACTCAACTTTCTCTAATCTGGAGAGCACTGTCGCCACCTAATGGGTCGGTAAAATAGGTTATACACATTCAACATGCCCCAAAATTTTACAGGAGATGGATCTGGCTTTGATCCACGTCCCACCGTCAAAAAACGCAATTGACGACTTTAGTCGTCATTGGCACTCTACGTCAGTATTTGAATTGACGACTATACTCGTCCGTGGCACTCAATGAGTTAACACCTTGATTGCCAGCGACGAGTGTACTCGTCAAACACAATCCAGCTGTTAACTGCCAGCGACGAGTGTACTCGTCAAAAAAATCGATTTTTTTTTTTTGACGGTAGGTTGTGCATCTAAGCCTTTTACATCTCTTATATAGGTATTGGACGTGTACAACGTGTACAACCCATTCCACCGACCCACTAAGTGGCGACAAGGAAGGAGGAAGGCAAGCAAAAAGCAGTGTGACTGAAGCCATTCTCATGAAGGTGGATTGGCGAAGGCGCTTTTATTTTCGCGCTGATTGCTGGCGATACGGGATTGCAAATTTACATAATACATTACAGGTGGAACACACTTTGAAACACGCAGCATAAATATGACCAGAATCGCAAAAGCTTCTCTCAACCAAAACTCCAAGAAGCAAGCGAGTCCATGCCGACTTCCTCAAACAGCAGCCGTGCAGATCGACAGGCACAGGACAGCAGCAAAAGCACTGAGACTGTGACGGCCGCTGCAGGCAAGAAGAGGGAGGAGTTGAAGCATTGAGTTGAAGCAACTCTGCCTCTCGCTCTCTCCCTCTCTCTCTCTCTCTCTCGCTCTCTCTCTCTCCCTCCCTCCCTCTCTCTCTCTCTCTCTCTCTCTCTCTCCCTCTCCCCCTCTCACTAGGATTAAACCTAGTGCGTCTCCCTCCCGAGAGGGAGGGAGAGAGAGAGAGAGGGAGGGAGAGCGAGAGGGAGGGAGAGAGAGAGAGAGAGAGAGAGAGAGGGAGGGAGAGCGAGGGGGAGAGAGAGAGAGAGAGAGAGAGAGAGAGAGCGAGAGGGGGAGGGAGAGAGAGAGAGAGAGAGAGAGAGCCAAAAATGAATGGTTAAAGTGACAGTTCTATCGAATTTCACAAAAAGCTGTTTATCTCTGAATATTCTTTCTGACGCTAAAACCATGCTGTATTCAACTGCTAATGCTTACATAACTACTAACTCTACAAACTAACTCTTTTAGACAGAGAAAGTACACATTCTATTAGTACTTTTGAGATATTGTATGTTCACAAACTCCAAGCAGAAAATAATTCTCGGCTCCTGTAAAATGAGCCACAATCCTCAAAAAACGGCTTGGCAGAAGCTACCTACAGCAAGAAAAAAATGGCTGGCAGTCAATGTGTTAAATGAAAATATCAATCCAAAAAAAAAAAAAAAAAAAACTTAAAGTGCCATATTTACAGAGCTAGACTGTATATAAATACACAACACACTGTGCGCAAATCTAGGAACAGCAGCTCTACATAAGAAAGTTCAGAGGGGCGGGGACCTCACAGCGGTTCTAAGTCAACGGACCTACTGAGCAGAATCTGGTTCACTGATCTGGCAGGATTTCGGCTTCATTCGACCCTGCTGGGCGGAGATAGCCACGCTGTGTCCATATTTATTTATGTCGATGGCTCAGACACATGAAAGAAAATAAAAGAAAACACATCATCAACGTTCAACATTACAACATGTTGCTACCAGCCGCATAAGGTGCTTTTTTGGGGGCACGGTGGCTCAGTGGTAGAGCTGTCGCCTCACAGTCAGAAGGTCCTGAGTTCGATTCTCGCCTGGGACACTGTGGGCGCTGTGGTTGTGTTCCCCCCCATATCTTCAGTGCCTACTGCCCAGGTGGGGTATCTCGTCGTAAGGGCCCTTCTCTCTGTGTGGAGTTTGCATGTTCTGCCCGTGCTCCCCCAGGGGGTTCCTCCGTATATAACCCCCCCACTAAAAACATGCAGAAGATCAGATCGTCATCGTCATCCGACCAGTGACGACAACATCCGAAGTTGGTCCCCGGGCGCTGTACGAGAAAGCGACCACTGCTCCTGGCCTGCCCCCCGGAGGAAAGGACATGCCTGGATGGGCTAAATGCAGAGGACACTTTTCACCGGCCACCGTCAGCATGAGTGTGTTGTGGCCGCATGCATGTATTGTGGTGTTCGTGTGACAATAAAAGACGGGGCTTGTCCCGTTACGATTTTTTTTTATCTGTAATAGATACTGTGCATGGGGTCCCATGCAAGGGGTCCAGGAGAAACCAGACAGGAGAGCATCAGACGCTATTCCTTCTTAACCTCATCAAAGTAGGCCAAAAAAGGGGCCCAAATAGTCGAGAACCTTTTAAGCGAGTTGGCTCTCAGGGACCTGAGTCTCTCCATCTGTATAACAGAGATCATGTCCATCAACCACACCTGAAAAGAGGGGGAAGAGGAGGACTTCCAATCCTTCAGAATGAGTTTTTTGGCAACAGTTGTCCCGAGTGTCAGAGATTGTTGCACAGCTGTAGGGAAGTTCAGAGAGGACTCCGAGCAGCCGAAGATGCAAGTTCTGCCTCCGGTTGTAGGGTTATTTTGTAGGCCTTAGAGTACCAGTCAAATATTTTGGTCCAGAACCTCGTCAGTGAAGGGCAGAACCGGAAGGTATGAGATAGCGTGCCCTCTGACACCTGTCGCACAGTGGTGAGACAGAAGGGTAGATCCTGTGCAATTCATGCTTGGAGTAGTGAAGACGGTGAGCGACTTTAAATTGGATCAGCTGGTGTCTGCTATTAACTGAGCAAAGTTGTACTATAGACAGACTCCTTTCCCATATAATGTCAGATAAATCAATACCAAGTTCCCCCTGCCATGCTTCTCTAATCCTCTCAGTAGAGGCTGTGTTGCAGTTGTCAAACAGACATACAAATCTAGAGATAAGGTGCTTGGAGTGGGGAGGGCTCAGCAACACAGAGAAAAAAGCATGTTCATTTGGGAGTGCTTCAAAGGCGAACATAATTTCTGATTTGCAGGAATCTGAGCCAGTTCGTGCCGGGCAATTCAAATATCCTCTTCAGTAAATCAAAGGATGCAAAATACAGTGTTCATTTTGACAGCAAATTTTGTTTGTTATAGTTTCAGTCTTAGTCTTTTGACTAAAATGCCATTTAGTTTTAGTCATATTTTAGTAATCTGAAATGCTTTAGTTTTAGTCTAGTTTTAGTTGACTCAATATCATTGAGTCAACTAAATCTAAAAACACTACAGCTGACGGGCAGCTAGCACGTACGTTCTGTGCCTGCGTGAGACTTGATTGATGAAACATTAAATAGAAAGTAGCGTTTGCCTACCATTTCACTCACTTAAACGACTTCATAATACTGCTACTTCTAATTGAGAATATGTCTGATACAAAGTTTCAAATGACACTGGCGTATGTCAGCCCTTGTCTGGTCAACATGTTGAATCGACCGGAAAAGGCCAACTGTGGGCTTGGTGTGTCTGGGGATTTAGTCGATGAAATGAACACTGCTGTGCTAAGTAGTGACAGAGGACAGGGGCTCTGTGAAACACCTGCAAACGTCTTCAGCTCATTCATTCATAACAAAGCCTGGGAAGGGGACATTGGGTGTCAAAGTTCTCCATTCAGGGGCGTGCTGGTGGTCATGTGTCATGTACTGTACATGGGATGTTGTGAGTTTGAATCCCACTCTCTCTCCCAGTCTTTCTTTGTGTGTGTTTATGTATGATAAATGTAGGTCAGTCATGGTGCAGCATAAACAAGCAGCATCCGTCTTGCTGCTCTTCTTCTAGACACACGTTTGGCTCCTTATCACGAAGTCCACAGAGTTGTGACAAAGTGTGATGTGTTAAAGTCTAAATGAACCGGAACGGAATGCAATAGCGCAATGCAATAGTCAGAGACTGAAAACAAATCTTGTCTGAGAGGACAGGGTTGAGAGGCGGACCATGTCGGGTGTCGATGATTTGATTTGACAATTCTGGGGACTGGCTTTGGCATTGGCCAATCCTGGCGTGTTCCACCCCCAAATCAAGTGGGATTCAGCGTGTTGTTGTGCTACGCGAGTGGGATCCGCAGAGTACCAGGCAGCCAGCTGCTTCTGTGCGGAACGAATGGACAATCCGATGCATGGGTGCTGCCCGCCCACCTGGAATCTCCGAGGGGCGACCCCTGACAACCAGGCTCTCAGGGGCGTGCCCAGTAGCGGAGCGTACGCCGGGGCAGAGGGCGCCACGGGCCCACTCGTCAGGGGGGCCCATCAAAAAAAAAAAAAAAAAAAAATTTTTTTTTTTTGCAGGCCAGGCCACCTGGCTGGCAACCTGTGTTTTTATTTTTCTTCTTCAGAACAAGCTTGTCTGTAAAGTGGCTTCACTGTAGTCTTTCTTGGACATAATATTACTTGGCTCAATGAGTGACAAATTGTGTTTTCGGATATAGGGGCTATCAGCTATTTTACAGTTGTGACTTAAAATTACTTTATTTAATAAAGTCAGTGGTGTGAGTCTGAGAGGAATTCAATCAATAGACAATAACATTGGTGTGTTTAAAATGAGATATTCCACTAAATATGGCTAAAACCGATTCAAACATGCAAAAAAGGCACATTTTTCTTCGCGGCCTGGCAGGCCCGGTTCTACGGGGGTGCAAAAGCATGCATTGCACCCTTATTTGTCTGCATGCTCAGTTGAAAAGTAAAAAAAAAAAAAAAAAATTTTTTTTTTATAAATGCTACAGCTGCACACTTACTGTTTAAACTTGAATTATAGTTGTTGTTTTTCTTTGTTCTTTGATGTGATTTTATGGCTTTTTGGCACCTATATGTAACCTTTTAAGGTTGAGATAATTGTATTATCATTATATGGTCCAAATATTTCAGTACAGCACTTGAAACACTTGAAATATTCTTGCTTGGGTGGTATCATTCTACTTGAAATGATGGTCAAATGCATTATTTTTAGTAAAATAACATGTCAAATTTTTTGGGCGGGCCCGGCCTTTGGCCGGGCATCTGCACCCCTTCCTATCTAGGATGCACCCCTAGTCATCTTGTTCTGGAACCGGCCCTGCGGCCTGGCCTGGCCTTCAACAAAAAAAAAAAAAAAAAAAAAAAAAAAAAAAAAAAAAAAAAATTTTGATGGGGCCCCCCTAAGAGCTTCGCCCCCTCTGGGCTGATAGGGTCGCTCCGCCCCTGGGCGCGCCATTATCGCTATTGCGGTAAATACAATATTCCTGGAATGCGAGTTTTATCGAGCCAGTTACATTTCTTTGCATTCTTAGAAATTACCGTTTTCTTTATTGTGTATATCAACATACAATTGACCAAGTTAGTAGTTAGTTTATGGGATAGGGATTCTGCCAGATTTTCTCCCTCATTTGGAGGAGAAAATTATCCTGAAATGAAGATTTGATTGACAGCTGCCATGTCGTGATATGATTGGTTGAAATGGGGTAGAAATTTGATAGTACTAGGTGACGTCAGCAAACTGTAGATTACTGTTATGAATGAATTTTTTTGGCATACATTATTAAATAGGTGCACTGCATACCCAGGTATTTGAACTAAAATAAAATAAAAGTCATTTTTGGGTTCAGCTTGACTTTAAGAGACAATTTTGGACTCCATATGAACTTTGATTGGTCTGCTAGTTAAGTGATTCTAATATCAACGACTCCCATTTGCATACATTAAAGCCATTTGATCAGATTTTGTCTCTCGGACCCAAATCTGAAAATATTTTATCGTCAGATTTAGAATTTCTGTATTGTAAACAGAGAAACTATGATCAAAACTGTAATTCTCCTACATGCTCTCCAACGGTCAACTGAAGTTGAATTATTCATCAATTTGCTGGGGACCCCCTGGTGGGCCCCGGACTCCACGTTGAGATTGCTCATTATAATCCAGGATACTGGATACTGCAGTGACTCTATCAGAGCTAACAGTAAAAGACAGCATAACAACCATCGCAAACAAGCACTAATACATCAAACGCATGCACGCACGCACGCACGCGCACGCACGCACACACACACACACACACACACACACACACACACACACACACACACACACACACACAGTCCTAGTTATGTCACTTTTGGGGTATTTGCATAAACTTCCATTCATTCCCTGGAGACTTACCCTAACCATAACCACTACTTGCCTAAACCTAAACTAACCTAAACTCAACACACAGACACAAACACGCATGCACGCACGCACAAACACACGCACTTACACAAAATGCACACACACACACACACATGCAAACGCACACACACACACACACACACACACACACACACACACACACACACACACACACACACACACACACACACAAAATGGGCTTGATGAGTAGGTGCACTCCAGGCAGCTGCTTCCTCAAGCTTTGTCTCATTGAGTGGCTTAGGTGTTTGTGTGTATGTGTGTGTGTTTGTGTGTGTTGTGTGTCTGTGTTTGTTGTGTGTGTGTTTCTGCCTATCTAAAAGTAGGTCAGTCATAACAGTTTTTTCAGGTCTCATCTCGTCATGGTTACGGAGGAGGGTGTGAGGGGAGGGAGAGAGCCTTCGATTCAACCATCAAAGACAATAATCTGTCCGCTGCTTTCAAGTCTCCTGTGTTGCTCTGTCTCGTGACGCTCTTTGTCTTGTGTCGCTCTCTGTCTCCTGTCACTCTCTCTCTTGCGTCGCTCTTTGTCTCCTGTCACTCTCTCTCTTGTGTCGCTCTTTGTCTTGTGTCGCTCTCTGTCTCCTGTCACTCTCTCTCTTGTGTCGCTCTCTGTCTCATGTCACTCTGTCTCGTGTCGCTCTGTCGCGCATATAGCTCTCTGTCTCGTATCGCTCTCTGTCTCGCATCGCTCTCTGTCTCGCATCGCTCTCTGTCTCGTATCGCTCTCTGTCTCGTGTCACTCTCTGTCGCGCATATCGCTCTCTGTCTCGCATCGCTCTCTGTCTCGCATCGCTCTCTGTCTCGTGTCGCTCTCTGTCTCGTATCGCTCTCTGTCTCGCATCGCTCTCTGTCTCGTATCGCTCTCTGTCTCGCATCGCTCTCTGTCTCGTATCGCTCTCTGTCTCGCATCGCTCTCTGTCTCGTATCGCTCTCTGTCTCGTATCGCTCTCTGTCTCGCATCGCTCTCTGTCTCGTATCGCTCTCTGTCTCGCATCGCTCTCTGTCTCGTATCGCTCTCTGTCTCGCATCGCTCTCTCTCTCGTATCGCTCTCTGTCTCGCATCGCTCTCTGTCTCGTGTCGCTCTCTGTCTCGTGTCACTCTCTCTCTCGTATCGCTCTCTGTCTCGTGTCACTCTCTCTCTCGTATCGCTCTCTGTCTCGTGTCGCTCTCTGTCTCGTGTCACTCTCTCTCTCGTGTCGCTCTCTGTCTCGTGTCACTCTCTCTCTCGTATCGCTCTCTGTCTCGTGTCACTCTCTCTCTCGTATCGCTCTCTGTCTCGTGTCGCTCTCTGTCTCGTGTCACTCTCTCTCTCGTGTCGCTCTCTGTCTCGTGTCACTCTCTCTCTCGTATCGCTCTCTGTCTCGTGTCGCTCTCTGTCTCGTGTCACTCTCTCTCTTGTGTCGCTCTCTGTCTCCTGTCACTCTCTCTCTTGCGTCGCTCTTTGTCTCCTGTCACTCTCTCTCTTGTGTCGCTCTTTGTCTTGTGTCGCTCTGTCTCCTGTCACTCTCTCTCTTGTGTCGCTCTCTGTCTTGTGTCGCTCTCTGTCTCATGTCACTCTGTCTCGTGTCGCTCTGTCGCGCATATCGCTCTCTGTCTCGTATCGCTCTCTGTCTCGCATCGCTCTCTGTCTCGTATCGCTCTCTGTCTCGCATCGCTCTCTGTCGCGCATATCGCTCTGTCTCGTATCGCTCTCTGTCTCGTGTCACTCTCTCTCTCGTGTCGCTCTGTCTCGTATCGCTCTCTGTCTCGCATCGCTCTCTGTCTCGCATCGCTCTCTGTCTCGTGTCGCTCTCTGTCTCGCATCGCTCTCTGTCTCGCATCGCTCTCTGTCTCGCATCGCTCTCTGTCTCGCATCGCTTTCTGTCTCGCATCGCTCTCTGTCTCGTATCGCTCTCTGTCTCGTGTCGCTCTCTGTCGCGCATATCGCTCTCTGTCTCGCATCGCTCTCTGTCTTGGGTCGCTCTCTGTCTCGTGTCACTCTCTGTCTCGTGTCACTCTCTGTCTCGTATCGCTCTCTGTCTCGTGTCGCTCTCTGTCTCGTGTCACTCTCTCTCTCGTATCGCTCTCTGTCTCGCATCGCTCTGTCTCCTGTCACTCTCTATCTCGTGTCGCTCTCTGTCTCGTGTCACTCTCTGTCTCCTGTCACTCTCTCTCTCGCATCGCTCTCTGTCTCGCATCGCTCTCTGTCTCGCATCGCTCTCTGTCTCGCATCGCTCTCTGTCTCGCATCGCTCTCTGTCTCGTATCGCTCTCTGTCTCGCATCGCTCTCTGTCTCGCATCGCTCTCTGTCTCGCATCGCTCTCTGTCTCGTATCGCTCTCTGTCTCGCATCGCTCTCTGTCTCGCGTCGCTCTCTGTCTCGTGTCGCTCTCTGTCTCGTGTCACTCTCTCTCGTATCGCTCTCTGTCTCGTGTCGCTCTCTGTCTCGTGTCACTCTCTCTCTCGTATCGCTCTCTGTCTCGTGTCGCTCTCTGTCTCGTGTCACTCTCTCTCTCGTGTCGCTCTCTGTCTCCTGTCACTCTCTCTCTTGCGTCGCTCTTTGTCTCCTGTACGGCAACCATTTTAGGGCATCCTCGTCAGTCAGAGTATAGGCTATCGTTCCTCAGTCTAAAGCGTTGTCAGTTGTCATGTCTCCTATAGTAAACCGTCGAGTGTGCTCTGAAACACCTTCAGTCCTCACACGAAAACGCTGTCATTCCTCCTGCCTCACTAAAAACGTTGTCGATCCTCCTGCAGACTAGTTGTCAGACATCACTCAAACTAGCTGTCAGGCATCACTCCTCACGTCTCACACAAAAACGTTGTCGATCCTCCTGCAGACTAGTTGTCAGACATCACTCAAACTAGCTGTCAGGCATCACGCCTCACACAAAAACGTTGTCGATCGTCCTGCAGACTAGTTGTCAGACATCACTCAAGCTAGCTGTCAGGCATCACTCCTCACGTCTCACACAAAAACGTTGTCGATCCTCCTGCAGACTAGTTGTCAGACATCACTCAAACTAGCTGTCAGGCATCACGCCTCACGTCTCACACAAAAACGTTGTCGATCGTCCTGCAGACTAGTTGTCAAGCATCACTCAAACTAGGTGTCAGGCATCACATGAAAACGCTGTCATTCGTTGTTTTTGGTTGTTCTTCCGTGTGGGGAAAGAATGCCTGTGAAGTTAGCAACAATTCTTTACAACTTCACTTCCGGTTGAATGCTTTCTGCCTTTCAAAATAAAAGCATGTGTTTTTTTGATATTTACAATAGATTAAAGTAGTAATCTATGAGACCCAATAGAATTAACATAGTAACACTAAGAGGAACATCTAGTTTAATTGACAATAGACTATATATATATTTATATATATATATTTATATTTCTTGAAATTCTTTCAACACAAAGACCGGAAGGCTAAATTTGGACACATGTAAATTAAACATAAAAAGTTAAATGGCTTTAAGGTAGATTCCTAGGATACTTCTTTATTGAATGGGAAAGCTTATTTAATTATTTAATGGTAAACTGTTGTTCCATCAGGCATAAGATATCCAAACAATGTAGGGTGTGTGCAGAAAACATTTGACTTCTCCAATAGCCTTGGTTATGGCCTCTTGGAAGACATCCAAAGAATAGCAAGTAGAGGTGATACACATTAACTCATTGAGTGCCAGCCACTTTTGGAGAACGGATGCTCCCAGTGCCAGAGTTTTCAGAGCGTTTTCAGTGATTTCTCGAGGCCCACAGAATATTGTGTGATATTACTATGTAAACACCGAACACGCACAAGAACGAGCTGGCTCTATTGTATCATCAGCAAAAAAAAGTTTATTGATACCATTTTCCGTTCTTTAGTTATGAGCCGGAGAAGATAGGTTGTTTTCAGCGTTTTCAGGCTTTTCAAATTATTAGCTGAGATAATCCGCCTTTTGTGAAATGCAGCATTTCAAGCACATTCACTGACTCTGAAGATAATATTTTCTGATGTAGTGACGTAGTTGTTGTGTGATGCCCTGCGTGCACCACCCCCCTCCCCCCCTCCCCCCGTAAACTCCTCCCCACACTGCACACAGCCTCACGCAACCATTATATTTTCGGAGTGCTGCGTTTGTGTGCTGCTGTCGGCTCTCAGCGCCACAGCAGGGAAGAGCCAACCCGGATTGCTGAATGGTTTGGCGTCAGGGGCTGCTTTCCTGGCTGCTAATCGGGTGGAGAAACTATACAGACAGACAGACAGACAGACAGGGACAGAGGGGCTCAGTTGTGAGCGCGGATTGACTCCTGTTCGGAGCCAATGTCAGCTCCCGCGACAGAGCAAATGGCTCTGGGAGCATGCATCGGTTTGTCTTTGATCCACGGCTTTTAGGCTGTTTCTCGGACCTGTCTCTAATCTGGACTGCACCGAGCAAGCACTGTCGCCACCTAATGAGTCCGTAAAATAGGTTATACACCTCCAATAGCTACTATAGTTGTACAGGAGCTGCGGAAGGCTTTGATCGACGTCCCACCGTCAAAAAACGCATTGGACGTCGAAGGACGTCCGTGGCACTCTACGTCACTATTTAATTGGACGTCGAAGGACGTCCATGGCATTCAATGAGTTAAGCAAAATGGAAGGTTTTGGTCTTGTGAAGTTATTTGCAAAATTTAGATACACAAGTCATGTGTATGAGTGATGACGTCAGCTGCAGTTAGGAAGAAACAGTTAAAACCCCCAGTTCCATCAAAACATTATTTTCTATCCAAATAAGTAAACAGTTTGATGGTGCAGTAATTTGAGTGCTCTCCTATTACAATTTATTTATTTAAAAAGACAATGTATCTTTTCCATTTTTATTTTCAATTCTTGTTTTTGTCAGAGGTTAAGACAGATAATTCACCAAAATTCAGTATAACAGTTGTCCTTTGTAGGTCAATAACAGGTGATTATAATCCATTGGCAGGTGATTACACTCAAATGACAAAAGCAGCCAATGAGCTGTGTATTGTGAAGCACCATATTGGTAGGAAATGCATGTGACATCATGGAATGCTATGAATAGGCTAGGCTACAGTTCAAGGCCCAAGTGTCCAGATTAAAGGTTCATTTTAATACAGTGAGTAATCATAACACAGTGGAATTTGACTTTGTCCAATATGCATATCAACTCTCCCATAACTTTTCGAATGACTGAGATAGTATATAGAGTATTTTAATCTGTTATGCGTCTAAAAGTAAAATGTGAGAACAAATGGCATAACATTCCACAACGTATTTTGTACAGTGACATTCCAACAAGACCATAAAAATAAATACTTTCCCCTGTGTTTCATGAACAGAGATTAAAGTAACCAAATAAGTCAAAATCTCAAAATACTTGATACTCATTTTCATCACGTGAAGGCTTTATGTAATTTCAAAACGTTAAAAGATGCAGAGTGGCTGGCTGTTATCAGGACCATCAGAGAGAGGCAGAGTAGCTGGCTGTTATCAGGACCATGAGAGAGGCGGAGTGACATATTTACTTGAAAGTGCAGTCCATTCATTTAGAAGTCTGTGCAGCAAAGATGTGTGTGATGTCCTTTCAACCGGAATCTCTCTGACCAATCAGTTGTCAAAAGTATAGATTCAACCCAGATCGTCATGTTTACTGCCCAGTGGGGGTGGGGGGGGAGGAAAGCGAGTAGACCCGGCCCGATACTGGCGTTGGAAATGAGCCTATACACCTTGGTGCTTGGCCTGCTAGCGCCCTATGTCAGCCAGCTGAATGTATATATCATTGGCCTCTGCAAATGTAGATGGTCTTGCAATATCCCTTTCTTCCATGGCAGTGGTGAGACTATCCAACAGTATTAGATATCCAGCCAGACACTCATCCACTGACAATGACAATTCAGCATTCTGAAGAATGGCCTCTGCTGCATGCCTAAATTCCACATTTGCCACCAAAGATGGTTCCTCGACCTCACATGCTTTCCCATTCAATAAAGAAGTATCCTAGGAATCTACCTTAAAGCCATTTAACTTTTTATGTTTAATTTACATGTGTCCAAATTTAGCCTTCCGGTCTTTGTGTTGAAAGAATTTCAAGAAATATATATATATATATATAAATATATATATAGTCTATTGTCAATTAAACTAGATGTTCCTCTTAGTGTTACTATGTTAATTCTATTGGGTCTCATAGATTACTACTTTAATCTATTGTAAATATAAAAAAAAACGCATGCTTTTATTTTGAAAGGCAAAAAGCATTCAACCGGAAGTGAAGTTGTAAAAAATTGTTGCTAACTTCACAGGCATTCTTTCCCCACACGGAAGAACAACCAAAAACAACGAATGACAGCGTTTTCATGTGATGCCTGACACCTAGTTTGAGTGATGCTTGACAACTAGTCTGCAGGACGATCGACAACGTTTTTGTGTGAGACGTGAGGCGTGATGCCTGACAGCTAGTTTGAGTGATGCTTGACAACTAGTCTGCAGGACGATCGACAACGTTTTTGTGTGAGACGTGAGGCGTGATGCCTGACAGCTAGTTTGAGTGATGTCTGACAACTAGTCTGCAGGACGATCGACAACGTTTTTGTGTGAGGCGTGATGCCTGACAGCTAGTTTGAGTGATGTCTGACAACTAGTCTGCAGGAGGATCGACAACGTTTTTGTGTGAGACGTGAGGAGTGATGCCTGACAGCTAGTTTGAGTGATGTCTGACAACTAGTCTGCAGGACGATCGACAACGTTTTTGTGTGAGGCGTGATGCCTGATAGCTAGTTTGAGTGATGTCTGACAACTAGTCTGCAGGAGGATCGACAACGTTTTTGTGTGAGACGTGAGGAGTGATGCCTGACAGCTAGTTTGAGTGATGTCTGACAGCTAGTCTGCAGGAGGATCGACAACGTTTTTAGTGAGGCAGGAGGAATGACAGCGTTTTTGTGTGAGGACTGAAGGTGTTTCAGAGCACACTCGACGGTTTACTATAGGAGACATGACAACTGACAACGCTTTAGACTGAGGAACGATAGCCTATACTCTGACTGACGAGGATGCCCTAAAATGGTTGCCGTACTCCTGTCACTTTCTCTCTTGTGTCGCTCTTTGTCTTGTGTCGCTCTCTGTCTCCTGTCACTCTCTCTCTTGTGTCGCTCTCTGTCTTGTGTCGCTCTCTGTCTCATGTCACTCTGTCTCGTGTCGCTCTGTCGCGCATATCGCTCTCTGTCTCGCATCGCTCTCTGTCTCGCATCGCTCTCTGTCTCGTGTCACTCTCTCTCTCGTATCGCTCTCTGTCTCGTGTCGCTCTCTGTCTCGTGTCGCTCTCTGTCTCGTGTCGTTCTCTGTCTCGTGTCGCTCTCTGTCTCGTGTCACTCTCTGTCTCGTGTCGCTCTCTGTCTCGTGTCGCTCTCTGTCTCGTGTCACTCTCTCTCTCGTGTCGCTCTCTGTCTCGTGTCACTCTCTCTCTCGTATCGCTCTCTGTCTCGTGTCGCTCTCTGTCTCGTGTCACTCTCTCGTGTCGCTCTCTGTCTCGTGTCGCTCTCTGTCTCGTGTCACTCTCTCGTGTCGCTCTCTCTCTCGTATCGCTCTCTGTCTCGTGTCGCTCTCTGTCTCGTGTCGCTCTCTGTCTCGTGTCACTCTCTCTCTCGTGTCGCTCTCTGTCTCGTGTCACTCTCTCTCTCGTATCGCTCTCTGTCTCGTGTCGCTCTCTGTCTCGTGTCACTCTCTCGTGTCGCTCTCTGTCTCGTGTCGCTCTCTGTCTCGTGTCACTCTCTCTCTCGTATCGCTCTCTGTCTCGTGTCGCTCTCTCTCTCGTATCACTCTCTGTCTCGTGTCGCTCTCTGTCTCGTGTCACTCTCTCTCTCGTATTGCTCTCTGTCTCGTGTCACTCTCTCTCTCGTGTCACTCTCTCTCTCGTATCGCTCTCTGTCTCGTGTCGCTCTCTGTCTCGTGTCGCTCTCTGTCTCGTGTCACTCTCTCTCTCGTATCGCTCTCTGTCTCGTGTCACTCTCTCTCTCGTGTCACTCTCTCTCTCGTATCGCTCTCTGTCTCGTGTCGCTCTCTGTCTCGTGTCACTCTCTGTCTCGTATCGCTCTCTGTCTCGTGTCGCTCTCTGTCTCGTGTCACTCTCTCTCTCGTATCGCTCTCTGTCTCGCATCGCTCTGTCTCCTGTCACTCTCTATCTCGTGTCGCTCTCTGTCTCGTGTCACTCTCTGTCTCCTGTCACTCTCTCTCTCGTGTCGCTCTCTATCTCGTGTCGCTCTCTGTCTCGCATCGCTCTGTCTCGTGTCACTCTCTCTCTCGTGTCGCTCTCTGTCTCCTGTCACTCTCTCTCTCGTGTCGCTCTCTGTCTCGTGTCACTCTCTCTCTCGTGTCGCTCTCTGTCTCCTGTCACTCTCTCTCTCGTATCGCTCTCTGTCTCCTGTCACTCTCTCTCGTGTCGCTCTCTGTCTCGTGTCACTCTCTCTCTCGTGTCGCTCTCTGTCTCCTGTCACTCTCTCTCGTGTCGCTCTCTGTCTCGTGTCACTCTCTCTCTCGTGTCGCTCTCTGTCTCCTGTCACTCTCTCTCTCGTGTCACTCTCTGTCTCCTGTCACTCTCTCTCTTGTGTCGCTCTCCGTCTCATGTCGCTCTCTGTCTCGTGTCGCTCTGTCTCTGTCTATCTGTGTCTGTCTGTCTGTGGCGAGATGGTGGTGTCTCTGTCTCGGTCTATGCAAGACCGTGTGTGTGTGTGTGTGTGTGTGTGTGTGTCTTACCCCTCGTATGCTATTGCAACCTTGTAAGAGACGGCTACTACTGCAGTCAGAAGCAGAGCAACTGGACTGGCACCACTGGAGAGAGAGGTAGAGGAGAGAGCTGGGTTAGCTATTGCATAGCCTACAACCCAACCAGACTGTGTTCAAGGCTATTATCGGTGAAGCACTTTGGGCTAATCTCAAAAGGGGAGAGAGACAGAGAAATAATTATGTAGAGAGAGAGATGAACTTAGGCCCAATCCCAATTCCTATCTTAACCCTCAATCTTAACCCTCAGTCTCAAAAATGCGCACTCCCGCGAAGTGCTAGTGCTGTCCCGATTCTCACTTTGTTAAGTTAAGCGTCGAGTTTGAGGGCTCTACGCCCCTCAGTTTTGAGATTTTCCACGACCACACTTGGCGGTGAGTGCGATCCCAGAATCCCTTGCGTGTCATCAGCTAGATCCATTCAGATGGAAGATGGCGGCGAAAGGAGGAAAAAAGTAGCCCTACAAAGTTAAGTATTTCCTTGTTAATAGAGATGTAAAAATTACGATAACCATTGTATTAGCTTAGTTTAATGTCATTTTATGGATTTCCGTTTTGGAATCCTAACAACAATTGTTGTTGCTAACGAGTGGGGGCTAGAATGACCGTGCTTTCCGACGTGAGGGCTGGCTTGACTGCAGTGTTTAACTGCAGTCAAGCCAGCCCTCACGTCGGAAAGCACGGTCATTCTAGCCCCCACTTGTTTTGTGGTGCGTTGCATTACACGTAGGCTGTATCTTGATCAAAACAACTCAACAACGACATTACCACCGAGAATTATGGCATTTCGTAACAACGTTAACAATGTTATAATATAATAATAAAAATATGGCTTGACCAGCACGGCTACTGACTATCAATAGTTAGCAACAACAAATGTGTTAGGCTCCAAAACGGAAATCCATAAAATGACATTTAAACTAAGATAATACAATGGTTATCGTAATTTCTACATCTATATTATCAAGGAAATATTTGTAAGGATGATTTGTAAGGATTTCGTCTCCTTTTGAATTGACAGACTGGACGGAGCTTTGGCATATTGCTGCCTCCCACAGTCTGAAGACGTATCTGCCTTTAAGGGCTGTCCCATTTTAAAGTCGCAAGATAGCCCTTAACACTTAGTTTTGAGGGCTACTAAGATTGAGGGTTGAGCTTGAGGGTTAAGATTGAGGGTCAAGAAAAGAATTGGGATTGGGCCTTAGTCTATATTTTTCCATCCTACTGTCAAGCCATTTTTTTATATTGGGCAATTCTTCCCTGCTGTCCCGGTTGTTGCTCCACCCCCTCTGCCGATCTGGGGAGAGTTGTAGACTAGAACATGCTTCCTCCGATACATGTGCAGTTGCCAGCTGCTTCTTTTCACCTGACACTGACAGCGAGGAGGCTCACACTATTCCCCCCAGTTCCCCTCGCCCCCGAACAGGCGCCCCGACCGACCGGAGGAGGCGCTAGTGCAGAGACCAGGACTCATACCCTTAACCTGGCTTCCCACGCATCCACAGACACTGCCAATTGTGCCTGTATGGACGCCCGACCAAGCCGGTGGTAACTCTGGGGCTCGAACCTGTGACCCTCGTGTTGGTAGGCAGGGAATCTACTGTACCACTGCACTACCTGGATGGCCTATCAAGCAAATTTGATCTTTTTTTTTATGTTTTAAAATATACAATATGAATGAGATGTGTTTTCATCAGCTGTGATGAAGCAAATAACCTGAATGTCCTGAACGCCAAAAACAAACAAACACCAATGACCAAAATGGAATTGATCATTGACGAAGTGCAATTGGTAATCTTGTAATGTTCCTACTTCTTACACATGGAAGCACCAGCATGCACGATGTGCAATGAAATCCAACCAACATTATTCCAAAAATGCATTTTTCACTTTTGGTTTTCTCGTTCAAGCGAGTGTAATTTTTTTTATTTTTATATTGATGACATTTTTATTTTGCAGTTTCCATTCAGATTTTTATAATTTGATGAATCTGAATTTGCAAAAAATACTTAAATGGAAACCCAACAAGATTTCCCGGTATCTGTTGTGCATATATTCGTGATGATCCTTAAGGTGCTGGTTTACCCTCCAGTACACCGTGTGGTAATCAGAAACAATGCGCACGCACGCACGCACGCACACACACCTACACACAAACACACACACACACACACACACACACACACCTACACACACACATACACACGCGCACACACACACACTACTCTGCCCTACATATTCCAGAGTACAGAGTGGCACAGTGACACACATCTTTGTCAATAACACATTTCCACCTGCAGGGGGAGGGTTGAATAACACCAATTACATGGACTACATTCCCAGCGAGTCTCAGCGTTACCTCACACAGACAGTATAATGCAGCGGGCACATTCAAGTGCTCAAAGCCTCCTCATGTGGAGGAGGTGAAAGCCTATAATCACAGCAGCACATTTAGCTGTTTTAGTATGAGCTCTCTACATGGTGTCAAATGACTGTGATTATCTACATTCTGTGAAATGACTGTGATTATCAGCAAGAAAGTGCAAAGACGTTTCACATAATTTGCTTCATCAGATTCTCTTTGGAAATCATTTTTGTCAAAAGTAGCTTATTATTGCCTATTAACTCATTGAGTGCCAGCCACTTTTGGAAAACGGATGCTCCCAGTGCCAGAGTTTCAGAGCGTTTTCAGTGATTTCTCGAGGCCCACAGAATATTGTGTGGTATTACTATGTAAACACCGAACACGCCCAAAGAACGATGAGACTCTCTTCTATCATCAGCAAAAAAAAGTTTATTGATATCATTTTCCGTTCTTTAGTTATGAGCCGGAGAAGATAGGTTGATTTCAGCAAAAAGAGACGTTATAAATTAGAAGCTGAGATAATTAGCCTTTTGTGAAATGAAGCATTTCAAGCACATGACTGACTCTGAAGCTAATATTTTCTGATGTAGTCACACCTCAAAAATAATTTCCTTCAATAAAACAGTGAAAACAAAGGAATTTTGTTTGGCAAAATAATATTTTTTAGCTGCAACCAGCAGCGCTGGCCCCTGCGTGCGCTGCTGGTTGCAGCTTCTTGCTGGTCTTTATTTACTGCTGGTGGGTATCAGATATTCTAGCTTGCGTTTGCCAATCCTGTCCTGCTGTCTGGGTCTGTCTGGGTCAGTGTTGTATGCTGCCCTGCGTGCCCCACCCCGCTCAACTGCAAACCCCACCTCCGTGGGAGTGTCTCTGGTGGCTCTCTGCTGCGTTTGCTCTGTACTGAAAAGTGCACTACATCCAGCTTTTTTACAGCGTTCCGGGTGTATTTGTCACCGGCTCCCATGCTTCCAGTTGAGAATAATAACAACTCCACAACTAATCATGCGGATGGGCTATCGCAGCGGACACGGAGGGGCTCAATTGTGGCAGCAGATTGGCTGCTGCAGGCACAGCTAACGTTATGCTTCATGCATATCGATGCATATGGATGCGATTTCCGTTTCCCCATGACTTCTTCTCTGTTTTTTCCTCGCCTTTCTGTAATCTGGAGAGCACTGTCGCCACCTAATGGGTCTGTAAAATAGCTTTTACACATTCAACATCCACCATACTTTCACAGGAGATGGATCAGGCTTTAATCCACGTCCCACCGTCAAAAAACGCAATTGACGACTTTAGTCGTCATTGGCACTGAACGTTACTATTTGAATTGACGACTATAGTCGTCATTGGCACTCAATGAGTTAATGCTTGGAATTTACTCAATATTATTTTTGGCGTAAAATACATTTTTTAAATTTCCACAAAGTACTGTGACAGTGTGGCAGACCACTGATCTCCACCTCAGATTCAGAAGCAATACTGTATATTCCAAATGCTCCAACAGGCAGACTGACACAGAGAAAGGAAAGGGGTAAAGTAAGGTTGACACGCGTCTATCCTGGCCAAGTTAACCAGTTAGTTAGTATCAGTTAGTTAGTATCCTGGACTAGTTAAGCAGGCAGTGGATGCAGAGGAGAGAATCAAAAGGGTCAATCCCTTTTAAGACCTTTTTTTTTTAAATCTATTATTCTATTTAAAGTGACAATCTCTAAGTTTTCAGTTTTGACTCTAAGGTTTGGTACCGAAACCCGGTACCGATTTGGTGCCGGTACTTTTACAACCGGTACTACCGGTACCAAATTGCAATGCAGATTTAGGTACCTCATTTACGTGCCATGCCCGAGCTGCTGAGTGAAATATCCGCCCTCCAGTGCTCCGAAATCGGCACAGCACGCATCTTCACTAACATTATAGGGCATAACACATAACATTAGCATTGGAAATCCTCTTCAGAGCCTCTATCAAATTAAATAAAAACTGCTTTAAATCGACTTTTTTTTAAAGTACCATTTCAGGCACCAATTAAGTACCGGTACCGTTTTAAAAGTATCATTTTAGCTGATTCAAATAATATATTCAATTTTTTTTTAGGTTACAGGTTGGATAGCGGATACATTTAGAATGGTGGTTAAACTTGAGCCGATCTACATTGCGTTAAACGGTTTGAACGCACACCTGCCGACCACTCAGAAAAAATTTGTATTCACCGAGACCATGGTTTAAATAAATATAATGTTGAGATTTTAACAGCAAACAAGAGAGGTGTCAGACCTGCACATCTGTCTCTGTCTTGTTAATGCCACAACCAGAGTGCATCATCAAAAATGAGCTTTTGAAAACATACAGTAGGGGTTGCCAGGTCTCTACCTGGCAAACCCGGCAGGTCTGTGAGAGTGAGAATATACAAATATGCAAGTGCTTTCCTCTCACCTTTAGTGCTATTTATCCATCTTCTGTAGATAATTTTGTGTTAGTTGCCTGAGTTTTGGAGATATCGGCCCAAGAGATTTCTGCCTTCTCTCCAATACGATGGAACTGGATGGCACTCGGCTTGTGGTACTCAAAGCACCAAAAAATACATTTGAAAAACTCAACAGCATCGTCTCTTTCCAGAAATCATGACCCCGTTACCCAAGATAATCCAGAGGCCTTCTTGTGAGCAGTTTCACATAGAAACTATTTCTTTCGACCAAACTACTGCTACTAGCTGCTGCAGTTTCATGTAGGAACTAGCTAGTAGCTAGCGTGTACAGTAGTTTCTGTTGAAAGAAAATAGTTCCTCCATGAAATTGCTCCGTCTGTGGATTATCTTGAGGAACCGGGTCATGATTTCTGTAAAGAGACATTGCTGTAGTAAAAAAGCTTGTGGTGTCGAGCGCCATCCAGTTCCATCGTATTGGAGAGAAGGCAGAAATCTCGAGGGCTGATATCTCCAAAATGATCTAGATGGATAAATAGCACCACAGGTGAGAGGAAAATGTATTTAGGGTGCGCTGTCCCTTTAAGCTCAAGCTCATAGCCCGATGCTTACACGCACACACGCACGCACGCACGCGCACACACACACACACACACACACACACACACACACACACACACACACACACACACACACACACACACACACACAGTATTAATTGACAGCGTTGTGTAAGTGTAACACTGTCCTCCACTAACCTTTGCGGATGTGAACTGACCCGACCTGGAGACGAGAGGTAATGGGGGTATAGTGTTTCTTATCATGGGGAATATGAGACTGTATATTCAATGATGGTTAAATATGATCCATCCCACAGTGTCTGATGGACGGAGATGTGCAGGAGGCAGACACGCTTAACGTCAAACAAGTATAAAATATTGCCTGTGGTACAGTGTTACTGTGTGCTGTGTGGTCCCCAAAGTGGGGGTCAGGACCCCCGGCGGGTCGCGGGACACCACTGGGTGGATTGCGAGATTATTTCCAGAATGTGTGAAATTGGCCTAAAGAATATGTGAACTACAAAATGTGTGAAATGCAATTTAAAAACTATTAAAAAGAGTACATTGTAACCATAATTGTTACATTTTATTTGTTTTGTTTACGAAATTATCATGTACGCACAAACGTTTGTATGCTTCAACCACCTCCGGGAATAGTTGGGTGCCTCTGGCACTGTTATTGCCGTTGAATTTACCCTTGATATAGTAGAACCAAACTAATATATCATAAAATAAATCTCTGATGTCTTTCAACCAGCTAGTTAACTGGTCATTCCTTGCAACTGACCACACCTGAAATTAATGGAGGGGGGATCTCTAACTTTCTTGATGCATGATGGTGTAACCGAGTGAATCAGAGTCCTTGTGAGTCCCGAGTGGTAGTGAGTTGTTGGTTAAACTCACACCCCAGTATAAAGGCATGTTAACCAGCTCCTTGGTGTTGTGATTAGCACGTGCACTTTGGAAGCGAGAGAGCGTGAGTTCCAATCCCGCCCCCACCCCTGGGCAAGCCCTTAAAGGAACACTTTAAAGTCAAGGTGAACCGGAACGGAATGCACTAGCGTGAGCGTCAGAGACTGAAAACAAATTGAGAGGCAGACCATATACGTGTCGATGATTTGATTTGACAATTCTGTCGACTGGCTTTGGCATTGGTCAATCATGGCGTGTTCCACCCCCAAATCGAGTGGGATTCAGTGTGTTGTCGTGCTACGCGAGTGGGATCCGCGGAGTACCAGGCAGCCACCTGCTTCGTGCGGAGCGAGCGGACAATCCGATGCATGGGTGCTGCCCGCCCGCCTGGAATCTCCGACGGGCGACCCCTGACAACCACGCTCTTAAGCGCACGCCATTTACGCTATTTCTGTAAATACGATATTCCTGGAATGCGCGTTTTAACGAGCCAGTTACATTTCTTTGCATTCTTAGAGATTATAGTTTTTGTTTTTTGTTCATGTTTCATACAATTGGCCAAGTTAGTAGTTAGTTTATGGGATAGGAATTCTGCCAGATGACAGGCACTAGGTGCCATTTTCTACTTCATTTGGAAGAGAAAATTATCCTGAAATGAAGATTTGATTGACAGCTGCATGTCGTGATATGATTGGTTGAAATGGGGTAGAAATTTGATAGTACTAGGCGACGTCAGCAAACTGTAAATTACTGTTATCAAAGAAATCTTGAAAAATGAACTTTTGATGTGAAAAAGTGTGATAAACTAAAGAAATTAGATTTTTGTGATTTTTTTTGCATACATTATTAAATAGGTGCACTGCATACCCAGGTATTTGAACTAAAAGAAAAGAAAAGTAATTTTTGGGTTCAGCTCGACTTTAAGTGAACGCGATTTTCAACCAGCTTTGTATCCTTATAAAATCAATAGTATATCAGAAAACTGTAAACAGTTTTGCAGTCATTCATTTAGTTTAACAGTTAGTGAGAGTTGATTTGAGTTAAGTGACCAGTGATGCCATTTGTGCATGAGGGACATCACTGGTCCACACCTTATCTCGAATCAGATCTCTCAATTTGATTTTGTAAGGATGCAAAGTTGGTTGAATATCGCTGGATTGTTCCTTTAACATGGGTTACAATGATAAATAATTTATCTAGTGGTGCAATGCAGTAAATGGACCCTTGATATGCATGCAAAAAAAGTCACCCATTTAATCTAAATTGAGCATTTCTTTCTATAGTAACGCAGAAGTTGGAAATGAAAAGACTTGAAAGAGATAATTACTATGTTGCTGATAATGGGAGCAAATGAAAGGCAGCCATTGGAGCCGATCATACTCACTACGGTGTTTGTGGGAAGAGGGGAAGTGACCGCTTTGTCTTTGACAAAGAAAAGGGAGGAAACAGCAGAGAAAATGTCGTCTTTTCCTTTCATCTCTGGTGGCGGTGTCTATCTGAGGGGGGGCAGGTGGTGTCTATCTGAGGGGGGGGGGGGGGGGGGCAGTATCTGAGGGGGGGCATATCTGAGGGGGGGCAGGTGGTGTCTATCTGAGGGGGGGCAGGCGGTGACGACTTGGCCGTTTCATAATCCTGTTACAACTGTGCGGCCATGGCAGCATTCAGACAGGAAACTAGGTTAACTAAGCAGCAGGTGGCATCAGGTCAGGGGACAAGAAGTGTATTCAACCACCTGCAGTGTGTGTGTGTGTGTGTGTGTGTGTGTGTGTGTGTGTGTGTGTGTGTGTGTGTGTGTGTGTGTGTGTGTAAATGGTAAATGGAAAATGGACTGCATTTATATAGCGCTTTTATCCAAAGCGCTTTACAATGTGCCTACATTCACCCATTCACACACAGAAGGCGGCAAGGCGTGTGTGTGTGTGTGTGGTTTTACTGAAGTCGAAATTTGGGAACACACACGCGACTTAAGACCAGGTGATTGGGGACAGTGGGTGCAATTGGGGACAAAAGACGTGTCCCCCAGTTGGTAAAAAAAAAAGCTTTTATGTTCAGTGTTATTTGGGGTTAGGTTAGGTTAGGGATAGGTTTAGGCAAGTAGTGGTTATGGTTCGGGTAAGTCCCCAGGGAATGCATAAGTCTATGTAAATACCCCAAATGTGACCTAAGTAAGTGTGTGTGTGTGCGTCTGTGTGTGTGTGTGTGTGGGGGGGGGGGGGGCATGCGTGTGTGTCTGACTTAGAGGGAACGTGTGTTTGTGCATGATCGAATAAGAAGATGGCAAATTGTCATTGAAGGGTTGTTGCCATGCATTTTTAAGAAACATCTTCCCAATGACATGAAAAGGATGACGGTAATGCTACATGGTAATTCTACACGGTAATGCTTAACGGTAATGCTACACGGTAATGCTACACGGTAATGCTAAACAGTAATGCTACACGGTAATGCTACACGGTAATGCTACACGGTAATGCTACACGGTAATGCTAAACAGTAATGCTACATGGTAATGCTAAACAGTAATGCTACACGGTAATGCTAAACAGTAATGCTACACGGTAATGCTACACGGTAATGCTAAACGGTAATGCTACACTGTAATGCTAAACGGTAATGCTACACAGTAATGCTAAACGGTAATGCTAAACGGTAATGCTACACGGTAATGCTAAACGGTAATGCTACACAGTAATGCTACACTAGATGCTTTGAGGTTGCTTCATAAATCTACTAGCAGACATCACTGGTGCCATCATGCTGTGTGAAACAAATGGCAAAATATCCTACTATAAAATGAGGAACACTCCTTCTGTCTGCATCCATTTTTCTCCTCAATGTGTTGGCCAATCAGTCTGAAACTGCACAAGGGCATTGAGCACTGCCATATATAGGTAGCGACTGACAAAGCTAATTTTCCATTTCCCCATATTTATGCTGTTTATGAGCATTTTTGGCAGGTCTGCGCGTAGTTGTGGCGCAGTAGCGGCTCCAGCCAATTGTGCCTGGGGGGGCTAAGGGGGGGATTAAATATTTACAGCGGGGGCTAACTTTTTCTACATAAATAGACAGTGGTTCTCTTCTCAACCTGTGGTACAGGTACCACTGGTGGTACGCGGGGGCCCCTCCCTCTCATACATTCATATGGTGGTAATTTCTCAGGTACTTGTGTAAAAAGGTTGAGAAACACTAATATAAGAAATTATAATAATATGATAGGGTGTGAATTAGGCTCTACTATTAGACAAGGAGGGCCCACTGCTTTTCCTTTGAGAGCCAAATCGCCAACCCAACATTATGCATGTAAGTGCTTCAATGAGCTGAAGACTGACTGTGTATTTAGCCCTATGTCACACTGTATGTTGAGACTGATGAGTCCAGTTACACAAGGCTATATGCAGCACACACATTTAGATGGTAAATCAAGAGTTTATATTCACAATTTACACAAAAGATTTAAAATGTGCTATATTTTAGAGACAAATTAGGCTAATCACTGCATATAGGCTATACTGTATGTAAATAAACAGTGCCACATACACAGGCACATCCATTCATCAATAGTCTGTGCCAGAGTAAAAAATAAATAGAACCATTGATAAATTGCACTATATAACAATCACGCCAGTGACAACAAGACTGTATAGTGACTGAGGCGTTTTTTGATACTTTTATCAAAACCAGCTCACTGTGGCCGCCCTGAGACTGGGAGGTTGTGTGAGTTCGATCACCGGGCGAGTCATACCAAAGACTATAAAAATGGGACCCATTGCCTCCCTGCTACAAACGGAGCATGCCTGAAAGAGGCGCCCACTTCCAACGCAGAAGTTGTGATCTAAAACAACAAACTTTCATGGGAGAACGACAGTTATGTTCACATTCACACCACACGCATGAGCACGGCGGCCAAAAAACACAACAGCACAGTAGGCAACCAGTCTTAACAAAGCCATTATGTATATCAAATATAAATTCCATGCCCTGGCAGCCTACCTGGCTGTTAAGTTACATCAGTGCGCTCGATCTGAGGAGTCCTGTGCTGTCCACTGTGTCCAGTCCAGTCCGTGTACAAAGCAAAATAAAGTATCTCCTTTGTGATAGCCATCAACATAAACGCTTGATCAATATAAAGGCGCGCGATACTAACGATAGACGCTTGTTTTATGTCCATTTTCCGTAGATATTGACCTATGATATTGACATGTGTATGTAAGGAAATTTAACTTCCGCGGCGCGGACCGAGAGAGACGCTTTGAGATGGAGCAGGCCACTTTGAGCAGAGCAGAGGGGGAGGTCCTTCTATCACACCATGGCATAATACGCGCCATAATCACTTGCCAGTAGGGTGAGAACCCCTCCATAAAAAATGGGCCGACCCGGTTCTCAGACAGCCAGAGGTGTGTAAATGCTGTGTTCAAGTACGCTGGGAATTTTCACTTCTACTATGATGTATTAGCCTAGTTTACAGGGGGGGCTTAGGGGGGGCTTGGCTAATTTCAGGGGGGGCTAAAGCCCCCCCTAGCCCCCCCCTGGCGCCGCGGCTGGCGCCCGCATCCCCGGGTAAGGACTAGTATGCTACAGTTGGCTCACCTTTACCCTGCTAGCCAGGCGCTTCTCGCTCATACCCACGTAGCATTTCCAATCAGACCAGCGCGCCGCTCTTGCGTCTTAAAATAATCCTTACCTGAGCCAGAAACTTGAAGTGAAGACGCTATCCGATATGACTGAATACATGCCCTAAAATGTCATGTGTAACATATTCCATTAGATTACTCAAGTTAAGTAACATAATGTAAAAACTTTGGATTACTTTTGGAATATTTCAAAATGGTCTTGCTGAGCCCATTTGTCTGGGTCACTCTGAATGTACGCAAACGCGAGGGCAATGTCATGTTGTGACCTTCTTCTGCATGTTTGTCAGTAACATGTTAAAAGTAAAGTAATCTATTTTTTTTTCAAGACAGTCACTGTATTCAGAATACCATCAATTCAAACTGTAACTGTAATGGAATACAGTTACTCATATTTTGTATTTTAAATACTGCATTTTAAATACATGCATTCTGTTACTCGCCTACCCTGGCCTGGAGACAGGTACTGAATGCACAGTGTGTCATGAGTCCCGGTCTGCCCTCTGGGATGAAACCACTGGTACCAATCAATACCAAGTACGAATCACAACCACTGTCAGACACATCACATCACAAGTACCAATCGTTGACCTAATTTTCAGACTTATGATGCACCCCGAGACCAATTTACCAATTATTTATAGAATATTAAGTGTAGCACTGCACAGAAATGACGCATTTCCAAACAAATATAGGCCACTCTCCAAACTTTCAGTGACGGGCTTCATTTAAAAATGGTTTATAAAAATGTCCTTTGACCTCATTCAGAATAACGTAGGTGACTGGGCTAGGTGAACCATAAGGGTTTATCAATCCACTGTTATTAGCAGACGTATAGTCTAGTGTCCTCTAGAGAGAGAGTGGCGTCAGCGGAGGACCAAAATGCGAGACTCATTAGCCAATGAACAGCCAGGAATGGGTCTCGCGCTACTTTCGCATGCTAAAATAAAGCTGATAATGTACTTGTGTGTATTTGATTCAAGGGATGAAAAACCCTTTCCGAGTACAACACAAACTGTCTATTTTGCTGCAACTCGACAGTGCTGCTTAATCCAGGACCTTACTTCCTGGGACTCTTGAGAGTAAAAAACTGGTCCATTGGAGTGAATGGAGATGTCGGGACTCTTCTATCTACACGGCTCTGGTATAGTCCATAGATGACATATTATTATATTATATACATTATATATAATTATTATATATATATTATATATTATACACAATTAAAACAAGGAAAAAGAAAGCAAATCAGAGCACTAAAGAACAACTATAAAAGGCAATGTGACAAATAAAGCCTTTAAATCAAACAAAACAAGTGTCTGCTAAAGATGGGAGGAGCCACTGGAGAAGATCACATCTGACATAATGATCATGTTTCTGTGAGAAACCTTTGAACAAATGAGGCCTGGGGGGGGGGGGGGGGGGACATGGACAGGTCACAGTTGCCATGGAGACATGGCAGACATGAATGTTTTTACCTTCCCTCCTTCGCTTCAAGAGGAAAATGATTTGCAACTTAGAATACAACAATTGCTATTTGCATTGTTATTGCTTATGATCCACATGTATGCTGATTGAGTACACAATAGCTTTATTTAGTGGCACAGTTTGATGTAGTTGGGCATTTGGCCAGCCATGTGGTGGGTTATTTGTCTTCATTTGATGTTATTTATTTGTTACCAACTCCTCAGCTAATGCTTAATGATGAGCATGGTGAAAAGAACCTCCTGCTGCTTAGCTAATAGCGCTACCTGTTTTATTATCACTAAAGTTACACCAACAATACACACGGAACATGTGATCATGTGATGAGGTGCAAAATCTGAACGTCAAGACTGACAAGCTGAGCAAGCAGTCATGCCTTTCAAACAGAAAGGTGGCAGTGGGGCCCGTCATAACTACCTTACACCACTGGGAGGGAGGGAGAGGGAGGGGGAGAGAGGGAGGGGGGGAGAGAGAGAGGGGGAAGGGAGAGGGGGAAGGAGGGATGGAGAGGGGGAGAGATGGAGGAATGGAGCGAGGGAAGGAGGGAGAGAGGGGATGGATGAGAGAGGGAGGGAGAGATGAGGGAGAGGGGGAGGGAGAGAGGGAGGGATGGAGGGAGAGAGAGAGGGATGGAGGGATAAATGTAACAGTGCTGAGAGAGCCAAAGGCTATCGGCTCGATCAATTAAATAACAGGGATGGAGAGAAAGAGGGGATGGAGGTGGAGAGAGGAGAGGAGCACAGCGAGAGGGATGGAGGTGGAGAGGTGGGGGGGAAGAGAGGAGCAGAGAGAGAGGGGTGGAGGTGGAGATGTGGGGGGGGAGAGGAGCAGAGAGAGGGGTGGATGTGGAGAGGTGGGGGGGAGGAGAGGAGAGGAGCACAGAGAGAGGGATGGAGGTGGAGAGGTGGGGGGGGAGGAGAGGAGAGGAGCACAGAGAGAGGGATGGAGGTGGAGAGGTGGGGGGGAGGAGAGGAGCAGAGAGAGAGGGATGGAGGTGGAGAGGTGGGGGGAGGAGAGGAGCAGAGAGAGAGGGATGGAGGTGGAGAGGTGGGGGGGAGGAGAGGAGCACAGAGAGAGGGGTAGAGTTGGGGGGGAGGAGAGGAGCAGAGAGAGGGGTGGAGGTGGAGAGGTGGGGGGAGGAGAGGAGCAGAGAGAGAGAGGGATGGAGGTGGAGAGGTGGGGGGAGGAGAGGAGCAGAGAGAGAGGGATGGAGGTGGAGAGGTGGGGGGGAGGAGAGGAGCAGAGAGAGAGGGATGGAGGTGGAGAGGTGGGGGGAGGAGAGGAGCAGAGAGAGAGGGGTGGAGGTGGAGAGGTGGCGGGGAGGAGAGGAGCAGAGAGAGAGGGGTGGAGGTGGAGAGGTGGGGGGGAGGAGAAGAGCAGAGAGAGAGGGGTGGAGGTGGAGAGGTGGGGGGGAGGAGAGGAGCAGAGAGAGAGGGATGGAGGTGGAGAGGTGGGGGGGGGAGAAGAGCAGAGAGAGAGGGGTGGAGGTGGAGAGGTGGGGGGGAGGAGAGGAGCAGAGAGAGAGGGATGGAGGTGGAGAGGTGGGGGGGGGAGAAGAGCAGAGAGAGAGGGGTGGAGAACTGAGACGATGGCTCAGAGGGTCGGGCACAGCGTGCGGGCGGGGCTAATTGGAAGCAGCAGACAGCGGGGCTCAATTAGCAGCAACTAAAAGAGCCGGGAGCAGCGGCTAATAGCTTAGCGGCCACGGGCCTGTCGACCCCGCTCGCAGTTGCCATGGAGACAAGGCACCCGCAAAAGTGTTTACCTCCCCACTCTGCTACAAGACAAAAGTGATGTGCAAGATATCATCTATGCTGCTGCATTCTCTTTATTTAGAGCAATTTGACGTCTTTCAGCATTTGGTCAGCCAGGCGGTCGCTTATTTCTCTTAATTTGTTTTGATCTATTTGTAGGTAATAGTTAATGACAAACACGGTGAAAATAATCTGTTGCTCAGCGCCAGTCATGGGACCAAGTTATTTGGTCCAAGTCTTAAGCAAGTCCCACGTCTTTTTGTTTTGGGCAAGTCAAGTCAAGTCACAGGTTATGTCAAGTCAAGTCAAGTCAAGTCACAGGTTATGTCAAGTCAAGTCGAGTCCTTAATTAAGTCAAGTCACCCAAGTCACCCTTTCCACCCAAGAGGTACTGCAGTCTTATCTTCCTTTATAAAGAAACAAGACAAGGTATTACAGTAGTAGTAGCAGCCTAATAGTGATATTATCTCAAACGGAGACAAGTCTGAATACAGGCAGGAGGTTGACCATCTGGTGACTTGGTGCAGTGAAATCAACCTGGTGTTAAACAGTGGAGATGATTGTGGATTACAGAAGGAACATAGCCCCACCTTCCCACATCACCCTGGGTGACTCCCCAGTCAACACTGTGGAGTCCTTCCGCTTCCTGGAATCCATCATCAGCCAAGACCTAAAATGGGAGCTGAACATCAGAGTTCTCTCGAAGAAGGCAGCTGAAGAAATTCAAAGTGCCAAAGGCAACGATGGTGCACTGAAATTCAAAGTGCCAAAGGCAACGATGGTGCACTTCTACACATCCACCGTTGAGTCCATCCTCACCTCCTCCATCACCGTCTGGTATGCTGCTGTCACTCTCAAGGACATTAACAGACTGCAGCACAACATTCGCTGTGCTGAGAAGTGATCAGATGCAACCTGCCATCCCTTCAGGACCTGCACACAGCCAGGACAATGAAGTAGTCTCTTAAGATCATGGCTGACCCCTCCAACCCTGGCCACAAACTCTTCGAAAACACTCACTTTTGGCAAGAGACTGAGGAGACCAAGAACTTCTCACCACAAGAGCAGCTTCTTCCCAACCGCCATCGGCTTCACCAACAAGGCCCGAAAGCCCCTTCTACCAAGGAACCTACCAACCACAAACAAACCCCACTACCCCCTCCTGAACTCAGTCACTAAGTCACAGTGATATTAGGACCGCCTCCTCCTTCCCCAGACGCTGATTGGTCGCATATCTGTCAAGAGCGCCAAGATGGATTTTTTGTGTGATCGTGATCTCATGAATCCAGCTGCCTCGCAAGGTTAGAGCAGGTAGGCTAATCCAGGTTAGAGCAGGTAGGCTAATCCAGGTTAGAGCAGGTAGGCTAATCCAGGTTAGAGCAGGTAGGCTAATCCAGGTTAGAGCAGGTAGGCTAATCCAGGTTAGAGCAGGTAGGCTAATCCAGGTTAGAGCAGGTAGGCTAATCCAGGTTAGAGCAGGTAGGCTAATCCTCCAGGTTAGAGCAGGTAGACTAATCCAGGTTAGAGCAGGTAGACTAAGGCTGGGTTCACACCGACGACCCAAGCCTTGCCTATGCCTTGCCTTTACCCACGCTTTTTAATAGGCGTCCGTTTTAGTCAACGAGTCTGTGTACACCGGCCGCCTGAGCGTGAACCCTGCGTGTACCCACGCCTTGCCTGTGCCTTGCCGATTTTATCGAATAGGCGTGAGTTCTATTTTGAAGCCGACAAGGCGCGTGCAGGCAGACTTCTTCTGTCAAGCCATGAAAGAAAAACGCACAATATCCGTTGGAAATTGCAAAGTCAACTGAATTTCAAAATAAAATGGAGTTACTACAACATGTTGAGCAGAGAGACAGAGAGATTGACGGGTGGCTATCACGTGGGGCTTTCTCCCCGTCGGCAAACAAATCTTCATGAGAGAGAATAGCGACCGAAGAAGCAAGATGGACAATGTTGTTGTGCCAGCACATATTCTTGCAAGATCACCTCTCTAAAATGTCCGACTATAGTCAGAGCTGGTTATACATATCCAGCATCAATAGAACATTAAATATATCCGATTTATTTTACCTAGAGGCTACCCATGACAATTCTGGACAACACGTGAAAAAATACAGTCGGGAGAGAGGAGAGGCGCTTGTGACTCGGCTCCAGGTTCGGCGTGCAAAAGGCGTGCGGTGTGATCGCAAAAGCGTGTAACAGGTTCACGCCCAGCTCGGCGTAGGCGTGGGTTGAGGCAAGGCAAGGCGTAGGTTGTCTGTGTGAACGAAGCGTAATCCAGGTTAGAGCAGGTAGGCTAATCCAGGTTAGAGCAGGTAGGGTAATCCAGAGCCCTTTTCCCACATGCGTACCGGAAAATTACCTGTAAATCAATATCGGACATTTCCCTGAATTTCCCTTCACACCTTAGCGCGCGCATATGGGAATCTAGTCGTCAAATAGCCGGTATGTTGGGGGGCGGGGGGAGCTTATTTGGGGGGTCGGCAAAACTTCACTCAGTCCTCCGTACTTATTCGCAGCAGCCTGACACAGGACAGACGCAGCGAGAATGGCAGAGGCTTGCAAGGCAAGCTGCCCAACGCTTGTAGCCTATGTATGTAGAGAAAGCAAATGCACTAAGCGAAATGGGGAAGTAGTTTGCTTTGATGTGCGCGAATGATTAGATGATGCACTTTGAAGAAGTTGGGATCCGTGTCTGAGAGAAATAGTTGCTGGTTCGATGTTTATCCGTTCACCTGCGTCGCGTTGAAGCACTTTTTACAGACTGGCTTCGTTTGATGTGTCTGGGGTTGCCTTCGGAAATCAGCAAGCTGACATACTGCTCTTATTAGGCTATCACAAGATAATTTCGCCAGTTTGCTTTAATGTGCGCGAATGATTAGATTATGCCCGCTGGAACATTAAGCAACGTGTGTAGGCTACACTTCGCCCATGATTGAAGGACCGCTGTCGCGGAAAATGACTGGACCCGTTTCCACTTGCGTCCCCTTAAGAGCATACCGCTCTTCTGACTGGCTCGAAACTGGTGAAATGTCGGGGACGACGGGGTCGCGCTTATACCGGCACGGCGCCTCTCCCACATGCAGGCATTACACCACGTTCCGGTCATTTTGCGGTACAAAGCGCATGTGGGAAAAGGGCTCAGGTTAGAGCAGGTAGACTAATCCAGGTTAGAGCAGGTAGGCTAATCCAGGTTAGAGCAGGTAGACTAATCCAGGTTAGAGCAGGTAGGCTAATCCAACAAATAAGGAGAACCTACACTATATCCCAGTCTCTCTCTATCTCTCTCTACCACTCTCCCCTCTCTTCCTCAAGTAAACTTCTCTTTCTTAATTTGTACCAGAAATGTAACAAGCACAAACGTTGTAGACCCCCCCCCCCCCAAACACCACCCATACCCCCCTAATCACGAATCCTGACTCTCTACCACCACCTTCCTATCCCGAGCTATGGCAATTTTCCCTGGGTGACTGACGGACCGAGTGACTGTCTCCAGATTTGACCCTGCTGGTCCTGCGCCGTGATAAAAAAAGAAGTAGATTGTACCTGGAAAGTCTGATTAGGGCCTGTGTCCACCTAGCGTCTTCTTCCGGCCGTTAAATGCTGGAAGTACGCTGAGAAGCGCTGATCTCAGCGCACAAGTAACATCTGAAACTAACGTTAGTTCAGTGCGGTAGTAGCTTGATAGCTGACAGCTAACATTAGCAAACAACACACATACAGTGATTTAGCTCAACACTCACCAGAAATATTAAGTGTCTAGCCAATCTGCTCCCACAATTGAGACTTTCTGTCTCTGTTGCGATAGTTTCTCCATATGATTAGTTGCCAGAAAAGGAGCAACCGACACCAGCGTCTTTCTGAAAAGTTAAAATATTTTCAGCTGGAAGCGCTGGGAGTCGGGCGCACAAAAACGTCGGAGCGCTGTGAAAATAGACGCTGGGCGCTGCGCACTTTCTCTAGACGTCCGTGTGTGCCCGCATACGCTCTCCCCCCATTGGAAACAACTGAAAATAGACGCCGGAGCTGATGAAAAGACGCTAGGTGGACACAGGCCCTTAGTCAGTAGAAGTACAGTTTAAGAAAAGTAACATGAAAAGTACTTGTTCCTTAAAGACCCCCTGAAGTCAAAAATCAGTTTTTCGTCATGTTCCTTCAGTTGGATGTCTGATCTTCACTGTGCAGAATGTCTATGCAGAGTTTGACACTGGCTGTTTCCACAATCATCTTCTGGAAGTGGAAAGTTTCTCAGAGCTCCCTGAAAAGACCGTTTTCAACAAGCAAGATTTGTGACATCACGAATCTTGGAGCCGATCCCTGTCCAGTATTCAGCCGTTAAAGGCCCAACACATTCTCACTCCCAACTCGCCATAGATTGCATATCGGTCAGGAACCCTTGTCATAACTTTGTCACGAGTGAGAATGTATTAAAACTAGCCGTGGCTAGTTATGTTTTAGATAACTCTGATTGGTTGCTTTGGATTTGTAAATTAGGGAGAAGGAGGGGAAGTCATTTTAAGGATTTTAACAATATAATTTAACCTTTTTTGTGGGGAAAACCATGAGACACAAATTCTTATTCATAGTAGAGTATTTTATACACATCTTGAAACATGCCTTTAGGGCGTCTTTAAAGAAAACAAAAAAAACTACTTTTACTCATGTGCATTAGAGAGACTTACATGAGAGCCAGGCCCAGGTAGTTGGCAGTGCTGCCCCAGTACATGGGATTATCTACCATGTTGAAGGGAAAACCTGTCACCTTCTTCTCCATCAGGATGCCGAAGTGGTCACCTGGAGGAACACAAGGAACATGTTAAGAAGTAGTCACCTGGAGGAACACAAGGAACATGTTAAGAAGTAGTCACCTGGAGGAACACAAGGAACATGTTAAGAAGTAGTCACCTGGAGGAACACAAGGAACATGTTAAGAAGTAGTCACCTGGAGGAACACAAGGAACATGTTAAGAAGTAGTCACCTGGAGGAACACAAGGAACATGTTAAGAAGTAGTCACCTGGAGGAACACAAGGAACATGTTAAGAAGTAGTCACCTGGAAGAACACAAGGAACATGTTAAGAAGTAGTCACCTGCAAGAACACAAGGAACATGTTAAGAAGTAGTCACCTGGAGGAACACAAGGAACATGTTAAGAAGTAGTCACCTGCAAGAACACAAGGAACATGTTAAGAAGTAGTCACCTGGAGGAACACAAGGAACATGTTAAGAAGTAGTCACCTGGAAGAACACAAGGAACATGTTAAGAAGTAGTCACCTGGAAGAACACAAGGAACATGTTAAGAAGTAGTCACCTGCAAGAACACAAGGAACATGTTAAGAAGTAGTCACCTGCAAGAACACAAGGAACATATTAGGAAGGAAGAGAACTTACATCCCTCACGTCACAGTGTTCCAATTTTGCAACGGGGCCAGACTTTGGGGCCAGTTCTATTGAATTGAATGGGGAGACGGGGACGGGGTAAGACGGCAGACGGGGTAAGTCCCACTATAAACCATCATATCTGTGTCGTTTCAACTTTGATTGAAAAATGCTTCCAGCAGATTAAAGAAAACACATTACATGATGATGACTGATACCCCATTCGGTCATGTATCATGATGTAGTTAGCTCATCTATTTTGGACCAAACAGGGGCTTGAGTTGAGCTACAGTATATGCAATGGCTAGACACAGCCATGATCTGTTTGGAGACCAATAATAAAGAAAACTGACATGCACATTTACAGTAGATAAAAAAAACATCAGTCAACATCACAAAATACGATGTTATCGTAGATCGTTATTTCTTGTTTTGGGTTGTCTAGGTAGTGCAGCGGTCCCGTGTTACCTCCGGCTTGGTCGGGCGTCTGGGAAGTCGGATTAAGGGTACGTGTCCTAGTCGCTGCACTAGTGCCTCCTCTGGTCGGGGGGCCTGTTCGGTGGGGAGGGGAACTGGGGGGAATAAATAGCGTGATCCTCCCACGCACTTCATCCTGCCGGCGAAACCCCTCGCCCTGCTAGTATACTGTATATATATATATATATATATATATATATATATATATATATGTGTGTGTGTGTGTGTGTGTGTGTGTGTGTGTGTGTGTGTGTGTGTGTCTGTCATTCCTGACATTGTGAGAGACGTTTCATCCAAAACATGATTACCAATGCACAGCTGTCTGTTATGGAATAAACACACTACCGGTACTTGTACGAGAACTCTGAAGTCATAAAAAACAGCCAATTTTCTTAGCACCCGCACGTATTGGTCAAGCTTCCGCTTAGCACCGAGAGAGAGAGAGGAAAAACTCCTGGCGCTGTGCCAGCTGCTCCGTAAAAGCATTTTAATGTGTTTCTTTGGGAATTCAGGCCTGTGCTCAAACAAGAAGGGGAGGTCAAACGATGGGCGAGGTGTGTGCGCGCGTGTGGCCAATAAACGGCCAGGGGCTGCTGAACTAGGACACAGCTCAATCATGTAACTTGAGCACTAGGTTTTGCTATGTAACTTCTGCAGACACACAATCTGACCCATTTTGGGATTTAAGTATGACAGGACAAACGCATTCAAATACCCCCCGTGTGCCTCGCCCACACACACACACACACACACACACACACACACACACACACACACACACACATTCCCACTAGGAAACATTGACCTGTTGAATGACACATGCAGTGCAGCTGCTGGCGTCTGAGTAAGAGCAAGTTATATAACGCATTTCATTATGTATGCTGCTTTAAACGCCACAGGTAGTTCTGATAAAGACCTTATATAAACAAATGTGTTTGGTTTTGAATAGGAAACCAGCGTTAAAACCAGCCGCCATAACAATACGCTGACCTCATTTCTGAACGCCAAGGTGCATAAGTGTAGTGAGCGTAATTCCTCAGCTTTCAAACACATTCATGTCACTGTACCTGCGTCACGCCATTGTCGCTCTGCTTTTGCCTGTGGTTATGAGCGCCGCGCGGCCAACCTGGATCTGTTGATACATGAATTTGATCGCAAAGGTTATGATCAGAGTTTGGAGAGAAAGGAAGTCTGGACGAGGAGAGGCAAGATTCTAACCTGACGCTGACAGATGGGTTGTTTTCACATAACCACCTGGGAACAAGTCGCTCGGGAGACCGTTTCAAAGGGCAGGCACTTTCAAAAAATATTGGATAAGAGCTTCCTGCATCCTTATACCAATTTTAATCACCGAAGTAACTGTATGTGTAACTGAGACAGTTGAACATGTAACTGTACTGTATGTGTAACTGAGACAGTTGAACATGTAACTGTATAACTGTATGTGTAACTGAGACAGTTTAACATGTAACTGTATGTGTAACTGAGACAGTTGAACATGTAACTGTACTGTATGTGTAACTGAGACAGTTGAACATGTAACTGTATGTGTAACTGAGACAGTTGAACATGTAACTGTATAACTGTATGTGTAACTGAGACAGTTGAACATGTAACTGTACTGTATGTGTAACTGAGACAGTTGAACATGTAACTGTATGTGTAACTTAGACAGTTGAACATGTAACTGTACTGTATGTGTAACTGAGACAGTTGAACATGTAACTGTACTGTATGTGTAACTGAGACAGTTTAACATGTAACTGTACTGTATGTGTAACTGAGACAGTTTAACATGTAATTGTATGTGTAACTGAGACAGTTTAACATGTAACTGTATGTGTAACAGACAGGAGTGTGTGTGTGTGTGTGTGTGTGTGTGTGTGTGTGTGTGTGTGTGTGTGTGTGTGTGTGTGTGTGTGTGTGTGTGTGTGTGTATGCATGTGTGTGTTGAATGGATGGGTGGGTGTGAATGTGCGTAACTGTATTGTCCGTTTGCTGTTTGATGTCTTGTGTGGTAAAAAATATATAAAACTAGAACGACCGCAACGCGGACTTATGCCTCCGCCATTAGTTCATTCTTGAGTCCAAGTGGATGTTGGAGCCAAATTGGAAGAAATTGCATCAAGGCGTTTCTGTGCAGAATTGGATATTTGAGCCAAATGTGAAGAAATTTAGTCAATGTGTTACTGAGATATGGCGTTCCCGAGCTTGAAAATGGCATTTGTTAGGTCACTGTGACCTTGACCTTTGACCTTTGATAACCAAAATGGAATCAGTTCATCCTTGAGCCTAAGTGAATGTTTAAGGCGAATCTGATGAAATTCCGTCCAGGCGTTCCTCAGATATCGCGTTAACAAGCTTGAAAATGGCGTTTGAGAGGTCACAGTGACCTTGACCTTTGACCTTTGACCACCAAAATGTAATCAGATCATCCTTGAGCCTAAGTGAATGTTTAAGGTGAATCTGATGAAATTCCGTCCAGGCGTTCCTCAGATATCGCGTTAACAAGCTTGAAAATGGCGTTAGAGAGGTCACAGTGACCTTGACCTTTGACCACCAAAATCTAATCAGATCATCCTTGAGCCTAAGTGAATGTTTAAGGCGAATCTGATGAAATTCCGTCCAGGCGTTCCTCAGATATCGCGTTAACAAGCTTGAAAATGGCGTTAGAGAGGTCACAGTGACCTTGACCTTTGACCTTTGACCACCAAAATCTAATCAGATCATCCTTGAGCCTAAGTGAATGTTTAAGGCGAATCTGATGAAATTCCGTCCAGGCGTTCCTCAGATATCGCGTTAACAAGCTTGAAAATGGCGTTCGAGAGGTCACAGTGACCTTGACCTTTGACCTTTGACCACCAAAATGTAATCAGATCATCCTTGAGCCTAAGTGAATGTTTAAGGTGAATCTGATGAAATTCCGTCCAGGCGTTCCTCAGATATCGCGTTAACAAGCTTGAAAATGGCGTTAGAGAGGTCACAGTGACCTTGACCTTTGACCACCAAAATCTAATCAGATCATCCTTGAGCCTAAGTGAATGTTTAAGGCGAATCTGATGAAATTCCGTCCAGGCGTTCCTCAGATATCGCGTTAACAAGCTTGAAAATGGCGTTAGAGAGGTCACAGTGACCTTGACCTTTGACCTTTGACCACCAAAATCTAATCAGATCATCCTTGAGCCTAAGTGAATGTTTAAGGCGAATCTGATGAAATTCCGTCCAGGCGTTCCTCAGATATCGCGTTAACAAGCTTGAAAATGGCGTTCGAGAGGTCACAGTGACCTTGACCTTTGACCTTTGACCACCAAAATCTAATCAGATCGTCCTTGAGCCTAAGTGAATGTTTAAGGCGAATCTGATGAAATTCCGTCCAGGCGTTCCTGAGATATCGCGTTAACAAGCTTGAAAATGGCGTTGGAGAGGTCACAGTGACCTTGACCTTTGACCTTTGACCACCAAAATCTAATCAGATCATCCTTGAGCCTAAGTGAATGTTTAAGGCGAATCTGATGAAATTCCGTCCAGGCGTTCCTCAGATATCGCGTTAACAAGCTTGAAAATGGCATTCGAGAGGTCACAGTGACCTTGACCTTTGACCTTTGACCACCAAAATCTAATCAGATCATCCTTGAGCCTAAGTGAATGTTTAAGGCGAATCTGATGAAATTCCGTCCAGGCGTTCCTCAGATATCGCGTTAACAAGCTTGAAAATGGCGTTGGAGAGGTCACAGTGACCTTGACCTTTGACCTTTGACCACCAAAATCTAATCAGATCATCCTTGAGCCTAAGTGAATGTTTAAGGCGAATCTGATGAAATTCCGTCAAGGCGTTCCTCAGATATGGCGTTAACAAACATCCGTACGGACGGACATCCGTACGGACATCCGTACGGCCGTACGGACGGACAACCCGGATCCATAATGCCTTCGGCCTGGCTTCGCCGGCGGAGGCATAATAAGGCTGGCCAGGCAGTCATGGTGCGGCGGTCAGACCCATATGAGTTGTGTGTATTCAAATGTCCCGATTAGCAAAACAAACAAGTTTGTCTGAGATGACAGTTGGCGAGGACATGGCGGTGAGCCCGGTCTCCATGCATAAACATGAGCTCGTGTGTCTGTCGTCATGCTTGGAAGCATGTTTACATGTACCTCTATGCTTATCATGTTGGGTCTATATTAAGAACTGTGTTATTGTCAGGAGATGTTTGAATTAGCATATTGTGTTTCACCAATGTTAGTGACACACATTACCTGTAATACTGACCTGGTTTTTGCTTGAAACTTGACTTCTGAAAAACTCTCATTAACGGGATAAGTATTACCTGGGGAGCCCATATCCTTTAGAAATTAACCCCCGCCAACTGTTCTTCATGTGGCATATTCACACGAGATAAGCAAAAGCCATATTTGTACCGGATAAGTATTACCTGGTGACATCTGGTAATTTTAGTAATTGTGGAGGTCGTCTGTGATCTTAATCCTGTACAAATTTGCAATGGCCGTAATTTGTCAAGTAATAATTCCATATGTGTGAATCGGGATCTCTGTGATTTTTTTCTTATGGTTTTTTGTTTTCTCAGCGCCTTTTTTCTGCCTCTTTTCCCGGCAAGAATTATGGAGGCTTTCATAAATGCAGGTTTTGACAGCATTTCCGGTGCAAATTCAGGGGGCTCATTTAGCAACAAAGCATGGAGACCCATTCCCAGAAAGAGCAAGCTCAAATCCATCAGAAGAGCAACATCTCAAAACATCTCCAGATGGATGGCATTCATGGCAGCATGCGGTGAGGAACATTTTTATATCTTTCAAGAGGCTCAACAGTTCTTATGTGGTAACATTAGCCTATTAATAGTAACGTTAAGGCTAGCGACCAGACACCTGGCTGACAGGTAAGGCATGAGGGGTTCAAGGCAGAAGGATGCCGGTAGGTTAAAATAGCGAAAACGAATGTTTTTCTTATTTAACCATGACCAAACCCTAACTCTTGTTTTACTTGCCTAAGCCTATCTCTGATGTCAAACTGAGATGGTGGTCATCTCATGGAGATGGCGGGGGTAAGATACGTAATTGGTGGGGGGTAAATGAAAAATTATATTATATTATATTACTAGATTTCAGCATTGAGGTACTTCCATTCAGGATTTTGCATAGCCATAGGCATACTAACCTCAAAACCTATTATTGGGAATGGTGAGAACATTTCAGAGCGACAGAGACACAGAGCATCCCTGTAACCATGGTCACTCACTCTCACTCCTGTCTGCACAGCACTAGAGGAGAGAGGGAGAGTAAGAGAGAGGGGGAGAAAGAGAGGGAGGGGGAGGGAGAGAGATGGAGGGGAGAGAGAGTGGGAAAGAGTGGGAGATAAATGGAGGGAGAGAGAGCGGGAGAGAGAGAGGGAGGGAGAGGGGCAGAGAGATGGAGAGAGTGAGGGAGGGGAGGCAAAGAGGGGGAGAGAGCGATAGAGGGGGAGAGGCAGGGGAGAGAGGGGGAGCAAGAGGCTGTGCTGCTGGCAGAAGAGTGCCGCAACATGATCATTTCAGTATGTTTTTCAGTGTGTGGAGAATGGACTCGCAGCTTGTGGTGAGAGCATGTGAAAAGTGTCAGTAGTCGTGTTTCCATTACCCTCACAAATGCGCAAAATCTAAATATCGCAATAGAAATTGGGTAATGGAAACACGTAAATTTCGAAAAACCTCCCAAATATCGCAAAACGTTTTTGCGCTCTCATGAGGTGGACGTGTCGATATAGCAGTTTATCGCAAAAGTGTAATGGAAACAGTTTTTTCGCATTAGCACGTCATGTGACCCATTCTGCTTTGGAAAAGCAGCGAAAAATGAGGAAGAAACGGTTCGATAAGCCGTGGCAAAACCTCCGCAGCAATGGAAAACTTTGAAGCAACGCTAGCAGAAAGACGAGTGTTATGCAAAATATATATAAAATAGATAATGTTTAATGGCAGAAATCGGTCCATGGTGACAGGCTGCCTGTGTGCGCGCATTTGGCACAGCGCGAGGGGATGAAAAGCAAGCACACACCGGTGCGGTGCGTGCTCCTGACTGAAGTGAATAGTGACTGTGAGTAATACATTACACACGTTTCAGGTGCAGTGTTATAATTATAATAGCTACACAACATTGTGATTATTGACCAAATCAGCCTTTTCCCCCCTCCATCTCTAAATCGGACCAGTTGTAGGCTATTAGGCTATTAGGCTTTTTTCCTCTGCCTGTCGCGCTCACTGCATTCACCGCAGCCAGCAACATTTTGCGACTCATTTTATTTTGAATTGATAATCAGGCTCGTTTATATGCGTTGTAACTTCATGTTGTGATTTGCATTGACCATTGGTTGGATTTGAGCATGCAGGGGACGGGATATGGGGCAGATCCACTGTGGCAGGCAGCTGCTGGTAGGCTAATGGGAATTGCGTTCAGGTGTGCGCTCCGTCAGACGGTACCAAACTCAACTTCAATGGAAACGCCTACAAGTCGCAATTGTACATTGTCGAAGTTGTAGAAATATCGCAATTATTTTGCGAAAAACTGTAATGGAAACACAGCTAATGATTAAGTGACGTATTATGTGTTATGATGTATGAAGGTTTTTTATTTAATTATTTAGTCAAATATATATATTTTTAGTTTCTAATTATTTATTTAGATCTTCTGAAGCCTAATTTATACTTATTGGAAAGTGTCGCTCAACACATGGTCGCCGACACACACAAAAAAAGCGTCACTCATGGGGTTGCATTTATGGTTCAGTGAACATTCTCCTCGGCACGCAGAAAGCCAAGAGAGGGAATCTGCTGTATGGTTTGTTTATGCCAGACCAACTTCCAACTGTCAAAGCAAATTAAACATGAGCTCACATATTTGTCAGGTTCCCAGGCAGGCAGTAATAAAAGCAGCTACAGTGAAACCACGCCGGACAGAAACAGGCAACATAATGGACATGGTTAACAAACTAGCAAACCGCGCTACCTTTAATATTGCTGTCCCTGCAAGATGTAACGTTGGCTGCAGCATAATGACACACAACCACACTCTCACAACTCACCTCCTCTCTCTCTGGGAAGTTGGTCATGGTGTTTTTGTGATTTTCACAAAGTCATACATCATCAAGGACAGGCTGATAAAAATGGCGGGGACACGTTTTCATATTCATTTCAATACAGTGAAAACCAAAACAAGGAAGTCAACCACACGTGCCTTCTATCTAGCTAGCCAATCACACTTGCACGACACTACCTTTTTACATCCATTTTTACTACCATTTTTTGTTACCCAGGAAAGCAGCAGGGGTAGCAACAGCAGCATCGCCTTTTAAACTTTTATATCGCACACTCAACCTGCGTTTCTCCACCGCTGCAGGCTGTCTCTTCCCCCTCCCTTTTCCCTTCTTCTCTCACGGCTGTCCAGATCCAGCTGTCCACCAGGCAAAACAAAATGGAAACTTCGGGGTAAAAATGTCAAACTAATGTGATTTAAACAAGTAAATAGCCTCACTGAGGCACGTTAGAGGAGAAAAAGGTGTTTCAACAAACGAAGCAGCAAACATTGTATCAAAATACTCGTTTTGATGTTAAGATTACATAATAGTGAAGCTGTAAAGCATTACCCAAAATGTGAACGTTACAACGAGGGCTTTATTTTGAAAGAGCTAAAACGGACGACCTACTTACATTCTGGCTGACTTTACGCAGTCTATGCGCCTGGGGCTGGCTGGGCTGTGTGGGGTGCACTCGTGCATGACGAGAGACTTTTTTTTCTCTCGCCATATTCCATCAATGTAAAATCATGCTGGAAAAGGGGCGGCAACTCAGGAGGACGAGAAGCAAGGTCGGAAAATCACGCGTTGGACCACCGCCAAGATTTATATTGCCGTGACGTGCAGAGCTGTCACGTAAAAACCCACTTAACTTGCAGGGTCACTCTATCGGCTAAACGGCCCGGCTTGGAAACTTTTAGACTGAAGAAAATGCCACTAGTTTGTGGATATTAGTGGGATTTTTGGCCAGTCTATAAAAGGGGCTTATGTGACGTAGTCAGTGAATACAAATTTAACTTGGTAGGAGACACTTCTCAGCGACATTTAAAAGTATCAACAAAGACCTCATTTCTGTCGGCGACGGTTTCAAAAGTGTCGAGAGACGAAGTATAAATTGGGCTTAAGTTGCCGAAACGCCGTTAAAGATGGTTACGGCCCACTTTAAGCCGTTGCTGTAACATGTTTTAGATACCCACCCAGAAAGGTGCCAGTGAATCCCAGAGCCAGGAAGCTACTGACGACCAGCAGAGTGCCCAGCACCAGCAGAGCTGTCCCCGCGTAGAACACCTCGGTCCGGTCCAACACCTCCCACCTGGCCTGGGCCTTCATCGCCACCGTCATGCTGCAGGGAGGAGATAGCACAACCACCTTCAGATGGGATGAGGTCATAGACTGTAATATGGATGTAGCCACCGTCATGTCCCCTCTTGGTTTTGAAGCCTCGGGTTTGGCGTTTTAATTTGGCCGTCATCTTTTTGTTGTTGTTGATCAGTGAGTTATCAGCGAGCTGCACGATCACTGGACAGGCGACCTGTCAATCATGCCCAAAATAGAGTATTTCTATCACCTAAATGGGTGGGTTATATATTATACAGTCAATGGTTATATAAAAATTCATCCCCTGTACAGTTCTAAGGTGGAATTAGCTATAGAGACCAAAAGTGTTTCTTCAAGCAGGCTGTAAACATGTTTATTGCTGCTGCAAAGTTAGCCATTTTAACATGTGCGAGTATGGGGAATGACTCCCTTCTGGAGCCAGCCTCAAGTGGCCTTTCGAGGAACTGCGGTTTTTGCCAATCACGCATTGGGCTCAATGCGACCAACCAAGACTGCCCCCTCGGCTGACGGGCTGAGAGGGGAGGAAAGTACAGCAGATGGGAGAAGAGATGTAGAGAGGAGAGGAGCGCAGATGCCAGGAGAGGATGGCCGCTCCCTGATGATGTCACACAGATTATAATCCAATGCACAGTAAACAAGATGTTGTGCTCACTAGGCCCACAGCTTGGCTTCATACGTGTACATTGTGTGCCGAAGATCACTGTCGCTGTGGAGTAAGAGAGAGGGGGGAGGACCAAAATTAGGTCAGTGGATCACTTGGTTTCAAGAAGGGGTTTCACAAGTTTGGTTTCCATCCAACTGTATCAGAAATTTGAACCGGATTTTCAGAAAATCAGCAAAGAAAATGCTAAATTATGTACATTTCCATCCACTAGTATGATGTGGCTATTAGGAGTTGGTGTGCAGCCAGTTGTGCTGTCTGCCTGCTGACTAAGTACAATGTGAATGAATCGTTTGCTGCTCTGTGTCCGTCTGCATTCTAATGTATCTCCTCTATGCTTCCTGGTTGTTTATTGTTTTTTTGTATGCAACTTTTTATGTGGCTGTCTTGTCTTGGCCAGGTCTCCCTTGTCAAAGAGATCTTTGCTCTCAATGGGACTAACCTGGGGGGACTAACCTTGCATGTGATTTGTTTGAAAGGTGCTATATAAATAAAGTTTAATTGATTGATTGATTGATTGATTGATTGATTGATTGATCGATCGATCGATTGATTGATTGATTGATTGGTTTAAAATGTGTTAATAAAAATTAAAATAAAAACTAAAATAAAAGTGGCCTGATACGTCTGAATAGCAAGTCTGGTGTGGCAAGTTGATGATCTGTCCTGTAGCAGTAAACAGCATCACTTCTGAATAGTCTCGCTGGCCAGCCTCCTCTCCCTTCCATCCGAGGAGTTTGGTGCCGCAGGTCTCCATAGTGGGATTGCGATGGGTGGCGCTTAGCGGCAGTGCCCTTGGAAAATAGTTTTCAACAATCCAACTTGCCGTTTTCAGCGTGTAGCAACGAGCTAGCATGTAGGTTTCTGCCGTTAGCTTGCTAGCTAGATAGCGTTGTTGTTTTCACTGAGGCAGCAGGGCACTATTTACAGCGACACACAGGGAGGAGGGAGAGGAAGCCGCTCTGATTGACATGGTCGGAGCCAATCATAGAGTTTGTAATAAGCCGGGAGCGGACATCCGGCTGCCACCGCTCCAATGGGAGAGCAGCTGTAGAGCAGGGGAGGGTTTATCCCTGTTGCCTGTTTCCGTGGCTCTGGCTGGGACAGCGATGTAAACACAACGTAATGACGTATGCAATCCTAGCTTGACATGCAATCCTAGCTTAGAGAATGAAACAGCGCGTCTCCTGTTACAATATAGAGTGAGTGAAATATTTACAAAACATAGAGTTGTGAGAGATGGCATGCGATGCTAGCATGCGATCCTAGAGTTAAAAACCGTGTGCTCTTTTTAATCTCTAGCTGTAATCAAGAAGAGTTGTGCATATTAATTACATCTCCTCCTGTTACTATAGCTAGTGACATTAAACAGGCAGCATGTCTCAAAACAATGAGACTGGTACTTGGTGAAACATACAGCAGGTGCTACTCTCTCAATCATCTGTTTTAAATGCACGGAGCCTGCTGTCAGGTGATGTAGACTTCAAATGTTGTGAACATCGATGTCGATGTTCACTATATTTCACAGCCCCCTATATGGTTTCTTTGCCCCTGCTCAGTTCCTCTTTCTGCCACAGAGATGATTCCTGCAGCTCCCTGCTACCAGCAGCTATCATCTTAATGTACACATCCAGTCAGACAGCCTGGAAGGACAAGGCGGTCAGCCAGGAGCCAGGACCACCCATTTCAGGATGTAACTGCCAACCAAAACAAACATGTTGGCTGTAAACAGCACCCAAATTCAACATGCAAACTCTGCCTTGAGAATGAAACACGGAGTCTACTGAATTACAATCGAGAGAGTGACATATTTACAAAACATACATATAGTGAGAAATGGCATGCGATCCTAGCATGCGATCCTAGCTTTACATGCAATCCTAGCTTTGAGAATGAAAGACCAACCTGCCACCCCACTTTTTCCCCCTCCCTCTCTTCTGTCTGGCCCCTGTCCCTCCCACTCACTCACTCCCTCCCCTCTGCTTCCATATATCCCTGATTGAGGTGTTAATTGTTACCTTGTTGTTATCTTGTTAATTGTTATTTATATCTGTTGCCTGCTGCCCGTTGTTATCTTGTTTTCTGTTGTACTCAATGTCAGCATCTTTGGGTCATTGAAAAGCGCGATATAAAATAAATAAATTATTATTATTATTATTATGAAAGAGCGAGGCTACTGAATTCAAGATTCAAGATTCATTGTAATGTAATGTAGCCATAGTAATGTAATGTATGGATAGTGAGCCATACAAATGATTTCAAACAAGGAATTTGACTTAGTGCAAGTATGCAGAGGCAGCGCTCACATCAGCAGCAGAAGATGGAGCAAAACAGAAAACAATTTGGTTGATTAAATGTTACTTTGGAAGGATATAGTCTATTGCACAGCAAAATGATGATGTTAGAAAAGATCTTGAAAGATGGGACACATTTATTGAAACGGAAGGTTGGTAGATCATTATAGTTCACGGTTTACTCTCCTTGTGTATTATTATTTGCTAATTCGATGTCTATGCTACGTCTATGGTTATGTTGTGATTATACGTTTGTTTATTTTGTTTTTGTATTGCTCAACATGAGTGTGTGTGTTTGTGTGTGTGTGTGTGTGTGTGTGTGTGTGTGTGTGTGTGTGTGTGTGCGCGTGCGTTTGTGTGTGTGTTTGTGTGTGTGTGTGTTTCTGTCTGTCTGTGTGTGTGTGTGTGTGTGTGTGTGTGTGTGTGTGTGTGTGTGTGTGTGTGTGTGTGTGTGTGTGTGTGTCTGTGTGTGTTATCTTTATTTCATTGTGATTGTCGTTTTTTTGTGTGTGTGTGATTGTCATGTTGTTGTTGCCTTTTTGTTAATAAGAAAACCCAATTAGGGCTGTGCAATAAAATGGATATGGAAATACATAGCATTTTTTTCTGCAATACTGTATCGCTATTTAAAAGAAATATCGTGATATATCCGGTAGTGAAGTGTTTTCTGAAAATCGCATGCATTTGGGGTTCAAAAGTCATAAAGGTCATCCTCGTTTGTGAAGATAATCTTGCTGAAAACAAATTTCCACTCCCATAAGGTTGTGTTAACCACAGACCTTATTTCATGCATTTAACCGAAATCCCCATACACAAATCCCATTGCGTTTTCCCCTTACGAACCAACATGGCGGCGATTTGCTTCTTCCGACTCATTTCTGTGGTGCTCTATAGAGCAGTGGCGGGGGGTCGCCAAAAATATGTCTATTTTACACAAAGAATCATGATATTGAGTAAACTCCAAGCATTAATAGGCAACAACAAGCTACTTTTTTGACAACAATTATTTACAAAGCGAATTTGATGAAGCAATATGCGAAAAGCCTTGTTCGCTCCTTCTTGCTTCTTTAATGTAATCTATTCATAAAACGAAGTGTCAATCCTGAGATTAAAAATGTTATTATGGGCCACAGTTAAAATGCCACACAATTTACTTGATTTATTTGTAATCGTATAGGGGCCGGGGGCCCTGCTCTGCTTCTCGATCAACCTTGGGCTGCCAAAGGTTGAAGAGCCCTGCAGCAGAGACAGTGAAGTATTTACAAAACATACAGTAGTGAGAGATGACATGCGATCCTAGCTTAGCATGCGATCCTAGTTTAGCATGCGATCCTAGTTTAGCATGCGATCCTAGCTTAGCATTAGGGCTGGGTCGGTTTGAAAATTTTAAAACCGGTTCGATATTGCCGTCTAAACCGGATCGAACCGGTATACCGATTTTTTTTGTAATTAATTTTTTTTTTTTTTATATATATATATATTTTTTTAAAGCAGGGCTCCCGAGTGTGGCCCATAACTGTCTGTAGTGCAACTTCAGTCCACCTGATAGCGATAATACACCTCTAAGCTGGTATTGTCAACCAGCAATGATACTGAATAAAAAGAAGCAGGACACCTGTGTAACAAACACACCCTGTATTTATTTCTCATAACTATTCAGCTCAACTTTTCTTCTAAACATCAAAATAATAAATGAAATAAGACTGCTGCCTATAGTGCAACTTGAGAAAAGGCTAATAAAAACACAAGCAGTGCAATCAGAATGGATTGGCTTACAGCTGAGCTGCCTTATAAACTTCAAAACTCACAAATTCACACAATATACGGCCTAGGCATGGGTCGGTTTGAACATTTTGAAACCGGTTCGATATTCCCCAAAAAAACGTATCAAAGCGGCTGCAGTTGGTTGCGATAATGCACCTCTAAGCTGGTATGCTGCCAACCAGCACGAACACTGAATACAAATAAGCAGAACCTTTTAACTGTAACAACACACTGTTTTTATTTCTCATAACTATTCAGCTTAACTTTTCTTCAAACATCAACATAATAAACAAAATAAGACTTTTGCCTACTAGTGCAACTTGAGAAGAGGCTAATACGAACAATAGTGCAATCAGAATGGACTGGGGGGAAAAAAAAAAAAAAAAAAAAAAAAAAAAAAAAAAAAAAATTAAGGTTTTTTCGGTTTGCACGTGATCAAACCGGTTTGGGCTCGTATACCGAACCGAACCGGTAAAACCGGAAATCGACCCATGCCTACTTAGCATGCGATCCTATTTTAGCGTAAAAACGTTGTGCTCTTTTTAATCTCTATCTGTAATCAAGTAGAGTGATCACGGTTCATGACTGTATCTGTGAGGTGACAGGTGGCAGTGACTGAGTGGCTGAACATGTTGTTGTTGTTGTTGTTGATGAGGACAGAGGCTTTTGACTGAACAGCTATTTCATGGAAGCATCCTTTGTTTATAGCAGTTGATGTTTCCCCTCAGTGAAAGTCAAAATTCTATATTTCAAATGTGGGATAATCCAATAACAACACTGAAATAATGATTCAACATTGATTTGATAAGCCATAGTGAGTAAGTATAACGAGGAATTTGATGTTTTGATGTTTCCCCTCAGTGAAAGTCAAAAATATTATATATATATATATATATATATATATATATATATATATACAGTATTTATATATATATATATATATATATATATATATATATATATATATATATATATATATATATATTGTGTATATATACTGTGTGTATATATATATCAGTGGCCATTACAGGCAGTCTCTTTTTGAGTCCTATGCGGAAGTTGCCATACTCTCAAATGGCCAGTGGGGGGCGCAGCTTGTGTAACATCATCCCTGAACGTCCATTCAACTCTATGTGAAACGAGCCAACTTCTCTCTCGGTCTCTGTCTTAAATAAACACTTTACAAATGAGTTTATGGTCTGAAAAAACAATTTCAAGTATTTTTCATGCTCTCAAGGCTCCAGTTTTTTTAATTATAGCCCCATTTCGAGGAAAATAGGCGATATACTTCGGATATTGGGAAACAGTAATACCTCCGCCCGTTAGAGGCAGCAATGTGCCGCAAAGGCATCTAGTCTGCGGAAAGTACACGAATAAGAAAACCTAGCAAAACAAGGCTAGTATGGCTAGCAGATAGCAAGTCATACTTTAGCAAATTATCAGAAAATAGCGCTACTTTATGATATTTTAATAATGTTAGTAGACACACGTAACTGTATAGATGGCATACATGTAACGTGACGCTCATAACATGGCGGACCATTTAACGTTATCTAACGGTATGTAAAGTAGCCTAACGTTAAATGGTCTGTCCATGTTATACAGTAAGCGTCATAAGGTTATATGTTAACGGGACATAACATCACAAGTTTTTGCAGACTTGAATGCTGTTGGTCGTTTGTTCAATTTGCTTTTCTGTATGGTATTGGACATTTAAAAATGATACATACTTGTCTTGAGGCATCCGCCAAGCTCAGCAATTTGTTATCCTTATTTTAAAACATACTTTATCAGATCGATATAACTCAACATAGCCTAAGGTCTTGCACGAATATGTCTACTGGTAAATTAGGCATATATAGATAATCTACCAAGCAACACTTGATACAAATATAGGTAACCATTTCACAGCAGTACAGCCTACCATGGTGGAAAATTAACCATTCTTTAAGTTTGAATGATATCAAAATATATGTTGCATGGTGTAGCCTTTGTTTATGTCGAATTGTTACAGATAACCATATTTCAATAAATATAAATCATTTGTTGATTTGAAGCAGTCGGTTGGTTCTCCATCTTCATTCTTCTTCCTGGTCATTTGGTAGAAGCTGGTTCACTCGACATCAAATATCTTTATATCACATCTTATTAACAACCTGCCTGCTCTGACCAGACAACTATAATGGGCTCGTTCTATGAGATTTGGGGTACATTCGGGTACATGATTTACTTAGCACATAGCCTACACAACAAGGTTCTTTGTTGGCAATGTTTATTGACAAAAACACACTGGCAGATACATACCAAATGGCTCAAAGTAAATCTATCAAAAGTCTCAAATCTGTCAGCATTTAGCTTATGTTATTGCAATATCTTAGGTTGAACAACTGATGATCAGCAATATTCTCACAGTAATATGCACATGGGAATCAAAACGTAGCATTCATTTTCACAAATAATTTGACCAAGGGACAATGTGCCTCTGTTCTGTTGTGCTGTTCCTGCTCCACCATGGTACTCCGACGGCCATCCCTTGAAGAAACAAACGACACCGTGTTATATTTAATTACTATAACATAACGCCACCAAATTTCAGTTAAAGTAGGCTATAACGGTGCTCACACGTTAGCACACGATGCTAATCGAGCTAGCGTTAGCTTACAAACATGAGCATCACTCAAACAGTCCAACGAGTCCAACATAGCAGAGCACCAAGTGCGCGACCAAATCCACCTCAGTTATCAATTTTAGAGTTTGCCCAGAGATAAGTATAATAGCAGTTTACCTTGTGGAGGCTTAGCAGCAGCTAGCAGGCTGGAGACTCACACCAGGCACAATGCACCAGGATCACACCACACCATGGTCTCTTGGCCAGGCCCCGGACAAGACGGTGGTCGGCTGGCTGGACTCCTACTCGCCCATACCTTCGGACTAAAAGTTATTATATTTGTTGTCCTGGACCATTTCACCACTGCAACCAGCCAGCCAGCGAGCAAGCTAGCAAACAGAAGCGAACAACAAGATGGCAGTCGTTCAAGCCTGTGAGACAAATTCGGAAACTCCCCCGGCAGCCGCTAGGGGCAGCCGCCCCCTCCTCCTTCTTCTTCTTCTACTAGTGTTTTAACAGCCCTCTCTCCCCGTACTTCCGTGTAAAGTTAATCCATTCAACCAATCAACGATGAGCAGGAAGCGGGAGATTCAAGCCTCATTTTTTTTTTTTTTTTTTTTTTAAACATAGTGTTTTTTATTGTGTCATGCTTACATTGATGATGATGATGATGATGATGATGATGATGCTGACGGTAACGATATGTAACGGAACACAACACAGCTCAAGAATTTCACATGTGTGGACTTGTAGGCTACATGGAGTGACAATAAACATCTTGTTTTGAAAACAAACTAGGAATCTCGCATGCTACATGTAGACAGACACCGCCCACCCACCTAGGCGCCATCATGCAACTGTGCGCCATCCACTCATACTACATCACAGTTGCTTGAGTGACATCACTGATGACATCACAACTGCCTGAGTGACATCACTGATGACATCACTTCCATCCCAAATCTTAACTGACACCGCTCGGACAGACATACACCACCCACTTACCCAATTTTAACTAATATGGATAGTTAAAAATCGCTCCAAAATAGCCTACCATTTTAGGGATTTCTCTAAGAATTTAATCTGTCTGTGATTGGCTGGCAAGCACTTCTGTTGTGTTTTGGAAATGGCTCCCCCCACTTATTGTCAATAGGGTAAACCATAACCACTGAATGACATAGGCTTCTAGTTTGTTGTAAAGTTTCATGAGGATGTGATTATCCTAGAGGTCGGTAATTTAGCTACAGTAGGCTACAGTAGCTACAGTGAGGCCAAGTTTTAAAAAAATGGTCTCGCTACAATGATGGCTACTATGGGGACTAACATCATCATCACACATGTCTCAGCTTTCCAGTTATATCCAATTTATGCAATTCCAAGACTGTTTAGGGACTACAGTTCCAACATGCATGATTTACCTAGTTTTTTTTTTTTTTTTTTTTTTTTTTATTAACAATATAGATGTACAAAATATGTCAGACAGACAATCACACATCAACATACTTAAGAGCTATAAACAAACAAATGAGTAAGACATAGAACAATACAATACAATAATGTTTACAAAGACAACTTGAAATGTTAGAATAAAATAAAATAAGGACAGACAAAATGACATTAGCAAAAATCAATTTACAGGGGTTACATCAAATATGTTTCGGTAATATTCTAAGAACCTGTTGCTTTTTTTATTGTTTACAAGAGCAAGCGAATTAAGCAATGAGTTGAATTCAATCAAAAAGATGGGGAAAGCCGGACGAGTACCTAAAAACTTCTGTTTATGAATAAAGAATTTTCCAAATAAAATAAAAAAATTTACAACATAGCTTAGAGATTTGTTACTTGTATTGTCATAATAACAAATAACATCTTTAAGAGTAAAGCAGTGGGTGACATTAGTGAGATTCAAAACATGAGAATTTAAATCGGACCAGAATCGCATTGTAATGTTACATTGGAAAAAAAGATGGATCCAAGTTTCATCAGCTTGTCCACAAAAGGAGCAAGAGCTATCAACATCCACATATCTGCAGATTATAGAATTTACTGGATAGATTTTATGTAAAATTTTGAAATGAACTTCTTTGACTTTGTTAGAAATACAAAACTTGTGAGGTAGAAGCCATGCTTTTTCCCAGTGTATATCTTCGATGTGTGAGTTCCAAAAAAACTTTCCTCTTGGGGTTATTTTGTTTTTACTTTGGAAAATGTTACGAATATGTTTATTATCACATTTCTTATCCCTTATGTTGATGCCATTCAAAAGCAAAATAGATGGTACCGCTGGGGTGTTATCTCCACCAACAGATAAGTGACTTTTGATAAGATGGATTAAACCAGAGGGAATGGCTTTGATTACAGAATTGTATTCTTTAAAAGGAATTGGAAAGTCATGCCTAGTCATAAAAGGCTCATAGGGCAGTATAAGACCCTGTTCATCAAAAATTGACAAAATGTTTACAATATTTCTTTGGAACCACTTGGGATGAAAAAGAGATTTATTCCTAATAGTTATATATTCATTATTCCATAAGAGTGTTTTATGAGGAGAAAAGTTGTGGACGAAGCATAACCTCCAAGCAAGAAGAGATTGCTGATGAAACTTAGACAAAGAAACAGGAAGTTTGTTAGGTGAGTAATTACATGTTAAAACAAAGGGAAGACCACCAATTTTCTCAAATATATGGTTGGGGATGAAGAACCACAAAGAATCTGGGTTTTCTAGGCATCTTTTAAGCCAATTAACTTTAAAAGTGTTTAAAGTGTCATGAAAATTTAAGACCTCTAGACCTCCATCTGCCCTGCTGTTAGAAAGTACTGCCTTTTTAAGCTTGTGAGTTTTGTTTTTCCAGATGAAATTAAGAAATAACTTATTGATTTCCGTAGCTGTGGGCTCGTTAACAAAAAGAGAAAGAGAAGGGTAAACAAAGCGAGAAAGGCCCTCGGCCTTAGATAAAAGAACCCTGCCATATAATGTTAAGTCTCTTTGAAGCCAGAGGTTAAAGACATTCTTGGTTTTCTTAATCCTTCCATTAAAGTTCAGTTGCTGTCTCGCTACAAGGTTTTTAGTCATATAGATGCCCAAGTACTTAACTGTGTTCTTTACAGGAATATTTTCTATCAATGTATCTTCACAATCATGTAAGGGCAACAACTCACATTTAGATACATTAAGCCTCAGACCTGAAGCTAATGAAAACTGCTCAACCAGATGAATAGCTTTCCGCAACTGATCTTTATCTTGTAAGAAAATAGTTGTGTCATCAGCAAGTTGTGAAATTTTTATTTCCTTGTTAAATATAGTGATGCCTTTAAACTCTGGATCATGTGCAATATTTGTAGATAATAATTCAACAACTAAAATAAATAAAAAAGGAGAAAAAGGACAGCCTTGTCTAACGCCGCGTTTTATATCAAATCTTTGGGAAGTATTCAAGTTAAGTACTACTGAGCTATTGATTCCTTTATAAAACATCTCGATGGTATCTATAAAGGTTTTCCAAAATCAAACAACTTAAGACATTCCATAAGAAACTTGTGTTCAATGGTGTCGAATGCCTTGTAAAAATCTAAAAAAAGAATAAAGGCTTTTGAATGTACTGAGTCTGCATAGTCCAATAAATCTAATATAAGTCTGATATTATTGCTAATATGCCGGCCTTGAAGAAAACCTGACTGTGTTTCAGCAACAATATTATTAAGTCCTGTCTTTAGTCTGTTCGCATAAGCCAAGGCCACAATTTTATAGTCAATAGTTAGAAGAGTAATAGGTCGCCAATTGTCTATTAACAAAATGTCTTTATCTGGTTTTGGGATAATGGAAATAATGCCTTGTTTCATGGTTGTAGTCATCTCTCTCTGATTGATACATTCCTTATACATACAAAATAAAGGGTTTTGAATAAGCTCCCAGAAATGAATATAAAATTCCACTGAAAGACCGTCAACACCTGGCGCCTTTCCTTTTTTCATTGAGAAGAGAGCCTTTTTAATCTCATTTAGAGTCATATCAGAATCGCATATCATTTTCAGGTCCCCATCAATAGTAGCAATATGTTGTTTTACCTTATTGATATAATTTTCACATGAATGGTCATTGAATCTAGAGGTATACAAATCACCATAAAAGGAAGAGACAAAGTTGGAAATTAACTTAGGATCTGTACAATGAGTTCCATTGATATTAAGAGCCGCTACTGACTTTCTTTTTCCATTTCTCTTTTCAAGAGCAAAAAAGTAGCTAGAATTTGTTTCTCCATCCTCTAGCCATTTGGCTCTAGATCTTATAAATGCTCCCTTTGCCAACTCCAGATAGATTTGATCAATTTTTTGTTGTATTTCCCTCAATTCCAGTTCCTCTTCAGTAGAAATGCTAGTCTTAGATATAATGATATTTATCCTGTTCAATAGATTAGACTCTGTTTTACTTTTAAGGGCTTTTAACTCCTTACTTCTCTTTATTGCAAGCCATCTAATCCTATATTTAAAGTACTCCCATTTTTGTTTATATTCCCCTTCACAATCTGTATTATCACTAAATATGTCATTGATTGCTTTTTTAACATTGTCATTAAAGTAACTGTCTTTAAGGAGGGTATTGTTGAATTTCCAATAGCCCCTTAATTTAGGAGAATCCTGTGACCCACCTATCTTCAAAGTTATTTTCTTATGATCTGACAAGGGTGCAAAAGAATGAGAAACATCTTTAACAAGATGAAGAGCAGATGAAGAAATCAGAAAAAGGTCGATTCTGGATCTAGAAGATAAACTCTTATTAGACCAAGTAAAATCTTGTATATCAGGATTTAAAAAACGCCATGTATCAGTCAGAGAGAGATCAGAACATAGTTTTAAGATAAGATTATTTCTTTGCAAACCTTGACAATTCCTTGGAGGAAACCTGTCTATTGCGTCATCAGCACATTCATTAAAGTCCCCACATAAAACTAAATAAGAGTTTGAATATTTAAGTAAGAGCTCATTTAGTTTTGAGGTTATCTGGCAAAAAAACACCTTGTTGGAGGAAGGAGAGTTGTGGCCATAAATATTGCACACAATAAAAAATGAATTATCTTGCTTAAGTATGATTGCAATCCATCTGCCATCGTCTGAAGGAACCACCTCTAGAATATCTCCTTTAAATCTATGCAACAGGACTGAGACTCCAGCAGAGTGGTTGGTCCCATGGCTACAGTGAATTCCATTCCCCCATTGCCCCTTCCAAAATTTCACATCTGACTCACATGAGTGTGTTTCCTGAAGCAGTATTAGGTCGGCCTCACTTCGCTTACAAAATAAAAAGGTGGCTTTTCTCTTAATTGCATTGCGTATACCCCTGACATTAAGTGACATAACTGTTAAAGAATTTAACATAGAATCCATAAAAAGACAAAAAATACACAGAAGAAAAATCACAGGCTCTCAAGTAAACAGATAACAAGAACTTGAAGGTGTGTTTTAGACTCCTTTGAAGAGGGAGTGATAAACAACCAACAGGATATGGTGAACAAATAAAGTGACTTTAGAGGAATAGATCCTGGTACCATATAATTATTTAAGTTGGTATAGTTTCTCAACTTAGTTTTATGAAACAGTTAAGTATGCTTCAGAACAAGCCCTTAATATAACTGTTAGCATGTAACATATGCCTTTTTCAATTTAGTAGAAAAATAAAAGTTATACACTTGTGAACTCAAATTATTCATCAAATAGACTTTTTTGTGTGTATGTGCAAATAATACAAGCTATAAGACCCACAGTAATAGAAACATTTGGTTTTTAGGCCACCATATTATAAGGCAGTAGAAAAAACAAAAAACAAACCTGCTGTATCAAACTATAGCATCATATAAAGATGATGCTACATACCTCAGATTTTATTACTGGGTGTTTCTTGGTTTAGAATAGCTGCCCAAGAGTTGAAAAGAGTTCAGGGATCGCAGTACTGCTTTATAAAAATAAAAAGAGCGGATAGAGAGAAAAAACAATGATGGGGGGAACATGCCCGAGGCGCCCCCCATAAATTACGCCCTTGGCCAACCAGCCTCTGAATACAGTTGACAGTTCAATCAAAACGGGGAAAAAAAAACGTAGATGCACTTGAATTAATTCTCCCGTCGAGAAAATGGTGGGAATGGCTCCGCTGTCATTGAAATGTGAGCATCTCAATCCATCAAATGTGCGAGCCTAGACTTAATGAATGTCCAAGTGGTCAATTTTCTTTCCATCAATCAGAGCAAAAGGGCCAAGGAAAGAAGCCTTCTTCCCTTCCTCCCTTGCCTTCTTCACAAGCGGCCAGAGCTTCTCTCTGGCGACCCTATCCTCAGGGCACAGTGCCTCGGTGAGCCGCAGTTTGTTATCCCGCAGAAACTTGCAGCCTTTGGCGCTCTTCCACACACCATCACGGAGCCGTCGGAGAGCAAACAAGATGATAATGGATCGGTGGGAACCATCCTTTCTTCTTGGGCCAAGACGATGGGCGATGTCAACACCATCCTCCAGATATTCATCAAGCCCAGGCGCAACTTTTCCTAAAACATCCCTCACCACTTTTCTCACGTCTTCGTTGTCCTCCTCTTTCACGCCATGTAATTTCAGAGCCCATCTCCAGCTGTAGCGTTTGCAGTCAGCAACTCCTGCCCTCAAGATTCGGTTTTCTTTTTTCAGATTCTCAATCTCAGACTCCGTGTGTTTCAGAATTTCTTTGTGTCGGTTAACATCCACGACCAGTCTCTCCACTGTAGAGGACAGTTTCTCAATTTGCTTAGACGTTGTATCGGTTGTCAACTCAATCACTGAAACCTTGTGGTACGTCTCGTCATGTTTATTGGAAAGTGCCTGGATTGCTGCCAAGATGTCAGAGTAGCCGCTAATGTTACTCACGTTGCCACCGCCATTCTCTCTCTCTTTCTCGAGCTCAAGCTTCTTCTTCTTAGATAAATGGCCGGCGGGGTCAGATACACCCAGCTCCATGCCCGTTTCAGTGTTTTCAGTGCTCCTCGCTTTAGCATTAGCCTCCATAGCTGCTAGCTTCTTGTCTGTAGGCATGCTAGCTGCGTTAGCTTGACTGATACTTTTACCTTAATATCGTTTTTTCACTATTATTTCCACTGCGAAACTGAGCCCGGTACCAATTATAAATACACTTCGTCACTTACATGCTCACTTTTATCGACTAAAAATACAAATATTCAGGTTGTCATATCACAAAGCCCCAAGTTTGACTGACGGAGAAGTTGCACCCGCCTCCTTAGACCACGGCCATCTTGGCAAGTCATTCAAGCCTCATTTTCTGCTATCAAAACCCAATGGGTGACGTCACGCTGGCTTCATCCATTCTATGTACTATCAATGATATATATATATGTATGTATGTATACACAGTATATATGTGTATGTGCATATATGTGCATGTATATATATACCATATATATACAGTATGTGTGTGTGTATATACTTTTATCTGTAAATTTTCATAATCTGAAATTACACCAGCCAGGTTTTCTCCTTCTTCAATGTCAAGTCAATGTTGTAGGTAAACAGGACACAAACTCCTCACACAAACTCTGCCCTGAGAATGAAACAGTGAGTCTAGAATTACAACAGAGACAGTGAAATATTTACAAAACATACAGTAGTGAGAGATGGCATGCGATCCTAGCTTAGCATGCGATCCTAGCTTAGCATGCGATCCTAGTTTAGAGCAGTGGTTCTCAAAATGGGGTCCTGGGACTCCCAGGGGTCCTTGAGGGGGTTCCAGGGGGTCCCCAGCAAAAGGGCAGTTTTATTTTCAACACAATGACAGAATGCATGACTGTTTTGGTCATGGGTTTCATACACTGTCTGTGTTAAAACATCAAAAGCTAAAATCTTATCAGATGGGAGACCCTGGGTCAAAACCTTATCAAATGGGGTCTGTGGTCAAATTTGGGTCAGTTTAGGGGTTCTTGATGTGAAAAAGTTTGCGAACCACTGGCTTCACTTAGAGAATGAAACAGCGAGTCTACTGAATTACAACAGAGACAGTGAAATATTTACAAAACATACAGTAGTGAGAGATGACATGCGATCCTAGCTTAGCATGAAATCCTATTTTAGCGTAAAAACTCTTTTTAATCTCTATCTGTAATCAAGTAGAGTGATCACGGTTCATGACTGTAATCAATTCCACTGCAGTTGCACAGCATTCCAGGTGAAGGATCCTGCAGCTGATTGTGATATCAGAGTGAGTCAGGTGTATAGTGGGTTTAGGAGTCGCATGTATCTGTGAGGTGACAGGTGGCAGTGACTGAGTGGCTGAACATGTTGTTGTTGTTGTTGATGAGGACAGAGGCTTTTGACTAAACAGCTATTTCATGGAAGCATCCTTTGTTTATAGCAGTTGATGTTTCCCCTCAGTGAAAGTCAAAATTGTATATTTCAAATGTGGGATAATCCAATAACAACAGTGAAATAATGATTCAACATTGATTTGATAAGCCATGGTGAGTAAGTATAACAAGGAATTTGACTTAGTGCAAGTACTGTACGCAGCACAGTGGCCACATCAACAGCAGAAGGTGGAGCAAAACAGAAAACACCTCAAATTGTAAAGTGCAAAGTAAAAAAGTATTTTAAAGTGACAGAGGGGTGGGGGGTAGGATAATGTCCATGGTGGCGGGGGGAGGGGGGGTGACAAAGTCCTGATTCGTGGGGGCTTTTGGGTCTCATTGCATCACCTCGTCTAACCCAAAATAAATTGAAGTCCTCTGAGATGTGGTTTAGTCAATTTCATTTCGATTGAATCAGTGAGCCATCGTGATCTCACTCACTCACTGCAGGGG